>NC_059494.1:2145374-2487068 GCF_018139145.2 Gymnogyps californianus
CTACTGTAGCTTTATCCTACAAAAAAAGGATTGCAGATAAGAATTAAGCTCCCGTATTACCTAGCCATTGCTCTGCACGGAAAGCATCTTTCACAGATAATTCTAGCCAGGTACTCTATACATAGCTCAAATTCAACTGAAATATCTTCCTGATTTGCCTTTACAGAGAGCCACCTACGCCTTTACAAAAGAAATTCAGAAGATGCGATGGGACAAGAGACAATTTCAGCTGAAGAGAAATAATCATTTATATAATCAAACCCATTTACTGTTTTCCCTTGTAAGTCCATGAGAAGTCAGATAAAAATGAAAAACTAAAACTAAATCTCTCCAATGCAGAACACCAGCTATATAAAAAGAGGGTGAGTCAAAAATAGCAGACCAAGGCCAGCAGGAATCAGAGTTGGGATAGCCTATTCTGGGAGTCAGGAAGTCATCCAACCCATCCTCTTACCTTGGAATGCAAGAGGCATAAACTGGATTCTGCTACTGAAAACTCCTACAACAGTGACAGCTTTAAAAGTATTCGGAACAATGCCAAATTCTCCTGTTATTTGCTGTAAAAAGAAAACCCCAAACCACACACATGCTCCTATCATCTATCTCAGGAACACAACTAAAAATCTCATTTAATTCTTTCATAAGAATTGCCAAAATCTGAAAAAGCTATCAGAGTTTCTATGTAAACCACTCGAATCCATGGCAGAACCACCACTGCACAGACCAATCTTTTAATGTGCCAAATGACATCGAAGACTCAAGTTACACACCCTGGAAGAGGAAATGACTGCTTCAGAGCTGAACTCAGTTTAGTAGTGGTCTTCACAAACACGCTGCAAAATATCCACTCATTAACATAGAAGTTGCAGTGTTCAAGGTAATTTTGCAACTCTGCATGCTGTATGATGTCCTGGGGAAGTCTAAGCAATCCACATGATAAGACTGTATAAAGGACATGGTGATTTTTTCCCCAAGAGATGTGTGCAGCAGGGAAAAGTATGCAACAACACATTTCCACCAAAAAAACCTAGTAACGTCCAACCAAATGGAAAAAGGAAGTTCCATTCCTCCTCTGATTATGATTCTTAAAACAAACACATGCAGATAATAGCCTCAAAACAACTACTTTCCCTTAAATAGAACAGACTACACCCACTAAATATATATGCAGACTTTTATGGCAAATACAAATGAAAACCAGAGTTGAAGCACCACTCAGATTAAGTCCATCTTATACCAAAACCACAAGCACAATAGGACTATAATAAAGAAAACAGAGCTGACAACAAATTGCTTTACTCTGTTTTCCATAGAATGGTAAAACATAAAAGTTTACTTTCTACAATGAAATTTAACAAGCTTTTTAATATGCTGAGTTCTAGAAAATCTCATCCCCCCCACCCACCTGATTGTGCTGTCAACATTAATTCATATTTACAAACACTTTCTTTAGAATACCAGTTAATGAATGCTTCCTGTTCGACTTCCCATTTTATTCGGGCCTTAATTCTTTTCAAAGAATGGTTCAGTGCCATTAAGAAATCTTCAAGAACATATCCAAATGGAAATAAGCAATGCTTTTCAAAATAATTCATGAAAAAGTTATGACAAACCCAGTGTTTCCATCTGTCCCACTTCTCCTCAGCTTCCATTTCAGAGGGAAATGAACTTTCAGCACACTAAGAAAATAACTTTTGTAATAAACCCAGGATACTAAGGGTTACAATTTAACAACAGACAGCAAGCCAACAGGAGCTTTGCTGCCAGAAGAGGAAGCTCCAATTCCCTCTTACTATGTCCCTTGCCACATGCTCCCATCCCCTCGCTCAATTTTCTGCCATTTTACTAAATTAATTGGCTTGAAGAATCTGATAAGTTAACTTTAGGTCTCCAAAATAAATTCAGAGTCTTAGATCGCACACTGTGCATTTTATATCCAAAACATGCATTTTAAGACATTTTTCCCCAATGAAAGGAAAACACAAATTTCTTGGAAACTTCTCAAGTGTGTATGGAAAGGGTTAATTCTCGCATTCAAGACTCTATAAAATAAACAAAGGTTTGATGCACTATTCCCAATTTGACCCAAATAATAGTTCCCAAATGTAAATTCCTTCTTAGGACTTCAACCGTAAGTAAACTGAACTTAACAGTCAATACAAGAAGGCAAAACTCCAAGTCAGGGAACTATACTTTAATCACTAAATTTAGAAGAGGATGAAAAAGTCAGGAGTATCTTAAAACAGAGCCTATCTTTATCTTCCTACCAGTTTTAAAGAAACTGCTATTCACTAGAGATGATCTACGTTAGCCTGGAGAAACAATTTAAAAAAAAAAAACAAAACCTGAGAGCAATTCCTGTACAGCTAAGGCAACTGTATGTCTCATGAACTGTTAAAAACCAGCACAAAAAACAGCTTTAGGCTGTGCTGAAGCATCACTGTCCCATGGAAGCAGCCAGCCTTTCAGATTCTTTTTCTCTAGAAAGCTGCAAGCAGTGCCAAACGTAATCAGAAGTAGTGCAAGTTACCTCTGCTTATTAGATCCCCAACAAGGCATCTTATAAACAGCTCAGACTCTGGTGCCAAGTTTGAGCAAGAAGGATCTGAGGATCAGAGACTAACCCATGACCAGCTTTCCTTTCACTAGCGCATGTGACAGCAATTGTACTAGTACCATATTTAATTTTTAACTACACTGTCTCAGTATCATGTATTTCTTTTCTCAGATGTTTGAGAAGGTACTATCAAGCAACATTTAAGGTCAAATCTCCTTTCATGGTACAGCTATAACTCCACTCTTTGAAGTCTAGAAATTGTGAACAAGGAGCCAAAATATTAACAATAGTTTATCTTCAAATTACTTACGGATTTGAACAGAGATTAGTTAGCCAACACAGAAACAGGATTTAGTAAAAAATATGTTTCCAAGTTCACTGAGTATGCAATGATAAAATTATAAATCCACGTTCATAACACACTATTAGCGCTCACCTCTCTGTGCTAGAAATGTTTCCTTTAACTTCTTGAACTTCTACAAAAGCTCAGCCTATAAACAGACACATTGTACTTAGGTGTCAGGAAAATAAGAGGTCACTAAAAAGGGGAAGTTCTGAGCCAAAATGTAACCAACTTCTACATCATAAAAGTCAGGGAAACAGACTTCAGTCAAGAGTACATTTTCATCTTTCATGAGGACTCAAAATAAAACTTCAAAATTAAACAGAACGTTCTCAAATAGTGTAGGCACACTACAAAACCGTTCATGCAAAAACTCCCCTGAAATATCCATTTAAGAAAAATTCCCTTGTTACCACTTCAGTTCCCTTAAGTAAAAACCCAAATGAGTCACCACAGTTGGATTTAGAAGTGACCAACTCTAGCAGAAGAGTTTGTTGTCAGTTTAACTTCCACAAAGCAAAGTAAGCTTTCCGTGCATTCCTCCCCGAGACCAAGATTTGACTTGGTTTTTTTTAAATTATGCTTAGTGACTGGAATTGCACAAAAGCATCCATATTGGGAAACATGGAAGCTTCACTGTCAGCTGAATCCACTCTCCTGTATCCAAAGTTGGATAGCTTGATTTTACTTCCCCATGTTCTAAACCTACTATAGCATCACTTTCTGATGTGCACTGAAGTTATGTAAACAGAAAAGTATATTACCTTAAATAGAGTTGTGCCAAAATCACAGGTATCCCAGTGATTTATTTCAGCCTGGACAAATCTTAGCCTCTGCAAGTTTCTAAAGGGTTTCTTTCTCCATAATTTCAAGTCAATAAATAACACTTTTAACACAAAAACATGTATTCAATTCTGAAAGACGTTTTAGGATTCAGATGTTCCTACATTTTTTTATATTTAGTTGTCATAAACTCCTTTATCTTTTGCAATATTTGGGAGGACAAGTTTACACTGAATCAATTTGTGACTGACAAACACCCTCAAAGAAGTAGAGCAAGAAGTTTCTCTGAGAATTTCAGAAAAGAGCCTCACATTTTAGACAATATGTACTCCAACAGCCATGTTAGAATCCATTTGGCAAGTTTGCAACCTAAGCTTTCAATCGGTCATCATATTTCTAGCTAGCAAGACTATTTTCTCATGATATGCATTACTAAATGCTCAGTGGAAGTCTGAAGAAGTTGCAGCGCTTATGACAACCAATCTTACTGTAGAAAATCACAAATATCTCTTCATGAACACTCCTGGACATACACAACATCTACCTGTGACTCCAGCAAAGTTATTAATTTTGAATCTAGGGATATGTGCATTTCTCATTCAATGGACAAACCACAACATAAGATTTTACATCTCTACCTGGTTCAACACAGCCGTATCACGTCTGGTAGACTAGGATCTGAAACAGTTAATTTTATCAAAGGCAGAAAGATCAGCTGATCAAACAGTGCTTTCCACAGTGACCCCTTCCTGTTTTCTGTTTAGAACTGCAAACTTGAACTCCAGCAACCAACAAACCTCAAACAATTTTACTTCTTCTTTCAAGCAGCAGAAAGCAAGGCAAAAAAAAGAACTTGCATATATTCCTCATTCTTTACAGAAAAGCTTTCAAATCACATTTATAAATGTAGCACACTCTAAAGTTTAACTTCATTGCTTTTTCACATTTTATCTAAAAGCTTAAAAAAAAGCTTAATGTTTTTAAATGAAAGCGTTGTTACATTTGAGAATATTTAAACGTAAAAATTACAATGGCCACATTCAAGCTCCTTGCTGTTGAAGACTTTATTACGGGTGACCATTACACCCATCCAAGCTTTCAGGGTTTTTCCTTTCAGATGAGAGAGTAAAAGGGAGAGGCTGAAGTCTAAAAGACCAGTTTAAGTTTGTCCTGCCACTGCCTAAGGCCAGACCAGCTGTACCCCTTCTCACGTGTTTAGTTTTGCTTTCTGTTGGAAATGCTGTAGCAGTTAGAAGCCAAAACCGACTCACACTTTCTCCCCAACTAACAATGTTGCTCTCTTCAAAACAAACAATTGTAGAAAGGAAATAACTCCCTCAAAAATCGAGTTCATAAAAATGCTGCAGGACATGCCTGCACACAAAGGCACGATTACACTAAGCCGTTAATGTTTCAGTGGAACAATATTTTTATGAAAACATTTACTTATGATTTGATTCAAATGCCATCAAAACTTTTAGATGGAAAACACAGGTAACCTCTGTCCCAGAATATTAGTGTTTAGTGGTGGAAAGTTAAGTCAAATATAAATTAAAAGCAACAGGAAGTCAACTGAACGGAAGGATGAATTAAGGAAAATCAATTAGAAGCAGTCAAGCAACACAGCCAAACACTAATGCAGCCCAGTGATATTTAAAGCCTAAACCAAGTAGGTGACTCTCAAAAGTAGTATTGAACAGCAGTTATTTGAAGTTTTCAAGAAACAATTTTCATAGAAGGCAATTTTAGCATAAATTTACCTCCAGAACTGGTCCAGCTCCTAGAATAGTTCTCTCCACACCACTTGCGTACCCTTTCTGGCTCAGTGCCGTGAGGCAGTGAATTAAGAAGTTTGTGCTTTGAGTTTTCCCAGACCCACTTTCACCTGATATAACTATGCACTGATTAACATGTTTTTTAAGCATTGTGTGATAAGCCACATCAGCAATGGCAAAAATATGAGGCTCCAACTTCCCAAGCTGATGATTCTCATACATCTTGACATATTTAGGATTATAAATGGGCAGGAACTTGAAGGGGTTAATTGCAATCAGAATACTTCCTGCGTAAGTATAAATTTTGTGTTTTAGAAAGCGGCATTTGAGATTCTCTAGGAGTGTTGTCTCCGTTAAGTTGGGGAGATTGCACAAGTCATCGAAGTCCTCCTGATGCCACGGAAGAAAACCCCTTTCGACCAGTCGCCGAGCATCTGTCTCCTTGGAAAGCAATTGCATCTGGACATATTTGATGGTCCCATCAGTGTTCCTTTCTTGCAAAAGAAAGTAGTACCCATCCTTTTGTGGATGCTCATCCTGAGCACGACGAGGCCAAAGTAAAACCCTATGAACAGGAGAATCATTTATATCAAGTACCCATTCTTCACCACCCGATTCTTTTACTTCCACGAGCACGTAATGTTTTGAGACATCCAAGTTTAAGATATTGATCACATCCTTGATGACATCTGAAGATGTGCTGTCCTTGGTTGCTGTCACTTTGCAGCAGGGAGCACTTTCTGTTGAGAGTTGGGGGTAAATATGAAGATTATAGGCTGTCTTTGCCTGGCAAACTGCACTGTCAGCATCTTTTAAACTCATTCTGTCCCCAAACGGGCTTCAGTCTTCCACCCCTGCTTAATATGCAGTGCCCATCGTCTAAAAAAAAAAAAAAAAAAAAAAAAAAAGAAAGAAAGAAAAAAGTCAGGTGTTAAAATGTGTACAAGAGGTATTAGGGCAAGGTATTATTTTCTGGAGGATGAGAATAAAGTTATTAAGTAGTCAAATTATTAAAGAACAAATGCACTATTTATGCACATCAGTGATACTATTTCAAACAGTCTGCTTAGTCTATCCCATGGAATGGATAGCTGCCACAATATCTATCCTCTTTTCACTTTTCCTTCTATTCCCATGCCATCCCTTCCTCCCCATTACGGCAGCACAAGCATTCATACAGCCACAAAGCAAACTGAACTGGGATAAATGTCCAAATTAAAACTTCCTTGTTCCCCCAGGTTAGTTTTAACCCAAATAATTTCCCTGACCTGGTTCACTGTATGGCTACACAAACATTTACTCATCCTCCCACATAAATCCTCCCTTAAAGCTGCACAAGCAGCTTGAGGTAGAAACAGGGTTTGATCACTTCGTAAATCAGCAGTGACAGTTCAGAGCAGCCATGAACTATGGCAGAAGGAACAGTGCATAGCTGCAAGGAGGAAGATGGTTCCGACACCGAAATCCACACATTTTTCTCATTTCCCCCAACTGACCTCTTTTCATGAAAGACACAAGATAGGTACAGTATTTACCCCCACTCAGCTTTAAGGAAACAGAGCCTAGACCTGACTAGTGCAAATACTGCTGTCAACTCCTTCTAACCCTGCACACCATAGTGATTTCTTGAACATGTATAATTTACCCAGACAAGAGACTGCTAATTTCACCTGAGTGAACCACATCCTTGCTACAGAAAGGTTTGAACATGCTTTTTATCTTCCATTTTAGGCAACAAAGTAAAATTAGTCTTATTGCAACTACTTTTCCGTTCAGCTAACAAGATCCCAAACAACCCACTTCATTCACAAGCCTTTATACCTATCACATCAACTCTTTCCTCACTGGGTTTTAGGAACCTCATGCGTAAGTCTCCAAAAATCATTCATTCTGATTGCTTTTTCCTCCTTTCACCCCTGATGCAGGCCAGCAACCTAACTTCAACCTAACATCAAATTCACAGAAGTCAACCTCCTCCTTACTGCCACATCTAAAAGCCTCTAGACTTAGTAACATTCTGTGCTTTTGCCGGTGATTTTTCTCTCAACTGCAGTTCAGTACACTCAGATCACCAGGACTAGGTTTGCTTACACTGCTTTAGTTCAACAGTTTATTAGCTTATCAATGGGTAGTAAAAGGACAAGGACAATGAAGTACTCCCTTTGCTTTAACAGACTGTAAAACTTCATACCCAGAATATCAGTTCAATTTTTGTTTCAAGAACAAAGCGTTCTAATTATACACTTACATGCTGAATAGATACTAAAAAAAAAAAAAAAAAGAAAAAAAGCAGAGAAGTGCCAATGAAGTTGCTTTTTGCCACTAAACAACTGCACAGGAACTTGCATAAGGCCACAGAGAACAATCATTTCAAATTAAAATCAGTAGAGTTGGAAGCATTTAGCTGCCACTTCCACTGCAAGTAATGAATCACTTCACAGAAACATATGACATAGTTCTGCCTCAGGAATAGCCTCAGAGTAGAGAACTGTGCTTTAAGGGAACTCTGAATAGTAAGCTTACAGAAGACATTGTTATGCAAGCTGGATCATTTTTAGTGGGTACTCATCAAAAGGAAGGCTGAGCAAGCCACAGACAGCAAGACAAACCACAGCACGTCTCTGGTCAAGCTGTATGATCCCTCCGAGAATATTTTTTTTTGCCCCGTTAAATTTCATTCTTCATTCATTACGGAAAGCTTATTGCAAGAACTTGGTCATACGGAAGGATGGACCAGCGAGCTCAAAGTCCCCTCTCCACTTCCTATAATTATCACTGACCAGTAGCTAATAAGTCTGAAGTACCTTTGAAGTAATTGTGCAAGTGTAAAGCATTCTTAACTTATAGAAGCTCAAACACCTTAACTGATAGTAGAATCTACACTCGACTGCTGCTCATGGGGAAGATGAATCTGGAGCACAGACAAAAAAGAACAACAGTGACCATTTTTCTCTCAAGTTAGCCAGGCAGTTCAAGGGAGACAGTCTTGTGCAGACTTCCTTTTTTTTTCCCAGCAATTAGTTTCAGACACACAGTCTGGTATGATAGAGGAAGTCCCCTCAGTAAGCACTTTTGCCAAAAGAGCACCCTAAGAAACGTGGCGCCAACTTTTTGCCCACATAGAAGAGCTGAACCAAGGTGCTGACCTCTGATTTTTACCATATACATTTCCTAACCTCATCTCATGTCAGCTACCAAGATATATCTGGTACATTGCTCAAGACTCCCATATCACACTTTCCAAAGAGGAAACCGGAACACAAATGGCCTCTTCTCTACCGGTGAAAAACCCAGGCCAATTACAGCAAGCAGCAATGCGATAGCTGGTAGTGTCTGCTCAGGTGTGTATGACTGAAAAACTAGAAAGAGAAAGACCTCTCATCCTGAAGACGACAGATTTCTGACAAAGCAACATGCAGACAACAACCTTAATGCTACATACAGATTTCTAAATTATGCAGTCATCATACAACTCGATGGAAGTTCAAGCAGGCATCCATTGCTCTACAGGAATGATTTGGAAGATAATCCACAGTAGAAAGAACTTGCTGAAACATGATTTCAATGCACAGTCACATCAACAGTAAACAGAAAGACAGTCAGCATAACACTGCCCCATTTTAACCAGATATGAAATCCAGACAGTACTTGCTTGTTTTCAACAGCATTGAGCTTTAAGACTGCTCTTTCACTCAACAACTTAAAACAGATATGCTACTTTGAATCACTTAATACTGATTATGAGGCTTTAAGAAGAAAAAAAAAATTAAATTCTAGAAGTCACTTAAGCAAGAGTAGCACCCAATTACTTTTAATTCCTTTTAACCAACTCTGCTTTTGTTACCTACAGTTTATTTACCTGAAAATGCACTACATGAGTCCCAGAAGAAATAACATGATGCTTAAATTCTTCTGTCCGAGAATCAGAATGAGAATATCTAGTCATTACAAACAGAGGTTTGAGGAAAACCTGCTGGTCTCCAACTACTTGTGATTTTCTTAGAAAGGGTATCAAATTTATTTGATAATACTGCTCTAAAAGAGACAGACATCTGACTTCGTACTAAACAGTAGTTCAAGTCACAAATTTGAACATAAAAGCAAAAGAGCATACACTGAACAGATTATAAATTGGTTACCTAATGAGTCCCAGTATTCAACTAAGGACAGGTTATCATCAAGCAACTGGAGGATTAGATTCTAGTGAAGTTGGATTCCTGGCATCAAAGTAAACATTTTCATGATGGTTCTAAAAGAAAGAGAAGAGTTACTGATAAAGAATGTATCATAGAGATATTGAGAAGGCAGTAAGTAATCAAAAAGCTAGATCAATTATATAGTTCAGTAGTACAGGAGCAAGAAAACAAATGCTAAACAAATTTCAGCTCAATTTATAGATATATAACTTCAAATTTATCCAAGAAACAATCCATACCAGAGGGATAGAATGGGAGCTATCCTGAAATAGGCTTGAAAACCATAGCGAGTAATCATTTAAACATGCTATTCTAATGTAACACCACAAGCATGATAGTGAATGTCATCCCCAGATAAACATCAAATGAATATTTAGTTAGGCAGCCATATTACCCTTGTACTCAGAAGCTACGTGACCAATACTGCATCTAGAATACATCCAAAATTCAGTTAAGAAGCTGAGATAACAACAACAACAAAATCTGTTAGAAAATACCCCCTTACAGCAAAATACTCTAGAAGCTTTGTCTATGAGAAACACATGGAAGAGACTGATATCAGTTTAAGTCCTTGCATGGAGAACTAGAGTTTGTTAACAATCACCAGTCTGGAGGACAAAGCTGTAACACAAGCCAGTGGCTGGAATTCAAAGCTAGACAAACTCAGACTAACATAAGACATAAGTGTCACCAGAAGGCTACCCTACATTGCAAAAACTTAACTGACACTAACGATGAGGCCTGTTTGCTAAAGTTCTTTTTAGAAAATCGGCCAGTCCCCAGTTACAGATGTGCCTCTTAATTAGGAAAGTTAATTAGGTACCACCCTCTCATTTATGTCAAGTGGTCTGAACAGACAATTACAATGATTCCTTCTAATTTTATGATCTCTAATTATTTAGAAAAATTTTTAAGCAATTGAAATATTTATTCTATGTAATTTGGCTCATCAAGGAAGCACACGCCTGAATTCAGGTGCAGAGAATACTGGAAGAAAAAGGAGAAATACAAGAGTAGAAGGTAATAATGAAACCATATTGCTCAGCATGCAAAACAGCAAACTCAGGAAAACAGCAGCCTAACCACCACTGTTGAGTTCTTTCTGTAGATGGAAATTCTGCAAAGTTACCTCAATTTCTTTCAATACCCTTTCTTATACGAAGCTCCACTCTAATGCATGGGGAAAAAACAAAGCTGTGTGTTAGAGAATTTAATAAGTGGGAGGCAGAAGCTGGCACTAGGTGCACATCAACTAATTTTAGACTTCACATTCAGACTCCTTCCTGTTTGCCTTAAAATGTTTTACTTTTCACAAGCCTTTTGTAGCACAAGTATACGTTTTCACAGCACTTAAAATTTACTAAGTACAGTCATCAGCATCTACAAAACACAGCAAAGCATTATTTTTCACTACACTCCTGTTTTACAGATGCAAACACAGAGTTAGGCAAGCTAGGCAAGACAAAACAGTCAAAAAAGTTAGACATGCAAAGCTTTTGATTCTAACCTTTTATTCAAAACATTAGACTATATTAATTCTGTGGGCATGAGTGGGGCAACAGCTGCATGGGATTAGTGTGTTAAAGGATGTAGTGATATACAATTTGCACCCTTGAGACAGTGGTTTCATTGTGCCAGTATAACATACACAATTTAATGGTACTTATTTCAAGTGAGATTGAAGAGAAGTAAATCTGGAATAGCGCTAGACAAATTTAAATATAAGGTACCAGTTACAGGCCACCTTTACTCAACTATCCTAGCAGGATAATTCCAACAGGTCTAGAAAAATGGAAGTAAGTCTAACCAATCTAAAATCTCTTTTCAGGATTTTGTTCCTCTACCCCATCCTTTGCAAGTTCTACAAACAGTGTACTTGTTAATAGCACTAACATAACGAGTTTATAAGGCAACAGTCTAATGCCATATTTATTTTTATATTACCTATCAATTATAGAACTTTCATTTGCTTATTAAAAAAATAAAAACCCACTGGGCTTACCAAACAATAATCTAAGCGAACATGGGGCTGTACTATTTAGTCCATCACTGGAGGATTGATTATACTTGCCACTTAAATCACTGAGTAGGGCAACATTTCAGGTAACTACTTCAATACTTTGTAGAAGAAAGGCAGTAGGCGACATAATTTATCATCAATATGTAATTTTACTTTTTGCTCAATGTTAATAGAAATAGAAAACCAAAAATTCCAATTCTATATGGTAATTTTGATGGTATTTTCTAAGTGTTTTCAAGTCTCCATTAAGCCAATTATTTTTTTAATATGCATTAAAGCCAACATTGTCCACTTAATAATGTAGTAAAATTCTAGAAGAGAACTTCGCCCCAATCAGCGCAGGGTATCTGTTTAGTTTAAATAAGGCCATAATTTGAAGCCACATATTTAGTCAATGAATCATAGTGAAGTTAAAAAGGGAAAGCTACCATTACAGCAAAATTGTTGAGGATGAACTTTATAATATTCCACTTCTTCACATTTTCATGTACATTTCCAGTGCTGCGTTTCTCAAACTGAAAGATTCAAGCTTCTCCCATCATTCATCAAGTAATTTTCAACACAAAGGTAGAAACATATCACAAGTACTTGGCCTCTAATGTTCTTGAATATCAGAATCGCCAATGACCATCCCCAAAAGAGACCCCTCTGACTGATAAAATTGAAAACATTTAGCAATTTCAAAAATATTCAGCTATTACTAATCCTTGATTTCCAAAGCAAGCAATTTCCAGCAAGACAACAGGCTATAAAGACACCCTAAAGTTTCTGCAATTAACTGTGCATTGCAGGTAAGGCAAAGGCCTCAACCCTTGCCTCACCTCATGTCATAAGGACACACAGTTGCCGTTAGTTGAACACAATTAATTTTATTTTTTTTCCAGTATTCCAGACATTCGTAGATTACCTGAAAATTGCTTAGCATTCTAGTAACACTTCAATATTTTTCTTGGTCATAAAAAAATTCTGCTGGACTAAACAACTTTAGATCCTTGGTTTTGTTTAACTAAAAGCTTTTGGCTTTTTCTACTCCAAAAGGAGTAGTTCTGAATGGAGCATGCAAATTTACAACACATTTGTTACTACTCTTTGTAATCAACCCTGCCAGGGAAGTTACTGCCACAGACTGCCTAACAAAGGAGAAGCTGGACTGCAATGCAAGTAATGCAACGTAATACAGGAAAAAGCCAAAGAAATTACCTTCATTACAGGCACTTCCTTCTCAGTTACCTTCTCTCTACTCCCTATGGCCCTTGAGACCCTGATCCCAATCTATGCCCTCAAACCACCTAAGATGCAGACCTCTACATCCTCTTAATGACTCAGATGCACAATTTAACCTCAAGAGAAGGATACCTTATCAGGCTTACAGTGACATTAGAGGTCTATAACATGCTATTACCTTACAAAAAGTGTGATGTCAGACTTACAGATGTATGCTTGAGTATGAATCAGAGGAAATGAAAATGTGGCCCTGTTGAGAAAACAAGGAATGAAGGCAAAACAACCGAGAGTGTTAGAGGCAAAGAATGTAAGCCAAAAGAACCTTGGAGACTATTCTACCACCTTTTGTAGTTTTCTTAATTTTATCCTTTGTAGTTTTCTTAATTTTATCCTTAATAGCATTACAGCTGTCAACAAAGGAAGTAAAAATTTCACTGGTCTAATGCTGCATTTACACTGATAAGTAATTTTCTTAAGAAACTTTAGGTTGAACTTTTGTGTGAATTAGAAGAAAAAAAAAAGGAGGGGTTCATCAGCAAAATGTACACATGTAAAAAATACCTTTAAAAACACTTTTACTGTTAAACATTGTTGGTCTTTACAGGAATAGCATATTTTTCTGGGATCTGCATTGAGTTTCATTTGGTAATCAGATACAAACAACACAATAAAGCCTAGATAAAAGCAACTCTGCAAGCCACACTTAAATCACTTGATACATCAAGAAGACATGATATACTAGAGACAAAACCTCTGAATTTTCATTTTCTGAAATAAAGACACTCCTAGTCCTTTCAGAAGGCAAATCATCTATTAAAATAGCCATCTATTGAAAAAAATAAAACCTTATCAGCATCTCAGGCTTTACTTCTCCTTGATATTAGAATAAGTAGGTCTTGTTTCTTAGAAATGTGATTAATAAACAACTTCAGCCTTCAAATTCACAAAAAAGTACTCAACCACAGACTTTCTGTTGAATCATAATTTTTCTCCGTTTTCCTTGACTGTTGAGATAGCTAATACAGTTGCATCTTGTAGGAATTTTTCCTTTTGAAATGCTTAAGATATGCGAATCATGGTATTTGACCATCCAGCTAAGGAAAGGCCATATTTAGCCTAAGTAATATTGAACTACGTGCATATGAGTCAAACAGTTATTCATACACAGGATTATTCAAGAGGTCTAATGTTTGAATCATTATTTGTCAGAAAACTCAGTCTGTACAAAGCATTACTTTCTAGGTGAACCTCATTTAAATTTTTCATCAGCTGCATTTACTCTTTCTAAATTATTCAGTTCTGTAAGTGTTTTAGGGTCCACAGAAAAACACAAACCTATGAGTCTTCCCACTCTGATTAGACTATCCATTTGCACAGACAGCTGCCCCGTCACTGCAGAAACTACAACATTCAACTACTGAAAAAGTTTTTTGTTGAGACAAACATTCAAGCAGGGCAACAAAAAACCCCCCAAGAAACCCTAAACAACCCAAACTGTACAGTTCTACAAAAACAGTTCCGTCACATTACTGCAGTATCTCCTGAGTTCTATGCTAATAAGTAAACACTAATGATTAAGGAAATGGCCTTAGATGCATCATCCTGATAAGCACAGACAATGTTACTGGACTTTACATGTAGAGCAGGTAAAGAATCTCATTATTAGTTCACAGACAAAAATAATCAAGATTAACTTTTCTAAAAAGAGTCACAATGAATCTTGAAACTAATATGAATATACATATGTGTTACAAGTTCCCCATATTGCTTCCCCTACATTAAATGGATTTGTTGCTGACAAGATTCCGAGTTAAAGACACCAAAGACTTACTAAAACTTGATGGGTGTGACACCAATATACTAAACCGGAATGCAGGGTTACCTCACACTGTTACTTTAGGGCAAGTACTTCAGTCATGTATTCCAGCTAACAGACCTGAAATCAGAGAGCTTCTAATTACCCATGACAAACTCTTATTTGCAAACAGCTAGGTAGACAAACCGATACCAATCCAACTCTAGGAGTAACGTGGGAGGATGCTGATGACATCTTTGAAAAGCTAATTGCATTTGCCAGATGCCTGAGATCATCTCCAGCCCTTTGCTACACTGCCACCCATTTCCAGAAGGTATTCCAAAGAATACCGAACTCATTTGCATCCAAAGTACTTCTCACTTTTCACAAACAGGACTTGCAAATAAAGCTGGGTAAGAATTTTGCCAAAATACTTATGGAGCAATAGAAAACAAGGCTAAAAATTATACTGGGAAGTCATCGCACATTAGGCTCACACATGCCTATATCAACTGTATAGTCACAATAGTCATGAATCAGGATAGTACTCTGCTACTTTTAGTCTACAAACATGTAACACAAAGATGTTCCCAGCTTGCAAAAGTTTTACTTTCCAGAGATTGCAAAACCAAACTTACCAAAAAGACACAGCACTACCAAGATACAAACAGCTAGAGGCATATATCAATTAGGCAATGATGGTCACCATGATAACGCACGACCTCAACAAAGCAGCAGCACTGATATTGTCAAGAGTTGCCCAAAAATAAAACAAAGAAACAAAAGAACCTAGAGAGTTTTAACGAATTTTTTGAAAGATGCCGAGATATTTGTACGAAATTTTACAGGCTGTTCATACCGAGAGTTAGAGACATCATGTGAAAAAGCAGAAGGCTGAAAGATCAGTAAGCAGGAGATGGAAGTTAACATCGTGCCCTGATCAACGGCAAGATCTTCCCCCTGCATATCGCCTGAGAGACGGGAGGTGCAGACGGGCGGCGAGGCATGTTCCTTCCCTTAGGGCACGTCCAGCTCTTCGGGCACATCAGATGCAAAACGAGCCAGCAGCAACACATCTGCCATCCCGTCCGTTACAAGCCCACGCAGCCGCCCAAAAGCCAGCCACACCACAGCTTCAGCCTGCTCCTCATCCCGGCCCCGAGCAGCGCACCGCTCCAGCGCCCACCGCCCCGGCCGGCCCCAGGGGCGACCCCCGAGGAACGGCTCCCGGTCGCCAGGCTCCCAAGAGAAGCGGCGGAGCCCCACGGCTCCCGCCAGAACCCCTCGCTCCACAGACACACACACACACACACACACACACACACGCAGACACACACACACACGCAGACACACACACACACGCAGACACACACACACACGCAGACACACACAGACACACACAACTCCCCCGCCCGCCCCACCGGCCCCAGCCCTCGGTGGGCAGCGCCGTCCCGGCTCGGTGTGAGACCCCGTCCCTCTGAGGCGCCACCACCACAGAGTTCGGTCGCCCACAGAGGAGGAAAGGAAGGAAGGAAGGAAGAGAATGGGCACCCATCGGGGGCACAGGGCCGCGCTCCGCCGCCGTTTACCTCAGCCGGTGGGTGAAGCGCTGGCAACCAGCACCGCCGCCCGCCACAGGCCCCGCTCACCACTTCCGGGTAGGGGGAGGCAGGGCGGCGCCCATTCAGCGCCGCGCGCGCACTGCGCATGCGCTCCACCCCGCGGCGGGGCCGCGCGGCGCGCCGGGGCGGGAGGCGCGAAGCGTCGCCCGGGGTTGTGGCGGCCAGTGCTCGGCTCGGCTCGGCTGCCTCGCCCCCGCCCGCGGCTCCCAACGCAGCTCGGGAACGGGCGCTCGTCGGCAGCGAGGTGTTTTCTGAGGCAGGGCCCTGCGGCGAGAAGCGGGAGTGGGTGGATTCCTGTCAAAACCGAAGAACCCCAGTGCTGTTCTCGGCTGGGAGCCTCGCCTCCCGGCGCTGTGAGGGCTCCTGCTGCAGAGGCGGCGGTGTTGCTGGTGCTCACCGCCCTTTTCCAGCGATTTGTTAGAGCACTGGGGCAGCGCAGAAGATCCCTAGCATGCTGTTCTTGAGGTTCACCAGCTGAAGCCGCAGATAGTGACCACCTCCCACCAAAAGCCTGGGGAAAGAACAGCATTTGGGGTCAGTCATACTGTAAGCGTTGTCAGGCCCTCATTTCTTGCTTTACTCTGGGTGCGGAGGGGAGCGTAGCAGTCCTCTGCAGGCGCAGCCCGGGTGGGAGGCGTCCCCTTCGGGGAGGGCCCCATGCCCGTGCGGTGAGTGTCCGCCCCGGGTGAGGCCGGCGGTGGCGGCTTGTTTCGTCCCTCCGCGCCGCTAGGGGGCGGGCGGCTTCTTCTGCCCCTGGAGCACGGGGGCGGTGCTGCGCCTGCGCGGCGGTTCGAACGGGATGGCGGCTGAGGCGGCGGGAGGGTGAGAGAGGGGGAGCGTCTCGCCGCCCGGCCCCTCACTCGTCGCCCGGTGCCGTTCTCATCTCCCGTTCTGTCTTTGCAGGATGTCTGCGCTGGCGAGCGACTCCAGTACTACGGTGGCGGGCGGAGAAGTGTCTAAGAATAAGCGGAAAGGTAGCCGTGGGGTGAGGGGGGAGCCCGCTCCGACTGAGGCGTGGCGGGTCGCTGAGGTGGGAAGCGCGGCGGCGGGCCCGGCTGAGCTCTCTTTGCTCCTTCTTCAGGAGGAAGAATCGTGAAGTCTCGCTACCTGCAGTACGATAAGAAAGACACCAAGAAGGTACTTGGACGCCTCGCTGCCGAGCTCAGGCGTCGCTCAGCAAAGGATGGAAATGGCGTGAGGGGCGGCTCGGACGTGTGGCAGCGAGACCTAAGCAAAAAATGACTCTGTTGGGGTTATGAGGGAGTCGTGGTGTATTACTAGATGCAGACTGGGATGGGAACTTGGGACTCTACTCAGGTGACTTGCAAAGCACCAAGACGCCTTGGGATTGTAGTTGTTTATTGTCAGAATTCAAGTTGGAGGTAAGGTATATTGCTGATCGCAATTACTGCTTGTGTTCAGTCTTATCTGTTTCTTGATTGTCAGGATACTTCAGCAAATTCCTTTTCAACGTCTACTGCTAAACCATCTGCTGCAACTAAACCAAGATCAGTTCTTCCTCAGAAATGTAAAACTTCTACTGGTAGGTTTTACCAGAATTTAAAAGCTATTCTTTTGTGAGTTTGTATTTCCAACCTGTGGAACTCCTAACAACTCTAAAATGTTGTTAAGAGATGATATTTTGTATTACTTGCATCACTGCCAGTTATTATCTGTATACAAAGGGAATTAAGAAACTTGATGTGGGATTGAGGGATGTAAACTCAAATGCATTAAACTCTTGTCTGGATGTTCTGATAGAAAACTAATCTGGAACTGAGTAATTGGGTTGTCTAAAATAAGCATATCTCTTGCCTTCTGCGCAAGGCTTTGAACTACTCTTTTACTATGCCCTTACCATTGCCCTGCTTTTTTTTATTTAAAATTTTTAATAAACCCAGTGTAAATGACTGAAAATCCCTGTCTGCAAAACAGTCCATTTTTATTTCTTTTGCAAGAATTGCAGAAGAATTTTCTGGTAAGACCTTAACTTGACTTGAAAATCCTGAGGAAATAACATTATTCCCTTTTCACATCTGGGTGGTGGTGTTGAACTGTGAAATGTTTAAGAGGATGACACTCTGAACTACCTTATCTCTAGGTAAGTTAGGGAGTGTACCAATGATGTATATAAAATAAATGTGTAAAAGTTTGCATAAGGTTGCCACATATTAGTGAAGCATATATAATTGTGAACTTGTGCAGAATCTGTTCTAATTCTTTTAGTTTGATAATAGCTTCTTTCTACAGGTGGTGTCCCTAGCTCATTAAATCAGAGTAGTTTTGAGAAAGGTGACTTGCAGTCCACTTTATTAGATGAAGATAAAATTAGTCGACCGGACCTTGATCTTTCAGCTATTAATGGTAAGCTTCCACTCATACTCAATTTCTTGTTTTATTATTTTTAACATATGTGCTGTAACTTGATGATAAGTAACCCTTGTATTCTTCTATATTCACAAAAGGATTTTCTTAAATAAGGTGAATGTTATTTCAAGTGTCTTTAAGCAGAGGTGTTAAGACCTTTGGGGTTTAAATTAATCTCTCGATTTTTAGTATCTTTTGGGTGCTCTGTTCTTTTTGTTTAAGATCAAATATTAAAGAACAAAGTACTCTCAAGTCTTTGTTCCTATAACAGATGGGTGTTAGATTACCAGCCCTTCTGAAAATTGTATCGCATCTATCTCTTAACTGTCACTTAAAGCTAAATGCTTATGTGATCCACATCTCATGAGTATCATCAGAGCCAGAAATAGAGTACAAGTCATCTTTACTGGTACACATAATAAATGTGAAATTATCTTTGCCTTTGAAGAACCTGATGGTATGTTGACCCACCCTATATACTTTGGTAGAAGAGAGCAATAACTTTTCTGTTGTGATACAGATAAAACTGTCCGCAAAAAGACTCCTAGTTCAAAAGCTGCTTGCAAAGGAGATAAAGGGACACGTCAAAAAACCAAAAAAGCGGTGAGTCTCACTGCTTTCATTTGTTAAGCATATTTATTTTGAAATGTGTGAAATGAAGATTTTCAGTTTATCTTTAATCTTAATAACAACTTTCGGGTCCTGGGATGATCTAAAGCTGTTCTGACAGAAGTCAGAGGATAAGTCTGTTCTACTGCTAGCGGTGTTTGTTTTGTTTATCAGATGTCTCAACACTGACTGAAGCTTTGCCTCCATTTCTTGTGGTAAAGAATCTGCTCCAATTGTAGCATCTCCTCAAGTGGATTCTTTTTGTATTCCTGTCCATACCTTTTAATTATATCACATTATCTTTAAATGTTTTCTGACATTTTTGCTCAGAAAACTAACATTGATTCAACCTAATTTGAAGTGCCTTATTTAGGGATCTCATTCAACGTAGCACTGAAGCTTCAAGTTCTCTACCAGTACGTCATGGTTTAACCCCAACCGACAACTAAGCACCACACAGCCGCTCACTCACTCCCTGCCGATGGGATGGGAGAGAGAATCGGAAAAGTGAGAAAACTCGTGGGTTGAGATAAAGACAGTTTAATAGGTAAATTGAAAGCCGTGCACACAAGCAAAGCAAAACAAGGAATTCATTCACTACTTCCAATTGGCAGGCAGGTGTTCAGCCATCTCCAGGAAAGCAGGGCTCCATCACATGTAACGGTTACTTTGGAAGACAAATGCCATAACGCTGAACATTCCCCCCCGCCCCTTCCTCCAGCTTTATATGCTGAGCATGACATCATATGGTACGTCAGCTGTCCCGGCTGTGTCTCCCAACTTTTTGTGCACCCCCAGCCTACTCACTGGCGGGGTGGTATGAGGAGCAGAAAAGGCCTTGACTCTGTGTAAGCGCTGCTCGGCAATAATGAAAACATCCCTGTATTATCAACACTGTTTCTAGCACAAATCCAAAACATAGTCCCATACCAGCTACTATGAAGAAAATTAACTCTACCCCAGCCAAAACCAGCACATAGTATTATGAAAATCTGCTGAAAATGTTACAAAAAGTGGTGGAACAAAGAACAGAGAGGTATATTTAATTAACATGTGTTGTTTAAAAACCCAAACTTTTTTCATCAAGCTCACTGTTGATAATTCCAGGCATAAATTGGACTTTCAGTAATTTATTTGAACATTGAAAAGATAATTGTTTAAATACCAAAATTGATCTAGTACATTCTTTTCTTTTCTGAAGGGAAATGATTCTGGTGCTCTGATGGAAGAGCTGGAATCTCAGACACTGCTTTTAACTTACCTAAGAGTAAAGGTGAGAGTCAGTCAAGTATTTGGTGTTTCAGATAGAAGAATTTGATATTGAGGAATTGTTTAATTTCTTGTCTCTGGTTTCTGATCCGTAAAAGTTAGATTTTTGTGACTTGATGTGTTTATGGTTATAAAACTGTATGACTGACTTTGAAAACTCTCTTAGAGTGAATTCACTGCCAGTTTATTAAGCTGGTGCTGGTTCTTCATAAAGCAGGGGTATGCAGAAGTTTTGGGAAAACTGTGAGTGAGAGTGTTTGGGGTTCAAGGTTGTAGCAGTGACTTTGTTCTTTGTTCACTCAGTGCTGTATATGTATATTTTTCCTTTACAAAAATATTAGCAGTGGTGGGGGGAGAAGATAGAGGGAGGCTTTAATTATAATGTACTGTGCTTGTTGCGTGAGGTCTCCAATTCATTAATTGAAGCTCTTTGACCTGGTCTGAGGCTCACTTGTTTATTCAGCATATGTTAATTACTTAGTTGTGAATATTTTTTGGATGTAATAGGCAGGAAAAAATCTTGCTGAGCTGGAGAAAAAAGCAGAAAAAAACTTGCTAATGTTGTGTGAAGAAAAGGAGAGACAACAGGAGAAGCTCTGTGAGTTGAAGCGTGAAATTCTGCTCAAAGAGAGAGAGAAGCAGCTTGATGATGCATTAGACAAACAGGTAGGCTTTATTACAATTTATGCTTCTGCTATATTTAAACAAGCCTGCTTAAGAAGTAGTCCTTTATCCAGAGAAGATTTCTCTGCTTCTGTGGTCTGCTGGGGTACAATTTTATGCATCTTAAACAACATAAATATCTGCTTCCTGTTGTGGCATGTAATGCTCTCTAGTAACCTAAGCAAATGCTTTTGTCCCTTTGTTGGTTGTCCCTTGTGGATGGGCAGGAAGGAGAAGTTAGAGCTATTGGGCAAGAGGCAGCAGTAGTGCACCGGTTGCCAGAGCAGTTTACACTTGATGCACAGGAGATGCAAGTGTCTTAAACCATGTAAACATCCTGCAGTTATGCAATTACAGTCATGGCTAGAACTGAGATGCTAACCCTTAGGTGAGAAGTGAACATCTGTTCTTTATTTGTCTTATTTTTATACGTCAGACAGCAATAGTTCTGGCCTGGTTGTAAGAAGGCAAGTTTCTAATGAAGTTCTCGATAATAGGTGATCTTAGAAGCTAAAGCCTCCCCTCTTTTTCAGTATTTTGTTAGTTCTGTTGTGTCAAATTAAAAGGTAGTACTTTTTGAATAATTAATTTTCAAAACTGAACCTATGTTTGCTTTTAAGAAACATGCATTGCGAAAATTAAACAAGACTTTTGTCTTCTGGTGAATACACTGTTAACTACAGTCAAAGTATCATATATAAAACGCTTTCCTGCTATGTTGCTAATATCTCTGAGCTACAGTAACAAGGAAACTGGTATTGACCTAGGTGTTTTGGGGTGGTAGAGGAAAACTTATTAAACAGCATGATAGGAGTATCGTACTACAATCTTCTTGAATTTCTCTGTCAACGAGCATTTCAGAATGGTACTTGGGGTTTTTTATAAATGATTTTTCTGTATTGAGCCAGGTCTGTACTAACAAAATGGCTGCTTTTGAAGAAGTGTTGGTTCATCATGTGTCTTTTTCAGATAGAAGTACTTTCTCCCCTTGTTCCTGTTTGTGAACAGTTTAAAGACCGATATAAAAGCTTTGCAGTTTCCCTGGATGCCACTAGACATGAATTACCCATAAAGAATATTCACATAGAAGGAGATATGCTAACATACCTTGGTATGAAAATTTGATTAATCAAATTTATTTTCAAAAATAGTGGTTTTGGTATGCTAAAATTCTTACATTGTTATTGCTGGATCTATCTGGGGCCACTGGAGGAATTTTGTGTGCTCTTAGAGCTTGCATGGACACTGGGCTGCAACGTTAGTCACATGTTTTGCTGTGAATAATTCTTGTCTCCGTTTAACCACTAAACTGCACTTGAACAAGTTTTTTATCTTGCTGCAGGAAAAAAAATAACTTTCTAAACTAGGGCAGTTTTCACATACACTTTCTTTAGCGAGTTTCTGTGTCTTTTAACTGTATTCACAGCATTCCTCCTCCTTTCTTGTTCCTAATGGGTAAGCGAGTTGTAGAAATACTGTGATCTCTTCTTGTTTCTGTGTTTGAGCGATAGTCACATGGGTAGACTTGCTCACATTTCCTGTACAACTAGAGCTTAAATGTATTGTGTGATGTCTTGAATCAGAGAATGTTTGTTTAATAAATTAGTACTTGTGTTTTGTATTGAAGTCTGGACAAAAAGTTACATTTTTAAACTGCTGGTCTGCAAGAAACGAGATTCTTAAACCATTTACAATAATCTTGCTTACACTTTAAAACAAATGGAAAAGGTTTATTGAAGAACTTAGAATTCTTGTAAGAAGGCTTGAAAGGAAATAAATATGTATTTTTGGTTTGTGAGTGCTAAAGGAAAGGACTGGATAAACTTCGTGTTGGGGGTACATGCCAATAGCAATATATGTAACTGGCCAGGGAATTATGGATGTTTAAAACTTGTTTTTTCTCTTGCATTTATCTCGTAAAAATCTTTTTCATACTCTAAATGAGAGCTTGATTAGCAATTTTAATAGCCTGTTGCTGGTGCTAGTCTTCATAGCTAAAAATAATTCGGTGCTCTCAGTTTTCTTGTAGTGTGTTTGTGAAAGCTGAACAAACGCTAGTTTTCCATCATGTAGTTCACCTGTTTCTGTGGTTACTGCAGCTATTAAGTAATCTTGTATTAACTGATGCCATTGCACGCATTTTTGAATAATATCTTTAACATCTCATATTGTAGATGAACTGCAAAAGCAGTTAACTATCACACAGGAACTTCTGACAGAAGTTATGCCAAGCTACTCAGAAGAAAGTGCAAAAGCATTTAGTGTACTGAAAGACCTTAAAGAAGTTTCTCAGAAACTGGATAAAGAGCTTCAAAGGTATTTACAACAATCAGGTGAAAAGACTCGTTGGCTAAATATTCAGAGTAAAATCTATAGTCTCGCCAGAATATATCCAGAATGTATATGGGAGGAGGAGTAACTGAGGGGATAGTGGCACTAAGTTTAATTCTGTTCATAGCAGACATCTGTATTTCTGTCCCTACCCTACCTACAGTCAAAGTAAAGATGTTTGGGGTTTTTTGTTTGTGTACTCTAAGTGAACTACTTTAGTGTGCCATTCTCTGACACTTTAGCTGAGAATTTCAGTGAGCAAGAATAGCCCTGGTAAAGTGCAAATATGTAGGAGAGCGGAGAACTCCAGGACAAAGAAAAGTGAACTGGAAGCACTACGTCTTAAGTAACAACCATGCAAATATATCATCCTTTAGGAGGTACAAGGAGCACAGAAAAGGTTTTTTTCCTCAAGTACTGTGTCAACAAATACGAAGTATCACTGAGAGCATGAGGAAGAGATAAAGCGTGATAAATTCCCTTTCCTTCCTTCATTTCCCTAGAAGAGATTACAGCTAAAACCTTTGAAGATTGGTAGACCATAAAGCCACGCATCTCCCCCTCCTGCAAACTGCCCCTCCTCTCCTCCAAATTCTAGCCTTTGGGAAGAAAATTCACATTTTACGTTTTTTCTTCTGGTGGCTCCGTGGTAGGAGAATGATGCGAATGTCCAGGCGCATAGCCTTTGAGGTTAAGCAGGAGTTGTTATCCTCCAGAGTAACTGATTTAGCTTGCTTCATTTGTTCCAGGAGCTTCACACAAGTGCAGAACCTGTCGTTTGAAGTTAGTAAAGAAGTTTCTCTGCATAACCAAAGAATATGCGAAGAGAATCATGGACTAGATGTTGTGAAACACTGGTACTTCAACTAAGTTTGTGTATTGTTGTACTAATGGGTGGGTACTAAATCAATGCCAGCAGACTTGTTATCTTTTTACTTCTTGTATGAACATATAACTTGTCCAAATTTTCAGTTGTACCAGAATATGAAACCAGCAGCATCTATGCTTACTAATATAAGAAACGGAGTTTTGTTCTGCATGCTGTCCCATAGGGAGACTTTTTTTTTTTAACATGAATTTCTGTGACACCTTTCTCGTCACTTTCTGCCTTGACAATACTGAAAAGTAAAAAGAAATGTTATTCTTAGCAAGTATGACCTATGTATTCTTAAACTTCTTGTTTTACTTTCTTGCACCTGGCTTCAAGTGCACTGATTTGCATCTCTTTCCGAAGTAGCGTTCCTTAGAGGGCAGCATATCAGAATATAGATGTGGAATCGTGTATGTGGTACTTTGCATTTGCTGATCTCATCAGGAGGATCTGTAGGAATGTACAGCATGATCATTGGTCACTCAGTGAACAAATTCTGGAGGAACTCTTAATTGTCCCTTATTTCTGGATTTGCTGAGAGAAAAAGCTACATGGGTAGCAAATAATGAGGCTGATGCTTGGAAGGAGCCTGGTCACTTGTAACAAGTGAAAAGTTTTGGTAGCTTGTTGCCTAATTGTCTTGGGAACAAATTATTAAAATCATAAATGCTTTTGTGTTAACCTGACACCTTCTCTTTAAGGACTTTATTCTTTTTAGTAATAAAGACTATTTTCCACTGCTATATCAATAGCCTTCATGTTTGAATATCTTCACTGATCTCCTGCAGAAGCTTTTGTTTCCATCTGGGCTTACATAGGGCGAATACTACACAATATATGCAGTGACAGACTTATAGGCACTAACCAGTCCCAATGGCAAGCCATGACTTACTGGCACCCAAAGTCCTGAGGCCAGAAGAGTGTGAATGTGGAGACAAACCTCAAACCTAACTACTGAGTAAGTGCCCGAGAATGAGTGTGCTCTGTTATGAACATACATGCCGGATGTGGCAGGTTTTTTCAACATACTTTCCATTTTTGTACATGGAATGCATTTCTCTCTGAAAGACATGCTGTATCCTGTATTTTTTTAGCTGTGGAACCTCTTTCTGTGATGGTTTTTCAAAAGCTTTGCTTTGTATTGCCTGCTTAGTGTTACTTTTCTGGCTTAAGCTGTGTCTATAAAGCTTTTTGGCCTGCTCAAAAAATACTTGGAGCATTCTCCTTGCACTCCTTGAAGTGCTATTCAGGCTTTCTTCCTGGTATTACTAAGGGTCTAACTAGATTCTTGTCTCCTCTTATTAAAAAATAAGAGTAAATTAAGCTATAGTAACTGAATCAGTAAGATATGCAGTGCACCGGATGAGAAGTCAACATATAACAAACTATTAAGAGCCTCCTTGTATATAATATCAGTGTCATTTTCTTCGCAGCAACTTATCCATGAGCCAGTGGGAGGGCAATGAGTTATTTTAAGTTACTCATCTGTTATTTCTTCTTCCTCAAACATGTTAGATGATCTGCACCTAATAGTTCACCTGTGTGTGCTGCCATTCAGTCCGTGAGTCATAGGGGCTGCACGCAGCAGGATCATGCTCTGGGCCAGGAACATAAGCTGCACCTACGAAGTTGGCCACTGGAGGGGGAACTTTGCTAAGCAGTCAAGTCATGGGTTAGCTGCAAATTAGTAGTCTGTTTATTTTTGGTGGATGGAAATCTCAGTAGAAAGGCGCCTATATGATGAAACTACTGGTCAAACAACTGTTTTTCCTAGGTTTGGGTAATTGCTAGGATGTGTGTCCTCATGCCTTTAACCTGCTTGTCATAAGTGTGTCATTCTGAGACTCAGAAAGTTAAGAGGGGTCGTCTTAAATATGAGGGGGGGAGGGATGAAGTGAAAATCAAGTTTAGAGTGTCTTGATAATTCTGTCTCTGCCCAGACACAAGTCAGAATGTCTTTCCTAGGATTTCTTGATGGTAGACCTCATTGCTGGTCTACAAAAATTTTTTTTTTTAAGAAATACTTTTAAATTAAACCCATACTCTTCAGTCAAGTGACTTTCTACCATTGAGATACTATTGTGTGTATCCATACACACCCAAATGTTAATTAAGTAACAGACAAGAAGTGCTTTGATTTCAGATACATATTTTCCATCTAAGGCATAAATGTGCATGCTCTGATTTTAATGTTACATATATCCTTTCACTCGGTAATTTGGAGAGGGGTGAAAGAGGACTTGGGTAGAGTTTCAGCTTCCTTCTGGGTTTTCTCAATTTCTAGACTAATCAAGTGCAATATATCTGCATTGATATTATAAAGTGAAGTGGAATGCTATTAGTTCTCTCCCACAAAGAAGGGTGGAGGAGAAAGGTTCTGCTTGCTGTGATCACAATTAAAGGCTCTAAATCTTTTGGGGAAGTAGTTCGTCCTTGCTGCTGCAGGTGGCAGTCATTATCTATACAACAAGCCTAAGGCAAAGTGGGAGTCCTGGAGCTAAAGGCCAACTGCATGTACAAAACAATAATGTGCTTGGGGATGTGCACTCATTGTTTCAGAAGAATCATAGGCATTGATTTGAGCATTCTGGCCATTCTTTTCCTTAAATTGAACACTTGTGTAATTCTTTGTACAAACGGTAGAACAAGTGTTAGATAAAGCAGCTCAGCCTCTCCAGGAAAGAGTTTTAAACTATTTTGAAATGAGACTTTTCCATCTTGATTTTCCTGAATATTCTTTCTAAGTGGTTCTGTTTTGGCTCTTTGCAGAAGTGTTTTAGGCTCCTCCACCTTGAAATAGCCACAGAGTTAGATGCTGCTGTATTTAACACTGTACAAACAACAACAAAGAACTGCAGAATCACTGGAGCAGGAGCTAAACAGATGTGACACCACTTATTTTGTATTTTCCACTTATTTTCTGACAATGTCACATGCTCTGAATCTGGAATCCTAAACAACTTAAGGACTCTTTTTATTAAGGTTATCAATCTTTTTTTTTTTTTAACCTAGAATTAATAGTGTTCTTACTTCTGTTACTTGTATCAATGTAGATTTAGTTTTCTTCTATCTGAACTTGTGCAGTACTTATGTATTTATCTTTTAGGCCACAAGTTCTTATTGACCAATTGTTAACATTCACGTGTCCTACAGTGCCTACAGCGGGGGGGAGGTGAGGGAGGAAGGCTTTTTTTCTCTTCCAAAAACTGAAAGCAATTGTGAAATGAGCCAGCTAGGTCTGAGAGTCTGGGTGGGAAGGGGGGAGCGCAGAAATGTAAGTATTCGTCCCTTGCAAAATTCTCTTAGTTGTCTAAAAAGTGATTGGCAAAGATTTTAAACGAGGTTTGCACTGCACAGATTGCCCTGCCTGGATTCTGGTATTTCTTGGGGAGCTCTGACTACATTCTTTTCAGTTACACTGGTGTTGCCTGACTGTTTTGACCACCAGCTTGGGAGGGCTGAGTCAAAACATTTTTTGCTGTAATTCCTGTGCCTTCTGCGTTAGGGTCGCCAGGGGTCAAGGTAAGGGAGCATCCCTCTTGGCTGTGGTGCAGGATAGTGGGGCTGCAGCCCAGGAGATAATCGAGGCCCATTTGTCTCTTCACCACCCCCCCCCAACCCTACCATTCTTTGTTCACACTAGCTTCAAATGGAGCTGATTCTTTGCTCATCAACAGCAAGTAAGCAGCTCATGACCCCAGCAGATGTTTCTGCATTTTAGGCTAATGAGAACTTATTGGATTACTGCAGTCTTCCCTGCCTCGGAGTAAATACCACTTTGTTGGAGATCCGGAAACTCATACAGAATATGATAAACAAACTGCTGGCTGGACTGTGATTGCCAGGACATGAAAAGAGTTCCACAGCGGCAGAAGATCTAACAGCTCTGAAATGCACCACTGAGCCACACCAATTAAGAGCGTTTCCAGTGATTATGTGAGCATTCCTGTTCAACTCACAGAAATGATTTTAGGTTGTTTCTTCCGCTGTATTTGTGTGTGGTCTGTAAAGCAAGCACAAGGGTGGAGGCTTGCAGAGTAGTCTCAAATGCCTCTGATCAGTTTCTTTTAAAATATTTCTGTGATAATGTATATGCAAGACCTATTGAGTTTCCTGCTATTTCAAGATCTTAGATTTCCTATGTTAGGGAAGCAAACACAATTTGCCTCTTAAGACATAACTAGTTTTTCGTTTATATAGATACCATGTGTTCGGAGATGGCCTGTAGGGTATCAAAACTTAATTCCGTGTTTTAATATCTACTGCATGTGGGGGTGGGAAGTTAAACAGCTGATGGATGAGTAGAGTTTTCAGGACTGCTACTCAAAAAGATATTCTGTCTGTGGCACTTAATCCTTTCAGCAGTCAGGCTTTGTGTGTATTTCTTCAGAACTTTTTGGACAGTATTTCAGTAAGTGAAATGGTAAACAAGTAACTATAGGAGTGCAGCGCTGATCCCCAGCTAAATCAGGATGAAGCTTATTAGCTTGACTATAGAGCAATGTTAGTACACTTATACAACTTCAGCGTATTATGGACAGGGTAAGTATAGAATCTGTATAGGCAGTACCCATAGAGGTTGAGAGCCCGTAACCCTTTCTTGCTACCTTTTTTGTCCTGAGAAATTTGTCTTCACCTAACTGAACAAAATCAAATTTCTTGAATTGATATGACTTGTATAATAGAAGGACACCTCTACCCATTCCTAGTTATAAAGGTGTCCAGCTGAATTTTTAATAACTCTTAAGTGTGGAGACTTCACAACCTCTCTTGATCCCTTATGTATAAAACTTCCACCAAACACGAGGCTATGCACAAACTTCTATTGCATCAGTCATATGTAGAGGCTTAGAAGAAAACTGGGAAGTAATTTCTTACTGAATGTCTTAATGACAGCCACTTCTGATTAAGCACAGTGCTCTATTCCTGTTCTAAATCAGCATCTGCCCATATGAATGATTTCTTAGTACTATTTCAGTCATTTTGTCAGGAATTAAAATGTTATCCTACTGTGAAAGATCAGCCTGTCCTGTTCTATAGATGATTAATAAGCATTTTTGACAGAACTATTTAATAATTATATTCTCAATATCATTATCCTGTTGTTATATGCTACTCAGATTACATTCTTATTTTGAATGTGCTCTTTAATTATCCTTTCCTTGTAATTTTGTTCTAGAGATGCTTGTATTCCTGGGAGGCAGGATCAGTCTTGTTTCTACCACTCTGTATCTGGACTGATGTAGTTTCTGTTAAAAGACATTATCCTCATTGCTGGTAAGCTTGCAGTAGTATGGCGAAGCCAAGAGGACACTTGTTTTGCAGTTATCAGTTTCTACATTAGATATCTATGTTTGGCTAACAGAAAGGACGCTGTCACAGAAACACAAAGGGAGAACAAAACTGGGAGTTAAAGAAATGGGTGTGGTTTTTTACCACAAATATAATGCTGTAAAAATTAACTAAGACCTTATTCTTGTCTGGTGGTATGTAACGACTGACACAAATGTTTTTCCATTGGGAAGGGAGGACAAATGATTCTGGCTTCCCTAAAGCTGATGACTTGTCCGTTGTTATTTATTTTTCATGCACCTTCTACTGATATCTAGTGCATACAGGACTTAATGCAAAACTGAATCATTAATAGCCTTTTTTTTACGGCGGCATCTTTTCTTACGTGCACAATTTGAGCCTGTATTCTCAAAACCTTTAAATAAGTGAGTATTACCTCCTGTGCCTTTAGGTCTGGTCATCTGTGTGAGAAGTTAGTGATCACACTAATGCTGAGGCAGTTCACAAGGGCTAATTGTTAATGGCATGATCCTACCACTTGATTCTTGTGAGGAGTATTACTGATTTGAATTTTGCAATTGGGGGGAAAAACAGCAAAAGCAGGCACAGCTGAGAGTAACAGTACTCAAGGATTAGTATTATTTAGAGCTTAATGTTAACTCTGTTTTTTGTTTGACAAATAGCTGTCTGATAATTTTAACATTGCACATAGTTTATTTACTAGGTAGATGTGACGTGGCGGGGGGGAAATTTTCTTCCGCAGAGTAATGATGAGCATGTACAAGCGGTCAGGATGCAAATTAGATGTAGTCAGAACCAATACAGATGTATTCACACCTTCTTCTATAAACTGCAGTCCCTCCCTCACCTTTCTGACACACCAGTATAACCATACCAATCCCCTGCACACTTTCAATCTAGACAAGTGCCTGAGATTCCTAAAATGTCATGAGGAGCAGAATTACGTTTTTTGTAAACGAAATAAAAATCTGAACTATGCACAGTGCAAGCGGGTGGGTGAATATGGCCCATAGATTTGACTGATGAATAGTTTTTATACATAAGCAGTTCTTACAGAACTTCCTTTAAACTCCTAACTATTACCAGATGTGGGTTGCAAGCGGCTGCTGGAATTCCAACACCTGTTGCATCACACTGAATAGGATTCATTTTGGCAGGCACAGAAAATTCCATTTCAGTAACTAAATAGTTTGAAATGATATCTAAAGCCTCCTTTTTTCTCAGACCAAGCTGATTCTAGCCTTATTTACAGGATTGCACATACTTTCATAATTAGAAGATGGTTTGCAGTCTTTAGAGACTGTAATTGCTTGATATTTCTTATAGTCAGTAAATATCAAGTAGAAAATCTTCAATTTGGAAGAATTCTCTCCTTTAAAAAAGTTAACAATGATTTAAAATGGCTATACTCCACATAATGATAATTTCTAGCTGTGATTTCTGAAATGTAGAAATACCCGGGTTTGTGTTCAAAAATATTATAGCATTATGCTGAAGATGATGGAGCTCCATTTTAGAAGTGTACTCTGCTGCGTTCATCAATTCATTGCTGAATCATGTTGCTTCTTTGAAGTCCATACCCAGAGCTTTTTCAAAGATAAAATGTGGATTACTACAGAATGGGTGTTTAGTGGCACTTTGTGGGTTTTTTTGGTATGTACCCCATAGATCTCAGGCATGAGTCTGTAAGGAACCATTTGTGGGTCTGCTCTATAAAGAGGTGTGGATTAAGTGTAGAGATAATTATTTTTTCGAAAGCATGATACTGTTTCACCCAAAACTTACCTGATCTCTGCAGGACTAGTATCAAAATCATTGTTTTGATTGATGAGGTATTGTACATCAGTTATGGGCTGCTATACCATGAGAACAGCAGAGGTGCTTCGTTTTCATTTTGCCTCCTTAATGTCTTTAAATCAAAGGATTCCAACATGCTCTGAAGTGTTACCCTTAGGAAGGAGGCTAACATTAGTGTTCCTACTTTGCAGACAGGAAATTACTGAGGCATACAGGGTTCTGTGGATGTATCTGAGAAAATGATGAAGCTGAAAAAGAATTTGGAATTACCAGATTTTGCTTTATCTTTGCATGTTTCGGTTTGTCTCAATAAAAAAACCCCCAACATTCCTACTTTAATGTGCTTTCTAATAAGTTGCTTCTCATAAAGCCTAGCTGGTTTACTTGCGAAATGATCTCTATGGTTCTAGAGTTTGAATGAGTTTGAAAGAACTGAAGGAGAATGCAGCAGTAAGGAAGAATCCACTCTTAAATTGTTTCCATTTCTATTTAAGTTTGAGGCCAAGCTGTGTTATAAAACAGAGTTATTTTATTAAGAGTATTGTAAACTGAAGTGCGAACTAGGTTGGACACAGTTGATGCAAGTTGATGTTGATCTCAACTGTGCCATAGCTGCATGTAGTACGGAGAAAGATAAGACTAATGTTCTAGTGAAACATTTGTAGAAAAATACAGCTCTTAAAAGATCTGGATGGTGAGCATTATATTTAATTCCATGTAAAACCAGTGTAATGTCAATTGAACTGACATCACCCCAAAGAATACTAGTGCAAGGTTTGTGGAGGGTGTTCATGTCTTAAACTAATTAACATAATCTAACAAAATATGTTACCTATTCTTACAGAGACTACGTCACTCATATCCTTGACCATCATAGCTAGTACAACTCCTAGTACAAGAAGAATAGTACCATTTGAGTACAATTATACATTTCTGAGGAATGGGAGATCAGAGGAAAAACCCTATATGCTTTAAAGATGGAGAGAAAAGATGTGTTAGGAGGGCCTCTTTTTGACTTCATGCTTTCTTGCACGTGTCTTCAATTTTGGGCAAACAAAAGAGTCCCTTGGTAGCTCTCATAGCGTTGTTTTGTCATGTGAAGATACATGAGCAATGAAGTGAGCAAGAGAGGAGCAGTTGTGCTTAAATAGCACAGCAGCAAGCAAAATGGATTCAGCTTACATAATATTAAAAGCTGAAAGCTGCTCCAAGATGTTCTGCAACTCCTCCCACAGATGAGCTATAGCTAGAAAAATCCCATTAAAAATAAATAAAAACAACCTTTCCCAAGGTGGTGAACAATCTTTAAAAACTTCTTGTTCAGTAGTGAGAGCATACTTCTGATGTTCTTATTGTGTTCAATAAAATTCCTTCAGTTCTCCACCCTGATCTGGACAATTAGGGCAGGTCTTAAAACAGGATCTGTAGACAAACGTTAGTCAAGGATTGTTGATGTAACAAGAGTGGTTTAAATAGGTGATTTCTTTAAAACCTTCCAAACTTGCTTGGCTATGATTTTAACTGTCGTGTCCAATCCTAAAAACTGTCATGAGCTTTGCAAAATACATAGTCCTTTTGATTTGAGACTGTTAAGTTGTCTGGTATAAAGAATTTTCAGGTGAGATATACTTTTTAAAGCTCTAGCCCAGCTTTTTTTTTTTTTTTTAATTTGACAAAATCTGTTCCCTCTTCTAGACTTGTTATGCCTCTCCACAAAAATAAGACAATTCTCTTTTAAGATAGGTTTAAGTAGGAAAATGTAGCCACATCTAGCAGTGTTACCCATTACTGAAGATAATCTGAACTTATCAAAAAGCTACTGAGTTAATGATTTTAAATTTTTTTAAGAGAAGTCATATTAAAATCAGTGTAAGTTTCAAACAAGATAAAAATTTAGGCACCATTTTGTTGCTCTCCTGGCTATGGACTGATCAGCCTCTGAAGTCCTGTTGCTGAAGTAGTCAGGGAAACGTCACTGCTTTTGATGACTTTGTGTTTTTAGGGAATGGACTGACTTGCAGAAAATGTGTTAGCTAGTAATGTTACTGCTAAAATATATGGCAATTGAAATAATTTTAAGAGGGAGAAAAATAATTTTACAAGTTTAGCAGCTTTAGCAACTTGATTTGCTGTTTTTCTTGTCAGAAGCTAGAAGAAAAAGGGCCTTTGGTAAACTATCGAGTTTACTTTTGGATACAAATCTGTATTTTTGCTGAAGAAAATGCGGGGCTCCATATCAGTGATTTTTAGAAGAAGTGGGACTGAGGTTCAAATAACGGAGCTAACCTAGAAAAAATAATGGTACTTTATAATTTTGTTTCTGTTTTCCTAGTAGTTTACCTTAAGCCAAGTGTGTAGTGTTGGGGGGAAAAAATATGATTCAAACTACCTATGTTGAGGGTTTTCATTTATTCCTGGAGGGAGAGTTCAGCTCTGCTGAAGCACATCTGGGATCCTGGCTTGCCTGGATCCTGCAGCAAGGATCAGAGAAATCATTCCTTGGTATCTGTATGCGGCATTTAATCCATCCCTGTGAGATATGCCATTTATTCTGTCACCTTGAATCTCTGCTGTTGCTTTGGATATGCTTTTCCCTGATTTGTGTAAGCTCTACTCTTACGCTGCACCTTCTTCTTCAGACTGGTGTAGTGAGAGCTCCCCCTCCTGTCTCAAGCCCCTGTAACCACGGGCTAGGACAGAGGGATGGAGATGGATAGATTAGGGCCTAAGGATGGAGGAGGATAGAGTAGCATCACTCCTGGCACTGGATTTTGAGTCGGAAAGCAGTTCTTTGGTGGTGCTCAGTGCAGTGCCTCGGAGTACAAAGGCTCAGTTAATGGGACCAGACCATGCAGGGGGTGCTGTGCCCTGGTCCAGGTTGATGGGACCTTTAGGAACTAAGCTTTTGCAGCTCTCGCATCTGCGTGAGGCACACCGGCACCTTCGGGGACTCGAGGAGGAAGGCAGAGAGCCGAGGCAGGTGCTCTCCCGGGGCTGGTTGGGCTCGGCAGAAGAGGAGCCGATGCCATAGCAGCCCTCAGGCAAGAAGGCCGGCCAGGCTAGGCTGTCAGGGCTGCAGAGAGGATGGAGAAGGGGAGGAGCGGTGGCTGGAGCCGGGAGCCCGCTGGGGCCGGGACCCGGCGCCGGGCGGGCAGCGCACCTGGGACCGGGCGGGGGCAGGCTGCGGCCCGGGGCCGAGAGGCGGAGGTGCGGGGCCCGGCCCCCTCCCCCGGTGCATGCTGTCAGGAGCAGGCGGGGAGCCGCAGACAAAGAGCCGGGGCCGGAGCCGAGCGGGCACCGGGGCCAGGAGGGGGCGGCCCGGGGGCGGGGACGCGGCGGGGGCGGCGGCCAGAGGCACCGGGGAGCCGAGCCCGGGAGCGGGGCGGCGGGGAAGCTCGGGGCTGCGCTCGCCGGGAACAAAAGGCTCCTCTTGCCCGCGGAGAGCGCCGTGGCCTGGGGCTCCGGAGCACCATGCCCCGCAAGGAGCCCGGCTGCGCCTGGGGGGTCCTCCTGACTCTCTGCAGCCTGAGCGCAGCCCAGCCCCGAGAGAGGCAGTAAGTACCGGGAGGAGGTCGCGCACCCTGCGGCGGGCGGGGACCCTCGCCGGCCCGCGGGCAGCCTCCCCGTAAAGGGTGGCGGGGGGGGGACGACGACGACGAACCCCTCTGCTCTGCGAGGGGCTCCGGCGGTGGCTGCACCAGCCACTTAACAAAGCCTGTGAAAAGTTCCCTCCAGGGGCTGGGGTCGGGGAGGCGAGCTGCGGCGGTTCCCGAGCCGAGCAGCACGTTTGTACTCGCCGGTGCAAAAGTGCATAGCAGAGGGAAAGGGGGGAAGAAAAAAAAAAAAAGAAGAAAGCCTCCTTAGAAATACCTGCCTCTAGCTCCTCCAGCGAGCGGCTGCAAAGCTTTTATCTGCAAACAATTATTTAAGGAATCCGGGGTGTTGCGCCCGGGCTGCTGTTGTGCTTGGGATGGTTGAAGGTAATGTTGGTTGCTCCCGAAGAGCATGTGAAGCATTCTTGTGGGGAAAATCATCCGGGGAGAAACATTTCACTGCAGGGAAAGTTCTCTGGCTTTTAGAAATTGAATCCACAGCTCGTTCCAGCGTGTTTAGGTTAACTTTGATTAAGGTTTGCTTTGTTCTTTATCCCTAGCTATTATAGCCCGTCAACATCGTGAATAGCTGCATTAACTGAGTGCCACGGAGAACTTATTTTCACTTGCTTACTAGAAAATATTTCACGTCCTGCCAAATTTTGGTGTAACTTGACAGAGCTGTTAGTCAAATGTGCTTAAAGGATCTGTCCAGTCACTGTCAAGTTAACTGTTTAATTGCCAAGTTAAATATTTAATATTCAAATGCCACTTATTAAGTGATTTAAATAGCCGTATCAACAGACTGATACTTCAGAAAGAGTTGCAGCAATTTAGAACAATGTGGATACATGTGCTTCACATATGGCACTGTAGTGCTGTGCTTATGTGACAGTTTGAATCTAATCATTTCATACTGGATGCAGATGGTACTCTTTCTCTCTTTGCAACTAGATCAGCTATGTCTTTCTTACCAAGAATTTGCAGCCTAAGTAGTAACTTTTTATTGTTATTTATTATTGTTCTGATTAATTTTCAAACCTGGCAACCATAAGGTTTTGAATCTGCAAGTACCCCATGCAATTTAACTCAAATGCCACAGAGATCTGAACTTCCTTTGGGGGTAATGGGATCTCCATGGCAATGAGGCCTGCTGAGAGAGAAACATGGGGTTGGAATTTGATAAAAGATGACTTGGGGGCTGTAAAACACCATCATCCTCATCCCAAAGTGATAATTAATCATGAACTAAAGCAACCTGGCTCATGGAACTGTAGAAAGGCATGGGCTGAGAAATTGGGCTTAAAGAGTCATGTGAGGAATTGCCTCGTTTTAAAAAATCCTTTTGGGTAGAAAAACCCCCAGAAAGGTGTGTCATGAAGAGAATATAAATGTGTTGCTTACAGCCCAATGCATCAAAGAGCTCAGAGTCTGTAATGCTTTTAGTTGACAAGTTCATGGCACAGTGCCATTCAGCACAGAGGAATGGTACAGATTCCATTCAGAAACACAAGGATTGTAGTATATATGGGAGGTCGTCTAGGGCGGCTTTAAAACTGTGTGTGTGCCTGCTAAAATAATTCCTTTTTGCCAAGGTTTTTAAACTTGCAGGGTATAATTGTTTGAACAAAAAAGTGGTAACAGAAGTGAGAATTTGAGCCCAATCTCCTAACTGCAGTTTCTGGGCTGCTTCTATATAAATTGGAAGTTTAGATGTGTTATGTGTATGCGAGTCTGACATTTAGAAAGTGCTGAGTATCAGCACTGAGAGTCACTTCTTTTTTTGGGTATCAAGTTGAACTATGAAAATGGAGCCATGAAAAATAATTGAGGCAAAAATGTTAGAAGTATCTAAACTGTTTCAAAACAAAGCATTATCTACAAAACTCTACTGGAGGTTCAGGTACCTCCTTATTCTTTCATCAGCTTCAGCTTTTTTATGATTAGCTAGTTGTAGATTTAGTTTGTTTATATATAAAATGTAAATAAATTTTTATATAATATATATGCAATAAACATCAATATTACTGTCTTTATTTAAATACTAAGGATTTGTAAGCCACTTAGGCTCTGTTTCTATGTGCATTCTATGTTCATTTTATGCATATTAGATATAGGCCTAGACTGCTGGTGATCACAAATGTGACCCTACGGGGCAAATATGTTAGAGAGTAGTCTGTTCTTTTCCTTTTGTTATAAATAAAGTGGCTTACAAATAAAAATCACACTTTTGTTGCTGTTCTTGACCGTTCGCTTCCAATTTTGCTCCTCAGGGGCTATTTGATTGCGGCACCTTCAGTTTTCCGATCCGGTGTTGAGGAAGCTATAAGCGTAACCATCTTTAACTCTGTCAAGGAGACAACAGTCCAGATTCAGTTAGTAGTCAAAGGAGAAACTGTGTCACAAGGCCACGGAACAGTTCTGGGTAAGTTCCTGTAATTCTGAACTTGAGAACTAGTTTATAAGTTAAGGTGCTGTGGAGGCACATCAATATCTCTTAGGGAATTGCTTTAGGTGATAACGGAACTGGAACCAAACTAATATTTAATTCATTGACTACTGCTAAACATTCTCAGCTGATTGTGCTAATGAGGTTTTGATGTATGTGATCTCAAACATCTAAGGCCAATGATTTTGGAACACCAAGACATACAGAGACCCTAGATAATTGATATGCAAGAGTTTTATAGTGAATATATTTCCTTTTGAAACCTGAATGTTTGACACTGGGGAGCTGTATAAGGAACAAGATAAGTTGACTTTAAAGAAAAATATAAAATCTACATCATCATCATCATTTTCTACCCTTATTTTAAAATGAGTGCTGGAAATGCAATCTCCCCGTCTTCAGGACTGAGTATTGCCGAGAGAGGTGGTAATATTTGTGCAGTTGGGTAAGTATTTCAAATCCAAGACAGATACCTCTCTGTCCTGTGTGTAAAGACAAAAAGTGTTTTGATTATGTCCAACTTAATACTGAATGAATTTGTATTAGTGAAAATGAAGTCCAGTAGCGCTATTCTACCACTGCTAGTAGTGGTGTAAGCTGTAATGTAGACAAGGCTCAGGCAATCAGGCTCTTTAACCATTGTGTTTTAACCCTTCTGTGTGTAAAAACTGGGAGTTATATAAAAGCCATTTCCTTTCTTGGAACAGATTGTCTCTGGTTTTATCCTCCCCTTGTCGTCTTTGAAATTGGCTGACAATTGCTAAGTAATTCAAAGGGAGTGATGCTTACACATGTGGACAACATATGCTAAAGAGAAGTCTTAGGTATGGCTGTATCCAGCAATCAAAATAGATTCTATGAGTGTTTGTTTTGAGAATTAGTCAAGTCCCAAAAGAGGCCAGGCCCTTGTAACAGCAAAATACTTCTGTAAGCATAGGATGCCCTGTGCTGAAACCTCAGCCTTGGTGGTACTCTCTAACCATAGAGCACTTTGCAGTTTACCTTGGGCAAAAATTGTAAATAAGTGTGGACCACGTTTATTTTGGAGAACTCTACTAGGTCCAACTTGCTCACCCTGCAGATTGTTTTACACAATGCAGGAAAATTACTTCAGGTGAAATCATAATGAAGGGGTATTGCAGTTAGCAGCTCTATGACACGGGGTCTCCTTTCACTCAACTGCAAATGTCTAAAACGTTAGTACCTTAGCTTGAGAAGAATAACTCTCTCTCTCTCTCTCTCTCTCTCATATTTTAGATAAAGGAACAATTAAACTGAAGGTGAGTGTCAATTATTTTAAGATGTTTTTGGTGAAAACATGAGGGACTTGCCTTCAACCACATCAGCCATTGCTATCTGAGCAGCTGCGGCACAAATACAGGTCACATTCTGGTGCACACACTAAGGAGGAAGCAACCTTTGCCAGAGGAATAGTGGAGAGTGAAAAGAACAAAGCTTAATCCATCACAGCTCATCTGTCAGGCCCTTACACCACTGAAGAAAATCGATGGCTGAATCTGTGGCTCATTGCTCAACATAAAGTTCTATGCTGTGACTATTTTATAAGAATGGCAGTACATATTGCTGTGTAAGTGACGTGGAGCATTGGACAGACCACAGAAATCCATAGAAATGGCAGATTATTGAACATTGTGTCTCTGCTAGTTATTCTGGTACTACTATGTTGTTTAAAAAACATAGGCTTTCACCAGTTTTGTCTACATTTTAGCCTTTGACATTAGTAGTATTTTTGCCATCAGCATAGTCCATAAAATGAAGCTTACCCATACTAGAGAGATGGAGGGAATGAGACCAACTTTTTATTTCCAAGGAGGATTTGTAGTGGAGTGAAATAATGATGAATTTAAATGCAATTCTGGCAGAGAGTTCCAGTAGCCATTAAAAAGAAATTACATAAGCTTACTCTAGTAAATCACACTTTTTAAAGCAATATCTGGCTTTATTTGAATCCCTGGGATACTAGAGATCTGGGGTGCGCTGAAAGGTAGTCATTCTTGCAGCAGAAAGACATCCTGTGAAAGATCTCCCCTGCTTTGCACCTTGTGTGAGTTATCCTTCCTCATGCCAAGGAGTGAGCTAAATGCTACCAGTTCAGAGTTCACTGTTCATTGAAAGAAGTAATTTAGTTTATGCTGTATGTGGGACTAAGTGATACCATACAGAGAAAAATGAAGCCATTTTCATGGTTTCTGTGAGATAATTTGGCTATGCTTCCATGCTAGTACAGGACCTTTGTCTCCATCCCTCTTCCTAGATCTTTGAAAAGTGGGGTGTAAATTCAAAGCAATATGAGTTTTCAGTCTTGTTGATTAGGCACCATCAAAACATTTGAAACTGGAAGAAGTGTATTATGATGGGTGATTTGCGGTGGAAGATTGTTACTTCAAATGTAGGCAAAATGGAGCTGGACTGAAGAACAAGTCTTAAAAGTGTTGGCTCTTAACTTAGTCAGGACTTGCTTTGGAGTTGTCATCTCTGATGGGAGGTAAAGGGAGTGGGTGGAACAAATCATATAAATATTAAATTGTGATGTGCTTCTGGAATAGCAGTAGCTAGTACCGTGCAGAGCTGTAGGCTCTGGATAGTATGCTAGATTAATCACTGTAGCATACGACCCTGGGGAAAAAACCTCCATATTGCATTGCTACCTCTTGACTGAAGCTGGTCATGTCTAAATAAGTCTTTTTCTATGCAGTACCATAAGAAAAACGGTCTGTTTTCTTTGCAGTGGATCCAGGTATTTGGGAACAGTTCCATTGTATTACTGTAGCACAGCATAGATGCCTTCACTGCACCTACTACATCATCATTGGCCTATAAGTAAATTAAAGCCTTTAATTTACAGAAGTCTAACTAGCTTGGTGATGGTCTGTCATGGCTGATTGGATCTCCTCTGCCTTGGTGGCATACCCCAGAGTTTTCTTTGCCGTCTCTGTAATTACTATATGGCTGAGGTTGATACTGCTCTGTCCTGCCAGTAATTAAACTGTGTCTGGGAATTAGGTTCTAGAAAGGGTTTGATACTTCCCCACCCTTTACTGTGCTAATACACAAACACGTAAGTATCTATTCCTTTCATTTCATGAAAGTATAATATAGACCTATATAATAGGAAACATCAGCAGTTATACCAAATGCTATAGATTTCTTTATCCAAAGACTGTAACTCACTGTTGAGTAAAATCTGCAGTGTCATTGCTGATTTCGGTTTTTTTATTTTTTTCACTCTCAAATTATGACCTATTATCACAATATTTCTGTATTATCAGATTTTTTACTTTGTAATTTTTAATCTAATGTCATTTTAAAAGTCTTTTATTTCTCTGAGCAACTGGTTGAAAAAGTGCAAGCATGCATGTTTTGTTTTGGGGTTTTTTTGTGGGTTTTGGGTTCTTTTTTCTCTATTGGTAGAGCTGTGTCTTCCACAGCATGGTTGATTTCCCCATGTAACACACCTTCTTTAGTGGAAGCTGCACATGTAGATCAAATATCACTTTGCTTGAGTGATAAAGAAAGGGTAGAAGAGAATTTCCTGCTGTGTTTTTAGCATGACTTTGCCTGCTTTGAAGTTTATACATTGTAAAAGATCTAGTATGTTCTTCATTTTCTTTTTATTACTAACACATAGTTACACTGAAATGCAGCAGGTGGCTGCTCTTTGCTCACTTCAATGTCAATTATATTCCCCAGAAAGCTCAAAGGCTTTTCTGTGTCTTCCTCACCTCCTGGTCTGTTTTCTAGGTGCCTTCAGGACTTCGTGGACAAGCACATCTAAAAGTCTGGGGCAACCGGCATCTAGCAGAGGAAGGCTACGTTTTTCACAACTATACCACAGTAACCATTGATAGCAAAGGATCGTCAGTGTTCATCCAGACTGATAAACCTGTCTATAAACCCAAACAGAAAGGTAAAGTGACCTTGGAGAACTCGCCAGATGCTAGGGCTGCTTTCAAGCAAAGCTTTTTTCAAGAGTAGATTCTAGGATGAGAGATTCTGTTCAGTGCCAACTGTGATGACTAATAAATTTCCTCTTTTCCTTTTTTAGTGTTGATAAACCTCTTTATGGTGACTTCTGACTTGAGACCAGTCAATGACAGGGTAAAGAAAACTCTTTTCTTTCACACTGTAAAATATGATGGAATGCTTGGCAACCTGTATTTTATTGTAATGTACATTTATGCAGAAATATAATTGGATTTTTTAACCTATTTAGGCATATCTTGTGATTGCTTGTTGTTATTTACAGTCTAGTGTGTTTCATTTGGTCACATTACCGTTGAAGGAGAATACACACTTTCGTAGTGCTAGCAAATATAATGTAACTATGCCAAAGCAGTTAGAAGAATTGTTCAGAGACTTGCGCTCTAGGTAATGCACAGATATGCAAAGTATTACTTTTCCAGTTAGATGTGTGAATGAAGTGTATGTTTCTCAGGCTACTCTTACCAAAGAAGAGATGTTTAAACTTTGTCACTTTGTGCATCATACCTTGCTTATGTCGACTCAGCAGTTCATCACAAGAAACAGAAAAGTAGCTTTGTTTCATAAGGCCTTTTATCCTTTTCTTTTTTTTCTTTCAGATTGAAGCTTATGTGGTGGTGAGTATCTGTCTGCCAATCATCTAGCATGTATCCTGTAGAGGCACAAGATTCTTGTAGCCTTAAGAGGAACAAGTCACATGTCTGTACCTTTTCAAGTCCATTATGGCCATTCCCAACTGTAACCTATGCAATTATCTCTATCCCTGTGTCTTTAACTGATCTTTGTATCTTGCTTTTTTGTTATCACCAACAAATATACTTGTTTTCTACTTCAGTTTCAGAAATCCATGCCCATTTTTCAGCCTGAGAAGAATTGGCTAGATTCACTGGGGTTTATAACTGTAACAGTCCCACTCAATTTCTCCCTTCTTTTCAATGCAGACACACTCCTATCCTTCATCTGGCTGGGCTGATATAGCAGGGCCAATCTCATCTCTGCACCCAAACATTATGATAGTGGACAATAGAAATTCATGGCAAGGAAAGGGTGCTCCTGTCTTCTTCCTTATGAGGTGAATGAGAGGTTCCTTCTGTGTCTAGTCTTTTTTTTTTCTTTTTTTTTTTTTTTAAAACCATGTGTTTTCTTTAGCTGTCAGCAAGCAGAAGAATTCACTCTCTTCTCTTGTTTGCATTCAGTCACAGATTTAATGCTGACAAAAACAGCGGGATTAATTTCATCTGACTTTGTCATCTAAAAATTGTCTTGCTAGTTGTACAGCTCCCTTTATGAATAGAAAGAAAGCGTCTTCAGAGACCAGTTCATCCCATCCAAAATAGGTGTCTTAAGACAGGTGGAAGATCTGCCGCTTGACAGTGCTTACTTGTGTGCATTGGTTATAGAAGCAGTGTCCTTAAATGAGTACTGAATTTTAGAAAGCAAATACCCCCTGGTAAAGTATCTTCAGAAAATTTTTAACAGATGTTAGTTACATTTGAGCTGTTAGTGAAGTGTATATGTTACAGAATGAAGTTCTTTGTTGCAAGCTGAATTAAATGTATTAGTGATATTCATTTTCACTGTGATGTTTCTCATTCCTAAACCACTATGCAGGATCCTCGGGGGTCTCGTATGATAGAGTGGAGCAATTTGAAGCCATTTTGTTGTGGTAAGTTTCAGATTATTTTTTCCTCAGTGTGTTGTTATTTGCCTTTGCTTCTGCTTATACTGAGTTGTGTTCAATAAGCCTTGACGAGGGCTGATGAGTGACACAGAGTTCACAGTATGTTGTTTCCTTTTTCAGGTATTGTAAATATGACTTTTCCTTTGTCTGATCAGCCAGTGTTTGGTGAATGGCTCATCTTTGCTGAAATGCAGGGGCACACATACAACAAGTCCTTTGAAGTTCAGAAATATGGTAAGTTGTATCCAGATCAACTTTGACTATAACCCACGTGCATTTGGAAGAACAAAACATTATGAAATGTTTTTACGTGAGATGAAACACCTGAGAAATAATGCATTTAAAATGTCATGAGGAAAAATTCTTTAGAGGCTATGTACTTCAGGGATATAGACACTTGCAACTTAACCAAGCCCTTTGTTCCTGTCCTTCACACTTCATAAAGTAAAGGACCTGAAATGGAGTGTCATATTGCACAATCTATTCATGTAACAAAGATTTAATTTTGCTGTGGAAAACTCTTTAAGATGCTTTCAATCTGTCAGTGCTTTCCTTCCTTTCCCAGGGCCCTCCTTGGAATTCTGAATTCTTTTTTTGCTACCCCCCTTTTCAGTCTCAAAGTCCCTCTGTTTGAAAGGTGGGCATCGTTACACCCGGCACACCATCTATGACATCTGACCTGATCACAAAGCATTTGTAGACACTGACAACTGCTAATATCTCGGCTCTATTCCTGACACATTGTGGAGGAGTCAGTAGTGAGTTGTCCTCTTTACCGTGTATCTAAAAGAAAAAGCTTGGGCTCAAATCCTGAACACAGATCGCTCTGAAAGAAGTAAAAATCCAAGGGTGTTTTGCTAAGGTCATCTTGCCAAGATGGTCTTGGTTTCCTACTTTTGTTGATTCACTCTCTGCGGAGTGCTGTCCTGTCTAATGTTAGCTACACTGCCCTCATCCGACCGTAAGCAGTGATCTTGTCAGAGCTGTGTATGCTTTTGCTATAATCTGGACAATAAGATCTCCTTGAAAAGATTCTGTTGTATTTGTTTTCATTGTAGTATTACCAAAGTTTGAGTTGCTGATTGACCCCCCTCGCTACATTCGTGACCTTTCACTGTGTGAAAAAGGAACTGTCCATGCCAGGTAGGAACATGTCCCAAATAAAGTTTCATTACGATGGATTGTAGTACAGCTACAGGATGGTGCAGTCACTGGAGCTTGGATCTCATCTGCTGCAGACTTTTCAGATGATTTCTGGTCATCATCAGGAGCTTTCCTATGTAAGAGCCTTCATAAAACATGTTAACAATAACAAGCTGGAAAACCTTCTGTGAGATTTTTTTCTGTTTTCTAGATGTGCGGGTCACATGGTACTAGCCTTGATATAATCAGGAAAACAGAAAACAGCTGGAAGTTATTCATTATCTTCTTTCCGTTTCAGATATACCTTTGGCAAACCAGTGACAGGAAAGTTAATTGTCAATATGACTATAAATGGCGTAGGGTACTACAGGCATGAAGTGGGGCACCCTGTCCTCAAGACCACCCAGGTGAGGGAGACCATTGAGTCAGCTGTGATAAAATGCCTGATCTGTACTCTTTGACGTTAATATCACAGCTCTCTTTTATGTTACTGATGGGAGATCAGAAAATAAATGAATAAATGCGATAATTGGGTCCAGCATAATAAAAATATTACATATTTTTACATGGTATGTTTATGATTTGGGGAGATGAGAATTTGTTGGCATAGTATTAATCTGGTTTTAGAGCATAGGGGGCTGAGGGAGAACATGAGAATGAGGGACTGTGCCAGAGCTACTCTGGACTATGGATAAGGGAGGAATATGAAACCTGCTTTCCTTCCTCCTTCCTTCATCCACTCCCCAACTAATTCCCTCCACTCTACGTCCTTTAAAAATACTGCTGCAAACTCCTATCAAGTGCCTACGCTTTAGATTTGGCTTCTAGACCCTTTTTGAATGTGAATGCAAACTTATTTTCCGTTCCCCCCGCACTTCGTAGATTGATGGCTCTGCTGTTTTCGATGTGTGTGTGAAAGACATGATGCCAGCTGACGTTCCGGAACATTTTCGAGGCACAGTCAATATCTGGGCCACAGTGATCAGCTCTGATGGGAGCAAGCAGGTTACGTTTGATGACTCGACACCCGTTCAGAAACAGCTGATTGATATCAAGTACTCCAAGGATACCAGAAAGCAGTTCAAACCTGGACTGCCTTACAAAGGAAAGGTAAGATTAAAAGTAGAGATGCTGACATGTGGCTGATATAAGGTTATACTGACTTGATCTCAGCATGTCACACCATGTTCTGGTGTGTTTTTCCCACCTGCTGTTTCTGTCATTGACTGGAATTGCCTATAATGTAAAACCTGTTGTTCTATAAATGAAACACTGTGTAGGTAGAAGTCGCTTACCCTGATGGAAGTCCAGCTGACAGAGTCACTATCCGAATTAAAGCTGAACTCACACCAAAGGACAACGTTTATACAAGTGAACTGGTATCAAGAAATGGCCTGGTGGAGTTTGAAATCCCCTCCATCCCTACAGCTGCCCAATATGTCTGGCTGGAGGTGGGTGAAAGCTCTTTATAGGATTAGCGGGCTTTAATGTAACTAATCTTGTCAAACCTGCACTTTATAAATCAGTGCCTTTTAGCTTCAACTTCTTGATTTAAATGCAGCAAACACTGGCTTTGTTTCTTGCTGCCAATAGAACTGATGTTGATAACCATCATGAAAAGATGCTTCTCCAAATACAGCTTAACACAGTAGTAAAGGTCCAATATTTGGAGAGTACTGTTGCTATGTAAAGATGACGAGATGAACAGCTGGAAGGTATAAAACGGGAAATGGGGGATACAGCATAAGAAGAGAGTACAAATCAGGCTTTCTATGCATGCATAACATTCAGATGTAACTTTTGTTAAGACCAAAGTGACAGCGATTGATGGGAAACCGTCTGGAGATCAATATCTGCCAAACTACTTGTCCATCAGTAGCTGGTACTCGCCCAGCAAGTGTCACATCCAGCTCCAGGCACCAGATAAACCTTTCCAGGTATGTTGGCTTCATATTCCATCATGGCAAAACCTGCATTTCTTGGCTTCAAGTACTTTGTTCTGATTAAATATTTCTAGCCATTTCTGTTTCTGGGATCCTGGACTGTTATTGTTTCCACTACAAAGGTTGAAGTAGCTGCGCTTCAGCCACCAAATAGTTGTTCAATGTGGGCTGCACACGGTTCTAAGCAAAGTGCCTTTGATGCTTTGCGCAGCATCTCATTCTCCTTTGTGTTGTAGGGACAGGGGAGAGAGGGTGGATATAGGCACTGACAATATTTAAGTTTTTCGTATTTGAATGTGTGTTCTGTGCACCTCCAGTAACGTTCACATATGAAAGTTTGGTGAAAATGACATGCCTTAGTTCAAGTCAACAAATGTTGAACGACTGGAAGTGATGTTAGTGGGAGTAGCTTAATTACTAAAGATCCAAATTAGGGCTATGTAGTCTCACTAGAACTCCCAGTTTAAATCTCAGCTGGATCTGTTTAGTCTTCCAGTTATCAAACTATGAATATAGTTATCTTGTCGTCTTTTGTAGTTTTTGTAGGAGCCTCTCTAAAAATGTAGTCCTTTCATACAACAGTTGTTGTGATCTCTCTCCTAAAGGAAAGATCTGATTTAACCATGATTCCTGTTGCATATTGTTTTACTGAGAGTTGTTTAGGGTTTGTTCTCTACCCAAAAAGATGCTCCGAGGGTCTGCGTATTGATTTTGTGAAAAAGAAAATGTGGGTTCTGGCAATAAACACACTTAGATTTCAATTATCAGCAGATCTGTCAGGTTGGTTTCAGACTCTTTGTGTCCAAATAAAAGCTTTTTTTTTTTATCATTGCATTTCATGGAAGTTTAATGGCTAATTAATCTTTTACAAGTTTCCTGAGGTATGGAAAGGGGATTATACACTGCTAATCTGAACACATTGTTCTTATTATAACCTGATTAGAACTAATTCTTCTGTGGGAAAGCTAGGAGTTGGATGACCAGCTGATGTGGGAACTGTTTCTCTGCTTTGCCAGCTCTTACTGGGTGTTCCAATTAGCTACATTCATTTTTTAATGAATTGTTTCATCATTTGCACTGGGGAATTCTTAATACTTCAAATATTTAATGTCACGAGGCATTCTTGGACTCTGTGGCATTCTCACTGTATTTAACCATTAACAGCTCCTTGTATTTAAGTCCTTGTCGTTTTGGTTTGTACCATATATACATTCTGGAAAGACAACTCTGTTAGTGCAGAAGAAGGAGGTTTTTCAAAAGATTTCATTGGGATTTAACATTGCTATTCAGCCTTAACAGTCTTCGCTGGGCATTGCTATGCTTTAAATGGCAGGAGGATCAGGAGTGGAAGTTGCTGAAGAAATCCTACTTAACACAAGTGTTAGCTGCTCCTCATATCCCAGAAGCAAGAAGTTTGTGTTCCTAGGAAAGTCGGCTGCTCCACAGAGGGCTTATTACTCAGCCAGACATGACCCAGTCCTAATCCCGTGACTGAGCACTGATGTCTATTCTGTTGGGATTGGCGGTATTTGGGGGGTTTTGTCTCCAGGGTATTCAGTACTTAGTGAGTACCTCTGGGTATAGGACTTCAGTGCACAAAAAGTGCAGGAAGTCAGTGTGCTGCTCTGAAGCCTATTGCAGGCATCAGATGAGTTTACCCAGAAAAAAAAAAAAGCTCTCTTCTCATTTATTTGTGTGTTTGACAGCTCCTCGAGTGCCAGACTTGCAAATTAATATCAAGACTTGTGTAATTTGAAAGCGTTTTCCCTCAGATCTGTTCCCAGTAATTTCATGCCGCATTGGTTATGTTTGAATTAGTATTTGCCATATGGAAGTAATCACCATGTATAATCTCAATTAAACTGCAAAGACTATCAAACGCACATCTCTTCCCACCCCCAACCCATCCCTTTCTTTTTTTGGGCTGGACTACTGAAGGAGTGTCTAAAATTCAACCAATTCTGACAGCTGCACTGTGCCAAAAGGCTTAACTTTCAGGATTCCAGAGATTCCTTTATTGTTTCATTAATGCATACAACCCCCCAGCCCATTCTCCTGTTAGATTTGCAGGGAGTGAAGAGCTGAACACAGGCCCCTTTTTATTGTGAAGAAAGTCCATGAAAACCGTGCTAATGTAATGTACTTTTCAATGCATACATTTCGTAGGAGAGGGGTCACATCTCTTGTGGACTGAAACCCAAATAGATTTCTGTGCTTTATAAATAAAAAAGCATGCATTGTAACAGACCAGATCTTTTGCTTTTCTGTCTCTGGGTGCAGGTAGGAGAGGAGGCTTGGATTGCAGTGAAGTCCACATGTCCTTGCAACTTCACTCTACATTATGAAGTGGCATCGCGAGGCAACATTGTCCTTTCAGGACTGCAGCCCAGTAACATCACCCAGCAGAGGAGCAAAAGAGCCACCTTTCCCTTTGAGAAGAACATTGATATCACACGCTTCCCAGGAACAGGTAGCTAGCATCAGAAATGCAAACTCGCCCCTATTTTCAGGGAAAAACAACCTTTCCACAAACTTAAGTATCGTCTTTTTTTAATTTGATGCTCCTTAAAGGGCATAGAATAAATTTGTGCAAGTGGTGATATCCATTGCATGCACAGTCATATAGAAAAAAGATAGATTTCTCCAAAAGGGATAACTCTTGGAGAATTTTCTCTAGTCTTTCTGTAGCCTTTCTCTGTTAAGAAAACTCTAGTCTTTCTTAATATGCTTGGCTTGGGATCAGCTGAGTGGTAGGGAAGCGCATGATGGGGCTGGGGCAATTTACTAAGCTGGTTGAGCTTAAACTAGGAAGACATTAGATGGACTGATAGCATGGATCAGGCTAAAGGAGAAGATTGTGCAGTTAGCATGGGGAAGGGAAATGAAGCGTGGACTCCTAGTTTGTATAAGGAATAACAGAAAGATACAAATCTGGTGAATTCAGGGAACAGGGGGATAAAGAATGGTATGCTTGGGAAGATGCATACAACAGAATGTTGTATGCCAAAGGAAAAGTCCGTCTATCCTAGTAACATGTCTGCAATAGCAGCCACTTTCAGGGAGTTAGGGGGAAAAAGTAAAAGAAACTTCCCTGGATGTACCCACCCAGCTTCTGGTAATCAGTGGTTTAAGAATTCATAATAAATTTCTGCCCTGAAGGTTGGTTCTGAGGTGTTGTATTCACAGGTTGCCTGGAGGCATTGTGGTTGCTCTGTCATTGGAAGTGTTCAAGGTCAGGTTGGATGGGGCTTTGAGCAACCTGATCTAGGGAAAGATGTCCCTGCCCACAGCAGGGGGGGTGGAACTAGGTGATCCTTAAAGGTCCCTTCTGACCCAAACCATTCTATGATGCTATTTAGCTGCTGCTAGTGAAATGATGCTCTATAAACTGCATAATTCTTTTTCAAACCCATTTGTACTTTTTCTCTCAGCAGCGTTCTGCGGCGATAGATACGGGTTTTTTGTTTGTTTTAAATGGCTTGATAACTTAATTGTATATTTCCTTAATTTATGGCAGGAAAAACACTGAGTATAGTCATTCTCTATCCACCTTCTCCATACTGCTCGTTATGTTATGGGTGCTAATTGCCTATCAGCTTTCACAAAAAAGAGAAAAAGGAAGGGAAAAGATTCTGAGTTCGAGAACGTGTGCAACAGGAACGAGGGAAGGATGCAAGTCCTGGATGGAGAGTTCTGTGCCTCGCAGCATTTGGATGGGGCAGGAAGAGAGTGATTTTGATAAATAAACCGTCCTTTTCACAATTTATTTTTTAGCACCTACCAGTATCCCTGCAGCAGAGGTTGAAGTCTGCATGACATTCCTCCGTTTCTCAGTAGTTCACAACATGGCTCCCTTGGGCCGTCTTCTGGTGTATTACGTCAGGGAGAACGGAGAAGGGGTCACAGACAGCCTGCAGTTCACTGTGAAGTCCTCCTTTGAAAATCAGGTATTGGCAATGTAGCCAGTGGAGAGGAAGGGGTGGTGTCTTGTTACTCTTTGTAGTTTTGTCTGCTGATTATGAGTCGAGATAATGGGATTTAATGTTAAATTCCTAGGTTGCAGTGGCGCTCTCAGCAAATGAGACCAGACCTGGTGATGTTGTGAACATCAAGGTCAGAGCTGCAAAATCAAGCTGTGTCTGCGTTGCCACTGTGGATAAGAGTGTCTACTTGCTGAAGACAGGTTTTCAGCTGACAGCCAGTCAGGTAAAAGGAAGCTTAAGGCACTGATGTCTTTTTCTTAATACTGCTATCTGCACTTTACCTTTAGTAAGTAGCCTTTATACCTAAGGACAGCAGTCCCTTTCCTTTCCCTGCAGGTTTTTCAAGAGCTTGCAGAGTATGATGTATCTGATGCTTTTGGAGCTCTGAAGGAAGAAGGGCACTTCTGGTGGCCAGGCATGTCCTCACGTAGACGCCGTAGATCTTCTGTCTTTCCCTGGCACTGGGACATCACCAAGGATGCTCGCTTCGCGTTTACAGTAGGAAGAATCAGCCTCACTTCTCTATGGAGTGTCTTTTTTACTTTCATGCTTGCAGGATAATTTTCAGCTCCATAGGACATTATTTTTTTCCACATCAGAGCTGTTTCCCCAGGGGGGTAGGCTGAAAAGTAATTTCGGAGAACAGAGAGTACACTGTTCCAGCAAAGATATTGGAGAAACGTGCTTTGATTTTGGCCAATCTTGATTACAGGGCCAGATATCCTGTTGGGTGAAGGAATTAATGCTGATGCTCTGGAGAATCAGACAGGGGACCAGAAGGTTCCTCCAGTCATGGATGAACTTGCAGATCTCTTCCGCAGTTACTTTGACAGGGAAGGAAGGTGGAATATGAGTCTTTCCTTAAAGCCTTTTCCCTTTTAGACTATCCTTTGGCAATCCTTCAAACTTCTTTCCTGCCCCAGTTCTGCCAGCTTCTGTGGTCATCTGTGTGAAAGACCAGTAATGTTTTCTTTGTATCCTTGATCAGGTTACTATTTAAATGCCATCTAATTAAGTAATTATGTTTGTTTGGTGTCTTTCAATAGTTAAACTTGATCAGATTTTAAAAATCTTATTTCCTTTGGTCTGTGCTGTGTATTTGCATCAACTTTCAAGCTGAGCATTTAAAACTAGGGTTTTTTTAATGTACTCATGCACTAATTCATTTCTTCATCGCTTTGGATACTAACAATGCAGTCCTTTAAGCTAAAAACAGTTCACTTAGCTGTAGGTTTTAAAAGACATGCTACTATGTTTCCATTTAGCTTCTTGCTTTCCTTTTGATGAAAATTATTGTTACCTGATCTATTTGAAAAGTTCTGCTTGAGCCTCTTTCTTCCCTTCCTACAGTTGCACAGTAGAGTCCATCCACCCTTTCAGACTCTGCTGACGTCCTACCTCTTTGCCTTCCACACCACTGCAGCACGTAATCTCTGTTCCCTGATTGCCTGAAACTGTAAGGTCATGCCACGTGAAAGGCCATGCTATACATGTTATATGTTTTATATTCTTTACATAAGCTTCTACTACTTGCTGCTCTTAAAGATAGACTGGCCTGGAGAACCAGTGTCACGGGTCTAACGTTTTATGTTCTTTCCATTTTTAATCCACATAACTGCTAATAATAATGATCCTTGCTTCCTTCAGATCCTCTGTCTCTTCATTCTTTGTCCTTTCTGCAATTTTAGCTAAATTGTTCTATTGTGTTGTCTTAAACCCCATAGACTTCCACACATTCCCCCAATGCCTCAATCTCTTAATCATAAACTCTAAATCCTCGTTACTATCCACTGCTGCAGGAGTCACTGCTTCTTCTCTCCCTGTGATCTGTTGGGGTTTTTGTTCCGATGCTTTTTTTTCCTTACTGAGACGCATAAACTCTTGGGAAAAGATACATATGTTAATAGCTGCTGTGTATGCGTTGCTGTATACCTGATTTGTCATAATTGGATGTGTATGTAAAGAGAACAAAGCTCATACTCCCTTTGGTGTCTGGGAACTGCTGTCTCTTATGAATGAGTGCATTTAGGGGACAGAGCTGGCAGACACCTTTCTTATGAATTCTGTATTTTTACTGTGAAGCTGTGTGGACAGTTTCCATTTTGCTTGGCATTCTTGGTAGTGCAGAATTGGTGATGTCTGATGTGAGAGCTGCCTGCTAACTGCAGCAGAACACACTGGAAACTTTTAGGAAGGGTAAAAAGCTGTAATGTAATATTCTAGGGGAAAAATATGTGTAATAATTTTTCACCTGTAGCTGCCTGGCAGTTACACACGCTCAGTAATGTTAGATATTGGTTTAAATGCATTTTCCAAGCAAACAAGAGCTTTCTCGTAAAACCTCTGCCTATAAAGTGCCTACATATTTTCACATTAACAGTAATTTTTATATAAAGTTTTTAAAAATCCTCAAGTTTCAGTTCAAATTTACCCCATAAATGTTGGAATAGGGTTGGGGGATTCTGTTCAGCAAAGTTTTTATTGGGACATGTTTAATTCTTTTTTTTTCTTTTTTTTTTTTTTTCCTTTTTTTTCCTTGCTGGTTTTTGTTTTGTGGTCTTCATTTTTATTGTCTAGGAAACTGGCTTGGTTGTAATGACTGATATAGTCAGCTTAAACCACAGACAGAATGGAGGTATGTACACGGATGAGGCTGTCCCAGCTTTTCAGCCACATACCGGGACGTTGGTGGCTACAATGCATTCTAAAATAGCACCAAGGTAACATTTTTGTTGTAATGCATATTGTCTATGATACTCTTAGCTATTTTTTTTCTATATTGTCAGCTGTTTTCCACTTCCATGCCCCCAGGAAATTGCTTGGTTTAGACAAGGTGGTGGTGGGGAAACTCTCTTCCATTGTCTTGATAGACCTAACAAAAATTATAACTGACACTACTTTGTTAAATTTAAATTAATTCTGGAAAAATGCAAAGTAATATTCTTCAAAATGATCATTTGAAACTCTTTGCATATCTCAGTTTTCTATGAATTAGTTGCTGCTTCTCAATATTTGCAAGCTAGCCCTTGTTTTGCAGAGTTGCTCATTGCTCATTATTTTGGCCATTCAGCTGGTCAAAATAAATAAAATGAGGGACTGCATGAAGAAAAAGTCATGAAGTATTATAACTAATGCTGCAACTGAGGATGTGCCTTCCCTTTGTATTCTGAACCAACTGGTGGCCTCTCTTAGCAGAGTAAGTTTTGGAGGTTAGTTAAGAAAAAGAAAATGAAGCATCACAGGTGTAGAAAAATGGACTAAATTATGAAACCATTAGAGATCAAGACGATTCCAAGAGAAGAAACGGAGGGGAATATAAAGTAGTGATTGTAGTAACTGCTATTAGTAAGGCCATATTATGATATCGTGGGAAGTCACATGCTCTATATGCTCCCTTTCATTTCGTTTGGTGAAAGAATTTGGATCATAAAACTTTTTTTTAGATTACATTATTTATGCTAGTTTTTAAGATTACTTTATTTATACTATTTTTTTTTTTTAGATTCTTATTTATATCTCCAGACTGTTTGATGTGTGTGTGCACAATGGGATCGTTTGGAAAGACTATGTAATTTGTGTTATGAATGATACACCCATTCACTTTTTAATGATTCTGTACTAGCTAGAGTTTTGGTTGGTCATGTGAGCTGCATTCGGGTGATAACACTGATTTATCGGTTACTGTTAAAACTGTCTTATTAAAACAATTCATTGCCAAGGACTTATTTCTTCTTCTAGCAGAGCAGAGAAGAGAAAAAGAACCTTCTTTCCTGAAACATGGATTTGGCACTGCCTCAATGTCAGGTATTGACAGGGAATTCCCTTAATTATATCCAGAGGGTTGTATCCTCTTCAACTACAGAAAACAAAGGTCTTTAAAACATGCTGGAGTTACATTGGCATTCTCTGATATTCATTGTTGTTGTTGCTTTTCTTCATGACTGCTTTAATCAATAATCTTTCTTTGTAACATTTCATCTGGTCTTGAAGTGTATTCACTTACTTCAAGTTGAACCTGTCAGTTGTGACTACGTTGCAACCTGTGTGTAATTCACCATGGTGTCGCAAGCAGAGGAGTATCTTCAGGGAAGAAGAGGAGCAATGGTTTGGTTCAACACATTTCTAGGTTTTACTCACTTATGGAAAGGGTGTAGCGACAAGTTATTGAAGAGCAAGTGAGGATATAGGTTTGCAGTGATTAGCTACTGTGAGGAACTACCTGTTGCATAAGCTTGCCTCACAATAAATGCCAGTCAGACTGCTCTTGCAATAAAAAGGGACTGTAAGATATAAAGTGATGATGCACTTCTAGCTCTATGTTAAAATCTTCATATGAACCAGAATTCTATGTACCACTTAAGAGAGCGAAGGGGAATGGGAAATCTTGCTAGAGTTCACAGTCAAAAGGCAAGACCAGCCCCTCAGAAGTGCCAGTTTTCCTTTACAGTGGGGGATGAGTTGGGTCTGGATTTGTGTTTGGACCCTAGGGTAATGCAGAAATGTCAACTTCAGTGAGTGCTAGTGTTTTACTTCCTTCCCACCCCTATTGTAGCATAAATTGCTGCATATGCTTTAGTGGGAAAATGATCCCAGGGTAATAGGTGGGAGGAGATGGAGGCAGAATAGCTGTTTCTGTAAACGCTGGTATAGCCTAACCATGCACTGGTATTCTATATTGATTGCTTTTTAAATTGCACAGAGCCCTCCTTTCTCTTTCATCTGATGCAAGAGCATCTCCCCAAACCTTAATTTACTGCGCAATAAATCATGGTTTCCACCTGGTACAACTGGAACGAAAAAAATGAATAAACAGATAGCTAATCTCTCCCAGAAACAGCACATCTAGGATAATTGGAAGCAATTATTAAAAGGCTTCTCCAGGTTTGCAAGTAAACTTCATTCTCAATAAATGATTATAAATTAAATTTGACAGGAACTTGCAGCAAGTGTATTCAAATCTGTTCAATTGAGCATGAAATATGCTTTGTGGAAATACACAAAGAATTCCAGAAGTGCCCGTTTGGGCCTCAGCAAGCTGGGGCAGTTAATGATAAGTGGGAGAGTGTGGAATAAAAAGTTGCAGATTGCATTTTCTCCACTTTATTTCATTAGAAACAACTAAGTTGAGCATTCCTTGATTTCCACTCTCTTGAACAGGAAGAATTTTTTTTTTTTTCCTTCTACCATTTATAATTATAATATGCAATCCTCAAAAAAGAAACAAAAGCCTAATGTCAACTTCCCAAACCAATTCTAAAAATTCCTAAAGCCTGGCTGGAGGGTCTAATGGCTGGAAATGTGTGTGTACTTTGGCCCTCTGCCCGGAAGAGTAAGTGCCCTCATGTGTGAAAATAATGTTAATGCTGGTTATGGGCTGAAATCCCAGTGGAAAGAACATCAGCTGCAACAAATTGTCCGGTTAAACAGACTGGAATACTGCCAGTTCTAGAGCTAGGACACCCTTCTGCTTATACTTCGGGGCTGAAGTTTATTGCAGGTACCAGCTACCTAACTCCAGTTAGGATGAAGACCTAAATATTAAGAAACTAGCGTGCTTAAAAGAAGTTAAAATAACTTGGTGCTGTCAAGCCAAGTGCATTTCCCAGGCTCTCCACTCTGTAGTTTGAGCTGGGGAACCACATTCATTGGCCAGAGGGCTTGGAGACTGACTGAACCTAGCATGCCTATTCAAAGGCGTAGTGATCTCTAGTTTTTTATCAGACTATTTGTTTTAATCCTTTTCCTACTGTAATAAAAATACACAGACCAGTACATTATATGCTGCCTAGTTACTGACAGTTACAATAGCTTAGGCTCATTGAAAATTACAAACAGTTGATTTTAGATGATGAAAGTAAGGATGCTTCATTGGTGCCTAAAATGTGAATAACCTTCAGTTGAAAAGCAGTGAAAGGGCAATTCTTCAGTTTGTCCTGGATGTGAATCAGGTGGTATTGCAGTGTTGAAAGACAGTGTGTTACGCTGTAGACTCGCAGAACTTATTCTGAAGATCTTGCTTTCTCATTTTCCATGTCAACTGAGATGCACGTTGCTCTCGGAAGATTACAGAGCTAGCAGCATGTGTATCAAGCTCTGGGGAATAAATAAGAATTGGAGAGAAAACAACCTTAGGGTGTACTCATAACTGCACCAATCATCCTGCCAGTTGAGCCATGAAATAGCTTTTGTTCTTGCTTTAGAGGAAATGTTTTCTGTTCCAAGCAAGGCCAAAGCTTCTTTGCAGGAGGGAAATAGCAAAGTCTGCAGAACAAAATTGAATTTCTGTTACTATAAAGCATGGAAGAGGATACCAAGTTTATGATATCCTCTTGTGGTATGCACAGTAAAGGTAAATACTCAGAAATTTGATTTTTAATAATTAGTTTCAATCGTCATTGGAAGAAAATGATGGGTTTGGAAATTTTCTGACTCAGGCATTCCAAAAGCCAACCAACCAACCAAAATGTTTCTGAATCAAAATACGCTCCCCTGGACAAGCAGTTGCTGAACTTGGTGTCTGGAAAATTTCTCATTTGCCCTTATGTTCAAGTAGAGTCTGCAATGTGGCAATGTATACAAGGACAATGGGTTCCAACAAAAATTACTTTTATTTCACTAGCTGTTAAATAAATTATTGCTGAACTGTTTTTATCCAGGACCTCAGTCTAGGATTCTTTTTCTTTTCTTTTCATTTCTTTTCTTTTCTTTTTTTTTTTTTTTGACTTAGTGCAGCCATTTGCCTCTAAGAAAACTGACTCTATAATGAGGCTGCAAATGCCTGTAAAGCTCTTAATCCAGTAAGAATTTGTATATTAGGCTGTGTTTTGCAAAAGGAACTGCTTGCTGTTCTGCTCCTTATAAATGTGCATAGGTCTCAAAAAAACTGATAGAAAACATTGAGCCTTTTATAAGCTGTTGTTCAAAGCAGACACTGATGCTATGTTGTAAGTTTGGATTTGGAGGGAATTCCTCAAAATGTTTGGCTCTGTGTGCTTTAGCTTGATTCAAAAGCATTTCATTAATCTGATCAACCCAAGTTATTCCCTGTTCTCTTTGGTAGTAACGTATCGGGAGAAGCACAGCTGCATGTGGAGGTGCCAGACTCCATCACTACCTGGATAACTGAAGCTGTGGCTCTGTCTGAAGAGAAGGGGTTGGGCATTGCCAGTCAAACAGAACTGAAGACATTTAAACCTTTCTTCATTGATTTCACCTTGCCATACCATGTCATCCGGGGAGAACAGACCAAAATCCCATTGACTGTCTACAATTACTTAGCTGTCTGTGTAGAGGTAACAGCTTGCTCTATTCCTGTCTGCGTTACTAAATTCTGTTTTATCATCAGAGTTTCCTAGGTGATCTACAAGCTACAGTAGATAAGGTATAGGGCTAACGTAGTGATAAGCTCAGCATAAATGCTTTGAACAAGACAAAGATACTACTTTTCAATATGAATAAACGTCACTGCTTTATTTACTTCTAGCTTGAAACAACTGTAGTTTGAAGTGTCTTGCAACACTTCAGAAATACAAATATTAAAAAATGTAGGGAGTACAATTAGGAAGCTTATGCTGAACCGCAGAGAAGAATTTCCTTCATAATCAGAAAGCTGCTGAAAGTAGTTTATTTTGAAAGAATTTTTTTCCAAGAAATCCTGTCTCCCTAGATGTTTTCTTCTCAAACTCATTATCTGCCTAGCTCCAGTAGTATCATTCTGAACTGCTTGTAGAATTGCTGAGCTGAAAGTAATGCTGTCTGTCAAATATATTACTAGAAGGTTTGAAGAATGAATAATCTGTGCATACTATGATTTTATTAAGCATTTTGTGGTTTTCAGATTTTTCACATATATCAGTTGATTTTGGAGCTGAAAATTGCAATCAATGGCATTCAAAAATTTTCACAGGTCCATGTGAAGATTTCTGTTCCAAAAGGCATAAAGTTTGTTGGGCATCCTGGGAAACACCATCTGACAAGAAAGAAGTGCGTTGCCCCTGGGGAAGCTAAACCCACCTCTATCGTTTTGTCCTTCAATGAGCTTGGACTGAGCAACATCACTGGTAGTATAGAAATAAAAATAGCTTGCTGCTTGAGGGAGTTTTACAAGTGTTTCTTTTTATTCCTCTTTCAGAAGAAAATTCTTATTTCCCTAGTACCTCAAAGTGGAATCATTCATTCCACTTGCTGCCAGCTTAGCTTTTGAACCCATTTGTTTCTTGGAAACAGATTCTATAGCTGTAATGCACTGAAGAGTCTGTATGAACAAACTTCAGGAGATTCCCTAGTCATCAGTTTTCCTGTTGTGTGATATGTGGTCATGTGAGGTTTGGACCTGTTACATCTCCCTGAAGAGATCAGTGGAAATTGTTAAATAAGAGAATAACAACAAATTCTGTACATCTTTCAAGCAAATAATCACAGTACATCTTTCAAGTAAATAATCACAGTAAAAATTGTACAACACTGGAAACTAGGAAAGAGTTTCTCTGTTGCCCCGTGACTGTCCAAATATTGTCCAGTTTTAGATGTGACCATTCAAATACGGAATAAATGTAATATAAGAGAGCTGTAATTACAAAACACTTGATGTATTGTTAATCAATTGTATCTAATTAGTTTAGATCTTCACTTGAACTCCTGAAGATCTTCCTATCTCAAAATCTCTGCTTCTTTTCCCTTCTGTTTCTTAGCAAAAGCTTTTGCTTATGGTGGAACTAATTGTTGTCAGGATGGGATGCAGACCTTAAAGAATGGCAAGCACTCGGAGGACAATTATATGGACAAAAGGACCCCAGTGGGAGTGGATTATGTTCGCAGTAGTGTTATTATTGAGGTAAGAAAATATGAATTAGTAATAATTCAGAAAAAAAAATTATAAATGCTTGGGCAGATCATGAAAGTTTTTCCTGAATAGGTTGATAAGAATCTTCAAGTTGATTTATGGTATGTTTACATGATTGGAAATAATCCGTTTTAGTGGTACGTGTACAGAAAGAGCCCATTTGATTCTGAGTTCATGCTGGTGAATCTTCAATACTGTTCAGAAGAAAAAGAGATAGAAATTTTATCGGATAAGCTTGCTCTGTTAATTTAAGAAATGTGCTGTCATGTAAGATTCACTGGTAGTGGTTAGCGTATCTCTAGCTAACAGAATACAGTGTAATAACTTTTCTGTAAAGGATATAAAACACTGTACAGCAGCAGAATATTATTTCTGTATTTTGTAAGTAAAACTGAATAGCTGTTACTGCTAATCCAAGCACTGTATTTTTATGTATGGATTTCTGTCTTTATATAGCCAGAGGGACTGTCCAGAGAATACACCTATAGTGTGTTCTTCTGCCCAAATGGTAAGTTCATGATTCGAATGAGATATTAAGTTTGTTTGATTTAGTTATAAATAGAAACATGTGGCTTCATCTCATGGAAAAAAAAGATTAAAAAAATCTTTGTTTCCATTTCTCTATGATTGATGAGTTATGGTGTGTAGGAAGAACTTTTGAATAAAGAGTCTTTCTTACCTGGCTGGCTAATTATGAATTTGCGCTAACTGCCCAAGTGATTTCTGGAAATGGCAATTAAATTCCTTTACTTTGTGAAACAGTTTAAGTATTCAGCACTGTGGACAGTAACTGTGACTGTACTATATTTTCAGCTGATGTTTTAAAATTCAGTTCTGGAATCAGTATGTCCTTTCTGCGTAGGATTTGGATAGCTCAAAGTTGGCTCCAGTAGCTAAACAGAGATGCTTTTGACCACTAGATTAGAACTGAAAAATCACTTACAGACTTCATATGAAATCCAGCTGAGCAGTTTGAATTGAAGGATCTTCTATATTGGAAGGGGGTATAAATAGAAGATGGGAAGACATATCCACATATACTTTTATAGTTTGTTTAAGAGAATCTGAAGAAAAAGAACGTGTACTTAGGAAAGGTCTGTTTGTTTAAATTTTAGTAGTTAGCTATGGGTTATTTTTGAAGTATGTGAGCTAAGCTCTAATTCTTTCAACATTCCATTATTTTTCTGACTAGAGAAAATACACATTTCTACACCTAACAAATATGAGTACCAATACATGCAGAAACCTGCCCAGATGACACACTTTGACATTGCTGTGAAAGCACACAATGATGCTCACTTGGCCTTGTCCTCTGGTCCACATGACATGGCAGAGATGACTGAGATTGTTATTGGTGGACATCAAAATACTAAAACATGGATTTCCATAAGCAAAATGGGTGAGCCGGTGGCCAGCAGGGACACAGCTGGTATCCTCTCCTGGGATGAATTCCGCAGCTTCTGGATCAGCTGGAAAAATGGAATTATCCAGGTAGTGAATTTATCTATGTAATGGTCTGGAAGTCTCTTGCTTTCTTAAATAGAGTTTGAGCATGCATACGGCAGATTTTCATTAGGCTTGTTGTAGAAGGTGAAAACTTCGTTCCTGTTGCTTTTTCTCTATTAAGTCTTGATCAGGCTGTTTTAATCAGAACGTATCTACTTGCCACATTATGTTCTCAGGACCTCGGTCTGTGATGTTTTTAGTGCTAAGTGTGTTGAAAGCCTTGGAGGTCAAGCCTGTGGAATTCTCATTAAACTTCCTTGGATTGTTTTGTGGGTGGGAAAGAGAAAGGTACTGGTCCATCTACAATGTTCTCTGATGCACACAGAAGTTACTAGGTCCAAGGACACATGGCAGACTGACTTCGTATGTGTGGGTTCTTGGAACTGCATGGTTTTTTGTTCCTTTCAGGTTGGCCATGGTACTCGGGTGCTAAATGAGTCTATTATTGTGGAGTGGACGGTCCCCAAACAGCTTGAGGTGAAGTACATTGGCTTTTCCACAGGCTGGGGGTCAATGGGAGAGTTTAAAATTTGGAGAAAAGAAGAGACTGATGAAAATCACAATGAAGCATTTACTCTTGGAGTTCCCCACAACATAATTCCAGGATCAGAAAGAGCTACGGCTTCAATAATAGGTATCAATTATGAGGAGGTATCACTAGGTACCAGTTATCAAATATGAAGAGATACTCCAGCTGTTACTTGCTTCTGACCAGTATTTGAGTAATACACACCAGATAAGATAGTCATAGGCAGTTACAAAGGTATATGCTGCTTAATTCTGGGACAAATAATTTTTTTTTTTTTTTTGGTCACTTGTTTGAACCCTGTTTGAGTCAACAGTGACTTAAAGTTGATACCATCTGAGGGCTTTGCAGAGACACTGTCTGTTAGAATTCATAGCATTCATTTCATATTCATCATAATCACAAATTGTGCTAACTGTGTTCTAAACTAGTAGTCTAAACTGGGGAGTCATGGATCATCAAACTCTGAAATGTGAAATTTCTTTATTCCAGCAAGAGCTTGAAGGGCTAAGACTTAACAGTTGAAGGACTTCCAACTTATGATACAGTTTATTTAAGCTGACTATGTGTAGCTAGCAGAAATTAGTGTAGTCAGGTGGGTTTTAATCATAAGACATCAAAAGGAAGTAAAGCGTAATTCCTTGATACTGAACATATCACCTGTTTTTCAAACAGGAGATGTGATGGGCCCTACATTGAACAACTTGGACAATCTTTTGCGATTACCATTTGGATGTGGGGAGCAGAACATGATCCATTTTGCTCCTAATGTTTTTGTCCTGAAATATCTCCAGAAAACCAAACAACTCAGTCATGAGGTGGAGAGTGAAGCTACTGATTACCTTGTTCAAGGTAACTCATTAAACTTACAATTTATAGAAGGAGAAAAGGCTTGTAAATTAGAAGAGAGTTTTACTAGTATCACATTGTTCTTTCTCATCAAGAGTATCCCAAGTGATGAGGATTCATCATTTCCTGTAGGATAATCTCACAGGTTAACAGATTTTGATGGCAAGATGTTTTCCCTTGATATGTAGCCTGTGTTGCCCTTCAATAACTCCTAGTTTACATGGTTCTTGATTTATATTTTTTATCTTTTTTTTTTCCTTAGGCAGCTTATATCTATGTTTAAACATTTCAGAAAGTCAAGGAAAATTAAATTTAGTAAAAATCTGTATATTTAGGCTTTTTTGCCTTATTCATAAATTGTCTTTCCAGTCCTTCAGTTACTACATGGCTCCTCTCTGAACTTTCTCTTTTTTTAACAGTGTTTTCTTAGTAACAGTATACCCGAAATCAAAAGTTAGTATCCAGAGTAGTTAACCTAGAGCCATATAACAAAGGCTTTTATCTGTCCTTTCAGTGTCCTGTCCTATCTCACTAAACAGCTCAAAGCAATCTATCTTTTTATGCACTGTTTTTCTCAGCATTTGTTTGGGAAAACAAGAATGACCCAAAGGGACAAAGCTGTCTTGTGTATGAGTCAGACAATAGTCATGTCATGAAATCAGAGGTGACAGGATTAGGTGGTTCTCCTCTGAAAATGTAAATATAAAATGTAATATGTAATATATTTCTTGTATTCAGCAGCAAAAGCCCCGTGCTGCTTCCTTTGCCTGGCTACAGTCGTTTCACTTGTAATTTTTTGTGCTTGCTGATAGCAGTAAGACAAAGGGAATTTTTTAACAGTCCAGGTCAGTGTTTCCTTTGCAATATCATTTGCTTTTGTTTCTTTTTATGAATCTGCAAACCTTCCAGGTTTTTGGCTCCAAACTCTGCCTGCTAATTAACCCTTACAGAAGAAATCCTCAAGAGTTTTAAACTTTTCTGTGTTTATTGGAGCCCTGCCAAGTATAAGGTTTAGATGGGAAAGTCTGTTTGCTCACTCTAGAAGGCTTTTGTGACTTACCAAGCCAGAAAACTTTTTCACCACTCAGTCGTCCGTTATAGAAAGTGCTGATACCCAACAATTCCCGTATATTCCCTAATCTTTAGAAGTAGCCTGAGCTAAACTAGTCAGTAATTTTTCTACTTTCCCACAACGCAGTTCTGCAAAAGCAGGTGAACAGGTGAAAGCTAGAAAGGTGAACCTCTCCACTGAGTCCAAGCATCTAGAGGAGTGTTTAGAAAACAGAAGATTTCAGAAGAGCAAGCAAGACATAAAGTCTGTGCCACTATCAACCTAGCAAGCAAAGAAGAATAAATGTAAGAGCAATGAAGCATAAGTCAACTCAAAATGAACATTCAAATAAAAGAACAGAGAAAATTATAAGACTGATATAAAAATACGAGTACTTAATTCGTCCATCTAACACACTGGAAACGAACGCTGAGGAACAATTTAAGGAGGAAGTGCTCAGTAGTAAATTGTATCTGAGGCCTATGTAGAAGAAAAGCAATCTAATTTAATGTAACACCTATTGTTTGGAGGAAGGAAAAAAAAAATAATACTGTTACTTATGCTTTCTGCCACGTACTTGTATATATCCCACAACCCTCAGACAAAGATGTTTTTACTACAAGAGCATCGTTAATCTCTAGGGCTTTGTTCCTCCCATTTTTCAAACCATTCTATCTGCGTTCTCTATGAGAATCGGAAGGCTGTAGAGCAACAGGAAAAAGTGTAGGAGACATGGGCAGCCCTTACTCAGCGATTGTGGAGCTGCCTGTATCTGGAGAGGTCAAGAAAGAAACTTTGCCTCCGGAAATGAAAAAGTAATCCATTCCCATAAAAATGTCATGCAGTGTGGAATAAAATGTCTATTCATGTATCTCAGAATTAAGCAGGCACTAAATGTCTTTGACACGGTCTTCTTGCAGGTTTGACGTATCTCCATATCAGAAATACCCATTCTGAAGGGTTTGATCCCAATGGGCATTTAAGAGCTTTATCAAAGTGTGTATTCTGTATTCCTCAATATAGAGGCTTAGAGTGCTTTATTCGGATGGGCAGTTCATGGTTATAAGACAAATAGGTTTGAGAAGCAAATTCTTTTCCTAATAGGAAAAGCATTTTGACTATCTTTATTTTCAATCTCAAAAGACATTCTGGTAGAGAGTTATCTTCAACATTCAGCTTGTTAATAATTGTTGTCTAAAACAAGTCTTATAAGACAGCCCTAGTAGCTAGGAAGTGTTTGTATACGTTAAGATCACGGCTATTACTGTCGTGTTAAATTAAGTTGTCCCAAGCAACAGCTTTGGAGAAAAGTCTGAATCCAGTTGTATCATTGTAGGAAAAAAATTTTCATCTGCATGGTGCTTTCAGTAAAATGGAAGGAGAATGGCTGTATGCTTAAGTAAAAATCTTTCTTTTAATACTGCATCTTTTCAGAGGGGTATCAGATTTTTAACATTTCTACTGGCCAAAATGCAGGAGTTGTAGTCTTACAGATGTTAGCCTGAATGGATTTCTGAATAAGCTGCAGCGTACGTGCACAGAGCTGGCTCTATCACTCACAGCAAAATAAGAGATTGCCTCGGGCAGCAAAATCCCTTACACTAGTGCCAGATGGTCCAAGTCTTCATTCACTTTACATACTTTTTTTTCCTCTGTGTGAGGATTTTGGACTCCCCCAATTCTTTTGTGACTTCCAGGCTACCAGCGCCAGCTGACCTACAAGAGACAAGATGGTTCATACAGTGCTTTTGGCGAGAGGGATTCCTCAGGGAGTATGTGGTGAGTTGCTATTTAAAACAGAGTTAGAAAATTCAGTGTTTGCTAAATGGGAAAAATACACAATTAGTAAGGAAAGAAGAGTAATTTTCCAGCTTCCGTCATGGTATCGCACACAGTGGAGAATAGAAATAATACTCAATGACTATAGACTTACTGTTTCAATGCAGCTGAGTGTTCATACTACACTAGTAGGTGTATTATAGTTGTGTCAAGACTCAGGGGCAGTTAAGCTGGTCACATCTACTAGTATGTCCAGGCTTTAGGCACAGAAGCTATACTTAAGGATCATATTTGGTCTACTGGAATTGGAGTAGCAAAGTACAGGGCATTTAAGCACCTAATTCCACTAGGGAATGGATCTTCACCTGAAGCATGTACGGAGAAACTTGCTGTCTCTAGAAGTGGCAGAGGCTTCTACCAGGGTAGGGGAAAAAAACCCAACACCAAAACCAGCCCCAAAAAACCCCAAAGAAGTCTCTCCCAAGTGCTTTATATCCCCTCATGGATGAAATGGAATGGTATGGATTTATGCCCTGAGAATTGAAGTGCAGGACCTTAGAGTCAAACAACATAAGAGCCAGAAATTATGAAACTGAGAAATCAGCTCATCTCACTTATGTCCCCCTTAGGAGACCATGGCCTTTAAGGTTGTACGTTACATCACATTAGCGTGTTAGTTGACTATAATGTCTCAGATGTAGTAGATTCTTGTCTTCATTCATTTCCTTGTGCTGTCATTTGGCTTCTCCATCTGCTCTGTATTTTGCTTTAAACTGATTTTCTTCATGAACTCATCAGAGGGGAAGTACCACTTCTATGATGCTTCTGCCTCACTGTTTCTAAGATAGTAAACTTTTATCTCAGATCTGGCATCTCCCAGTCCCTAGATGTAAAATACGGTGACACAGAATTACTTAACACTTGAAAAATCCCCTGCCAGGCAGCATGCTTTCTACCCTCCCATTCCTCAGAGGCTTGTAAAATGAATGATTCAATCTCCCAAAGCTGGCCAGAGTTCACACTTGTTGCATGTCAGAGGTTTAGAATTCCAAAAACACTTCTGTTGCTTTCTTAAGTCTTAATTCTGTATAAAGTCTAACACAGACTCAGACTTTAGCTTTTTTTTTTTTTTTGGTTAAGACAGTAACAAAATCGGAAAATTTACTCCTCTCTTTTCTTTGCAAATAATTCCATATTTATAAGGATATTGATTCTTAATTTAAAAGCTTTAATAATTTGGGTAGCAGGTGAGCACCTATAAAAGGGAACTGAATTTCAGAGTGTGTCATAACTAAGACAAATATATCTTTCAGTTATACTTTTCAATTTAATTTGTTGACCCTTAATCCTGCTCTTATCCAGAAGTTTGGACAGTGTTCAGGTGCTTTTATGTACCATTGATTTTTTTTTTTTTTTAACAATATTTAGTGTTTCCCCGACAAGATTTTTAAAATTTGTGCTTTCTAAGAATGTTGTTTTCCCCTTACTGATACATTATTCTGAATTTGTTTTCTCAGTAAAGATGATAAATTCATATTTACAGGCTAACAGCTTTTGTCCTCAAGTCCTTTGCACAGTCTCGTGGGTTTATTTTCATTGACCCGAAAGAACTAACAGCTGCCAAAGACTGGATCATCCAGCATCAGAAAGAAGATGGTTCTTTTCCTGCTATGGGCAGGATACTAAATAAGGACATTCAGGTAAAAACTGTACAGACTCAAAATCATGCAATAGGTGCATTTTTAAAGTTTTATTATCAAAGCATGAAGTGATGCAGTTTCCTTATGCCTAGTACGAATATTGCACTTGAAAGGCGAGAATAGTATAGGAAGAACCAGGAGAATTTCAGGAAAAAAAAAAGTCTATCAGAACGTATCTGTGTGCTGTCCCATGAGAAGGGAAAGCAAGATGTCAAGTCTCGCATAACACTTCAGAGTCATGTCTTGGAGTATGAAGTTACGTGCATTGAGTGTGTTGTCAGGCTATTGCTAGGGAAGGAAGCTACAATGTTGGGTTGGGTTCCTAAATTTCATACTCCTTATGTGCAAAGGAAAAGAAGTTCTGTGATGCCACAGCTTCTCGTATAGCTATAACATGTTCTTTGCCTTGCTTCAGGGGTCTTTTGGTCCAGCATCCTTTTCTTTAGTCTTCATCCAGTGCTTTGTGTTTGTTGCCCTCCAGGGTGGAATCCATGGTAAGATCTCCCTGACAGCTTATGTGGTTGCATCTCTTTTGGAAACAGGTGTAACTTCCGAGGTAACAAAAACTTAGTTAAAATAGCTCTCGTGTTCTGCATATTCTAAAAAATTCTCTCTGTTTTTTTTTAAACTTGATTTTACTGCTGTTCACTTTCAAAGGTTCTGTGCTCACTAGAATTATAGCATCCAGGTAACAGAGGGTGTTGGAAAGCCTTGAGATTATTCTAAAGTTAAGGAATCTGTTCGGAAGTTATTCAAGGTGATCTCCCATCCTTCAACCATCAGCTGAAGGATTATTCTACCAGAGCAAAACTCTTCCCTGCAACCCATCCCCCAACCTCTCCCAGAAATGGCTGCAAAAAATGTTTTCTGCCTTGTAATTTCATGGTGTGATTGCAGCCTATGCAGATACTGGTAGCTTGCCTATATATACTCAAAAAAACTTTAGCTAGCTAGCTTAGTGCTCAACAGCAGCTAGGGCCGCATAGGCTTCGGGGATCCAGAAAACTTTTGCGGTTTGTCTTTGCTACAGTGGCCAAAATGCTACTGCTATTAGATTACAGTATCTTTGGAGAGCTGCACTCCTGTTATGTGCTGGATTGAGGACTCTGGAGAAAAATGTTTCTCTTCTTTGTAATGACACAGAACAGGAACACTACAGAAAAAAGAATAGCTACATGGGAACGTGCAATTATGCTGCATAATTTTTGAAGTAGGAAAAAAATAATCACTTCCAGTACAACTGGTGTTTTAGAGATTCCTTCCTCCTCTCCTCTGTTGTATTTTCACCTGCATGCAATTTCACTAGAATGGAGATGCTCAGATAACATCATAGTTAAACGTTCCCACTAACTATGACTGGGAAAATGTCCACTTGCAGATGTGCTGAGCAAGTCAGGAGTACAGTTCTTCACTTGCTCTTCAACAGCCAAGGGAAAGAGTGGTGGTGGGCAAGTAGGTCTGTACAGGTAGAACTGGAAGATTAAAACAGGAGATGTAGTGGATGTTGCAGCATGTCTTGGTGATTTGTACTCAGATAAAAGGATCGCCCGTTCAGGCAGAACCCAGTGAGTTTATGGAGACTTTGAAACAGCCAGTGCAAACAGCAGTATCTATTCAGAAACTCTGTGGTAATCTCAGCACTTCTGATGGCATCCCTGTAGAGCTTGAAGAGTGAGACCATGCTGCCGCTGCAAGCTGATACGCCCTAACCCCCAGTTCTTGTTGGAGTGGAAGGCCTTCAACCTTATTAAAAATTTAAAAAAAAAAAAAAATTAGAAAATTCTCCGGTGTTCATAGAGTAACTTTCTGCCTCCCTGTCAGCAGTGTCCCCCCTCTGAGAAGGGATGTGATGCTCTCTCGGGCTGCTGTGTGTCAAGACAGCCCTAGCATTTTTATTTGCTGGAAGTGCAGTTTATGTGGATCTAATGGTTTTCCTAGAGGAGATTTGCAAGTGTTGCTAATGATCTTAGCTAGGAAATGAGGAAGGGGAAGGTTAGTGCCACAGGGAAATCAAAGGAAACCAAATTACATCAAGTCCAATTAAATTGTTTCTATAAATTATCAGAGCCACGTTCCTACATGGTGAGGTCATTGAGGGAGTTAATAAAACATGTTTGTTGGCTGCAGGGACCCCTGGGAACTTTGGCCTTTATTATCCTCTGGCGTCTGCTAGACGCTCCAGAGTGTCAGGAACACAGTCAAACATACAGTAGAGAGCTTGCTTCTGCTGTGTTCATCTGCTGCCTTGCAGGGGCATGAAATTTCTTCAGCTTTAGGGGAGAATAAATGTGTCTCAGTGTTAGTCTAGATCACTCTTGCTATGCTATTTGCTCCTTTTTTTGAATTTGTGATGTGTGGCTTTTCTTACAGAAAGGAAAGTGTTAGTGTCATTGTGCAGAGAGAAAATGCATCTCTCCTAGTTGTTTTTTTTTTTTTTTAATGGTCAGAAAGTAATGAGAAATAAAGTGATTCTGACTTCTGAGATATAGAGGCTGGTAATATGTTGGGCTCTTTCCCCTACATATAGGAAGAAAGAACAGCTGTTGACAAAGCAAAACACTTCTTAGAGTCCAACTTGTATTCAGCAGAAGACCCCTACACTACTGCCTTGATTGCATACGCCCTGACACTGCTACACAGTCCCTCTGCTGCTGTGACGCTGCGGAAAATGAACAGCATGGCTATTACACAAGGTACTGTGCTCCTGGGTCCAATCTGGCAAGTCCCTGAGCTGGCAATCCTCTTATAGGAACAAGCAAATAGCCCTTGCAACTTGAATTATATATTTGAGTTACTGGAGGGGATAGAGCCTGTGAGATGAGGTCTTCCTCATGGCACCATTTGACTTTGTAAGGCAAGAGTGAAGGGAGGCAAGTGTACCAGAGGCTCTGCAGTGCCTTTCCTGTCAATATGACAGAGTTTGCCTTGTAACACGTCACATTCCCTGATGGTGTATTTTAATTAAAAATCCAAGAATTACCTAATTTGTCACGTTGAGCCATCTTTGTAATCGCAAAGGGAGCCTTTTGCCCAGGGGATGCTTGTCTAAAAGGAGGGACAGTGCAGTTCAGGGCATGAATCTGTTCTTTGAATCAATGCAAAAGTAGAATTTGATTCTTCCCACATACAGAGGCTTAGCTGCAGTCCTGCTGTAATAACATACATATTCCGCTGTCCTATTTTTCTAGATGGCTTTACACACTGGAGCTTGACGGGAACTCTTGTTACTGATGAAGATACCTTCATGGGATTTAATGATGGTCTCTCTCAATCAGGTACTTGTACTGCAAAGACACAGATAAGGGTGGCTGCAACAGCAGGCCACTGACTGCATGTATTCTAGTGACTTGTTTATATAATACAAGGTATTCTGAAAACGACAGTCAGTCAGGACAGGGTCCAGATGAAATGAGAGCTCATAAAAGGCAGGTAATGTTATGCTGAAAGAGCTGGTTAAGAGCAAATGAGAGACAGAGCTAGATGTGGTCAAGACAGGACTGTCTTTTCAGCCCCAGCTATCACCATTTTTCACTCCAGTGTTATAAAGACAGCGAGTGATACAGAGAGTGAGAGCCATATGGGATTCCATCAGGGAGGAATCGTTTGAAATGGGAATCTGAGAGAAGTCAAATATATTTAATTTTGGAGCTGTTCAGCCTTGTATTTTCAAATGGACCTAGGGATTGTATACCCAGCTTTTATTGGCAGTCACTAGCATTGCAGCTGATTTCCTAGACTTTAACTATCAAAGCCACAACAACAGTGAATGATGCTATAATTTTCAAGTCACTTAAAGCCATTGACTCTTCTAATATGGTGCACCAATGTTCAGGAAGGATCTAACTGGATATTGTATGAAAATCTCTAGGACAGGAATACAGTATGGGAAGCAGCAAAGCAGTGGAGTGAGAGAGAAATTACTTATGGGATACAATCAAGTAGAAAGAAGGTTATCTATTGTGTGAAGGAAAGAGCTTATGTTGGAAGCAGAGATATCTTTGGAAGGTGATGCATCTTGGGTGCAGACATCTTTTAACTTCATTTTTCTCTTCCTGTGTTTACTTCTGCAGACTCTCTTTTTTTTAATTATTTTTCAGTTAATGAATATTCATGCAACTATCTCTAGACCTGCCCAGATTCTCACTTCTAGATGGTATTTTGACTTTTTTTTTTTTTTTTCCCCCTCCGTCTCTTTCAGTTGTTTCTGCAGAAGTGGAAATGACATCTTATGCCCTTTTGACGTACACGCTCCTAGGAGACGTGGCCTCTGCGCTCCCGGTAGTAAAATGGCTTTCACAGCAAAGGAATGCGCTTGGAGGGTTCTCATCTACTCAGGTGGGCTGCCTCTGAAAAAGATAGCTTCAATGCATGCATAATCAATTGTAGGAATCAATTGATTCAGGAATGGTCAATGCAGAGTTTCCGTCTAGAGTCTAGGCAGAAACTGTCTGTGTTCTGGTAAGAAGAAAAACTTTCCAGTGCTCTTTACTGCTTCCTTCTCGGACTGATAATTTTAAAGAAACCTAGACTTTGTCCTTACAGATGCCTTTGACAGCAAAAGTGAACAAAACCTGATATTTCTTTTGCTATCTGAATTAATAAGGAAGATCCTGCTACCAGAAGCTGATAACTGTACAGCACAGTGCTTGTTTGTAAGTTTGCTATGCTCCTGTATTCTTCACTGTTCTGATCTCTGCCTCTTGTGATCCCTAGGACACATGTGTAGCCCTGCAGGCTCTGGCTGAATATGCTATCCTTTCTTATGTTGGAGGAGTCAACCTTACGATTTCCTTGGCTTCTACTAATCTAGACTACCAGGAGACATTTGAGCTTAACAAGATGAATAAAAAAGTCCTCCAGACTGCAGTGGTAGGTGGTTTTGTGTTTCTGTAGCCAAATTTTTAAAGCAATTCATGTGAGCTGGGTTCTGAATGACAACTCAGAGAAGTTCAGTAATGGTAAAAGCACAAGTTAGACACTGAGATCTTGGGACTTTCTGGGGTTTTATGGCTGGGTTCTGATGTGAAGGAGGCACCACTCAGTTAAAAGCGTTTTTCACCATAACTGATGCCTGATGCTTATTTTGTGCTGCTGCTTGTTCCTACCATTGTTAAATGCAGGTGGCTGAAAAGAGTAAGCCGTACTCACTTCACTTCTGCAGTCTCCTTTATAATCGGAAAGATATTTTTTATAGAACAAAGCTAAAACTGATACTCGTTTCCATTCGGAGTGCCATGTCTTGTCTGTGTCTTAACTGTGGATTCTCCCCAGATCCCCAGTATTCCAACGGGGCTGTTTGTGAGTGCCAAAGGTGAAGGCTGCTGTCTGATGCAGGTAAAGTTGCTAGAGAAAGTACGTGAGCAGATGATCTCTAAACTCACAGTCTGTTTGCTACTTTTTTTAATCCTAGTTTGCTGTGAGGAAGGAGTTACACTTTGAATTCCTTTCAAAGTAATTATATAATGTGGTGTTGCTTTAATTCATAGAAGTAAATGTGATTGTACTAGGGTGAATCTGCTCTGGTACAGCTTTACCCATATATAACTGTGTTGTAAAGTCTCTATTGCCTCAGTGTCCGCCATTACCTCTCTCTGAAGAGATCTGATGTTTATGCTGGTCTTTAGGAAACATTTGTAGATGCTATGAAATGTTGGGGTCTAATAAAGTGCCCTGATTTGTTTTGGTTTTCCCCCCTTTCTGCTGCAGATTGATGTCACTTACAATGTACCTGATCCTATTGCCAAACCAGCTTTCCAGCTCCTGGTTAACTTGAAGGAGCCAAAGTCGGAGCAGCATCTTCAAGCTCCAAATCTCCTGCGGTCTGTCTCTCCAGATGAGAATCGCTCTGAAGCCTTGCACAGAGAGAGGGCACTGGTGGATGATGATGACCCAGCTTCAGATCAGGACCATCGGGAATACAAAGTCATACTGGAGACGTGCACTAGGTAGGAAATGCCAACCCGCATCATGTCCTGCCTATTTCTCAGAGACCATCTAGTTTGCTGATCAGCACATCTATGCTGATACAGTCATTTATACAGGAAAAATAGCAAATTCTTTCTTGCTGCACTGTCTGTATCTCAAACGGTGTAAGGCCGAACATCTCACCTGCAGAATGCAGAATTTCAACCATAATTGGGGGTTGTAGGACAGAGTTATTACATGGACATTCATGAGCATTGTCGGCTGGTATTAATAATTTTAGTGCTAAGTATACGTCAAAGGTCGAGAAACATGAACAAAATTTACAAAGAGGGCAACACCTTGGGTTTTTATCATTAAGTTTCATTATTGCCTCTCCAAACCCTGAAGACAACAAATTGAATGTCATTTGCTTGTATCAGAAGGAAAAGAAAAAGTTCTGGATTATTTTCTAGGTCTTCAGTAACAGACTTTCCTTAAAAGCCTAAAAGAGCTAGGTAATTTCAACTGGTTAACTAGTATCTTAAACGTGTCAATAGTTTTATAAATATTACTGACTTGACTTGAATGTTTCAGTTGCTTATTCTTCAGTTTTGGATACCAGAAACCTAACAGAAGATGCTTGTTGCCATGGTATGAATTTGGAATCTATGGTAAAGGTACAATATGTGCAGATATTTGTTAATAAGCTCTCTAAAGCTCATTGCTTATCTCCTTGTTCCATATAAAGAAATTTAAAATAATTTTTAAAGATGGCATAATACTAAAGCTCCAGAAGTTTCATTCCTAGCTGTCAAAGCACTTTGCAAAGACATTAGCAGTTCTGTCTCATTTTATAGATTGGGAAACTCAAGATATTAAGAGAAAACAGCTTGCCTATAGACAAACAGCAGCAAGAATAGTTTCTGACCTGTATTCAATCCACTTACACGTTTTGCTTAAACACGTTAGTAGTGCTGCAGTTATCAGGAGTTGCTGATCTCTTTACAAAATGTTTTGATTTTTAAGGAGGTTGTTGGAAAGCTGGCCCAAAAGAGGGAAAGCCACAACCAAAGTAAATAAGGAGGGCTTACAGCATCCTACTGTATAACACAGAAGAAACCATTCCCAAGAAATTCATAACTAATCTGCATATTTGTGACCAGGAGCACGGCAGGTGGTGGGGCTACAGCTTCACTGAACTCAAACAGCAGAAGTCAAATGAACGTCTCAGATGTAATTCATGGAAATGGAAAACTTTCGCTCCCCTATCAGTTTCTGTCTCCTTCCTTCCTGCAGAGGCAACGCCATACAGTGACTACAGTCCTGAAAACAGTTGCAGTGACTCCAGGCAAAGATGAGATCTTGTTATCTCTGTCAACACACACTTGCCCCTTGCTCACGTGGCCACGTTGCTGGCAGATGCATTGCCTCTGATTGCCACAAGCCTGTGAAATCCTGGGCCAGGCATTTTCGGCCTAGTTGAATTCTTCCTCCCTCCAGTAACAACAGCCAGTGATGAGCAACTCAAACTCATCATCCAAAAGTTTGCTGGGGTCAGTCTGGCTGTATATAACACAATATCACTTTCTCAACCTCTTCTCCCCATGCCTAAGCACTGCAGCTTGTGTTGGGGAGGTAGGCTTATAAAGTCTTGTCAGTCCCTTGAAGATGCCTGTAACTAAGGAGGCTGCCCTGCATCAACACAACCTTTCTGTTGTTATTTCTGAAACTGCTGCCCTGAGAATTGCTGGAGCAAAGACAGAAATTTGAGAGGAAGCCTAGTCCAAGGAGATTGATTGCTTGGAAAGAAAACAAAAGCAAATGAAATCTTCCCTTTCCTCCCCTTCTTCCTGCAATGATGCTCTCTTAACTCCTTCATCATCTTATTTAGGCAATGCCAATAGAGGAGTGCATCTAAGGATGACAATTCAAATATTTTGAGCTGGGGGTATTCTTCAGAATGTAATTAAGTGTTGTCATGCTCAGTGAAGTCCTTGGGGCGCTTTCAAGGAGTTAGGGAGAAAACAGTATGGGAAATAGAGGGCTGTGATATATAACAGAGAATGGGAAAAATGCAGGTAAAGGGATACTATAGGATTTTTTTAGGGAGTATGGTGCATAGAGTTAGATCGGGATTAACAAGGCTTAATGTCTCTGGGATACTGTCAGCCCTGAACTGTCATACACAGAGCCAATTGGATCTGTCCACAGACCATCTCACGCTACTGCGGACATATGAGCTTGGGTATGGCATACATCCAGGCTGGCTCTGTGCAGTGCTTCAGCAAACTCACACCCCCACCCTAGCTGAGGAGGTCTCCGTATAGAAGCCTCCAAGTAGCCCTGCAGGAGCCAGTTCAGATCTGGCAGATTTGGTCCTGGAAGCTGTGTACTGTGTTTGCTCAGTGCTGGGCATGAGCTCATAAGCCCTCCTGGGTCCAAGCTCATTGTCTTTGTGGTGCAACTAAACAGCAAACAGGTAAGCTGCCAAGGAGGGATAGTTTAGAGCTGACTATATGTGAATGCAGAGAAAAGGAGCTTTGTTCTGGAATTAGCAGGAGCTTCTTTGTTACGATGTTGACTCTTCTGCCATGCTACAAGAAATTGAAATCTTTTGCAATGGCCCAAATAAACTTTCTCTCCACCCCTTCCTGTGTTTTGTTTTGTTTTTGTTTTTTTTATGCATAGTTCAGCAGTAACAACTCTGAATTTCAGTGGTTTTTTGGGGTCTTCACTGATATTATACAGTACAATATAGGCAGTGAATTCTTTAACACTAGTAACTAGAGAGTGAGTTTGCTGACTCATTAGCAAAGATACTTTTCTCAGTGTCAATTAGATGCTGGAGGGAAATGGCCATTTACGAAACCCCAGGGTTGAATGACTCTGCCTGGTATTGGGAAGTAACATTCCTCTTACACCACAATCCATTTACAGCCCTCCACTTAGGAAAGAACAGAAGTTTCTTCTACTCCAAGGGGTTATTTCCTTTTACCAAGTGTATTTTCTCAGTGATTAATTGAAAAATAAGGCAAGCAGCCCCACAGGAGACTACATCCTTCCTTCTGCTTTTCTGCCTCCATTTGCCTGGATGCTATGTCTCTGCCCTCTGTGACTTTGCTTAATTTTTGTTGAATAAAAGCAGAGAAGAGGATTTTGTAAAACCAAGTAGGCTGCGGCTTTCAACAAGTCCTTCAAAGAAGAGTAGATCCTTTTAATATTTTTTTCCTCTGAAGTTTGTTTCAGTTGTTCTCCATCCTGAGTTGTCCATGTACCATTTGTTATCTCAGATCCTGAGTTTGTTTCCATTTTTTCTCTCTTTTTGTTCTCATGGGAAGATGGCTGCACTCTGGATCTTCTAACATGGCTGTCTTGGAAGTGCCATTGTTCTCAGGGTTTCGTGCAGATATTGAGAGCCTAGAGCAGGTAAGATGTTGTAATGAGAGTGCAAGGCATGATCTTGGGCCAGGACCTGGTTCTGTAATTGGCAGGGATTCCCTTTGGGGAGCAATAGAAAGCAAATGCCATTGAATGTTAGAGCACTGTCCAAAAAGATGCAATTAAAATTGGGGGGGCAGGAGATTTCACTTGTCAAAAAAAAATTTGTCTGAAGTGAGTAAACAGATGTTCTGAGCAAGATTAACAAATTTACCAAACATGGCCAAATGAAGGTTTATTACTGAGCACAGTGCACAGTAATTAAATGAGACCCACTTGGAAATGCTGAAGTGAAAATGTGCTCTAACAGGAGCTGTTTATGGCTTCTTAGTGGGCTGTGTTATCTCCAACATCTGGATTCCATTTCTTTGGAGGCTCTGTGTCTTGGAATTTTTTGCCCTTTTTTTTTTTTTTCTTCCTTCTGGGAGAACATCATGTTTATTGCAAGCCAAACTGAGGTGGACAGAATGTGCCTCTTACCCAGCCAGCCCTCTAGGGGAGATGAACTGTAATCTTTAGCTTTGCTTTATATTTTGTGGAAGCATTACAGTGTATTCACTGGTGGTTTTTATGCTGCAAATAGTTTTTAAGGACTATTTAACTAAAGAGGTGTAAAATCTTTGCATCCTTGAGAACTGGTAAAGAGCTAAAAAGTATTTTGGTTCCAAAAGATCTCTTCCATTAATAACTTTATCTTCATTATACTGGGAGGGGGAGGGATTTGGGGAAAGAATTTTAAAGTAGAATCATAGTGAAGACCAGGCAGTTTAATTTGCCATCCTAATTCAAGGAAGAGTGCACATTTGTCTTCTCTAGGATTTCACTTGATTTGGCTAATTTATAATATAAACCATTGCATTTTCTTGGAGAAAATGACACCGATATGTTCCTCTTCAGCGGCTTACAATCCATGTCAAAAGCTGCTGTCAGTCTCCTGGGCTGTCACTGAAGCCAGAGAAACTTGTGTATTAGTCCCTGAGAAGAGAATTGCATCCTTTCAGTATTAGGGAGCTGTGCTGGCATACTTCTGTACAGAGATGTGTTTTGATCAGATATGAAATTATTCCTGTAAAGAGAAATATCAAGGTTATTTTATATCTGTTCACAAGCTGCATGTTGAGAATTCTGGTTTCAAATGCATGCATGTAAAATGTATCAACTTTTATTTGCCTGTTGACCTTTGAGTCTGATATTCTCTCTCACATGCAACAAATGGTGCAACAAACTGAATATGGCTATTCAGATGAGGCAAGACCACAAGTAGGAGGTCTCCAGTATCCCTGTGGTAAGAGAAAGGAGGAAAAGTAGGTGAGGGGGCCTGTAGTGGGTTTGGTTACTGTTTTATCTCCTCCTGCTGAAGGTGCTAGAGTGACAGTCGTTTGTACTGCTTTCAAATAAGTTCTCTTTCATAGTAATTTACATAAATAATGGCAGAAAAAATATGGACGGAAACCTGAACAACAGGATATCTTTATGGTGTTAAACCCATGGCATGTTTTATCAGCAGAGGGAAAGAGCTGAAACAGAGTGCAAAGGAGTTTTCATTACAGAAGAACAGAAAAATTGTTAGGTTAAGTGACAAATCCCTGTACTCCTTGTCGCTCTGGAAACAGGCTAAGAAGAAATTACAGAAATAGGAGCTCCCATTGTCCAGGCTGTACTGAGTGAATATTTCCTTTACTGGTTTCAGCAGGGGACAGAGTTAAGAGTTTCTAGGCTGAGAGTCCTGAGAAGGTCCCATATGCTCACATGTTAGAGGGACTGCATAGGTTCTGTCATTTCAGTCCCTGAACATTTTTTCCTCTTTGCCAAGGCAGCTGTGCTCTGGGATGAGGCTTGTTGATACGGCTGAGCCAGACAGTTGTCCCAGATAAAGACTCGTAAACCAAACATGCTTGTTTTGTATTTGGTTACTACTAAAAGGCTGTTACATGCAGCAATCTGCTCCTGTGCTGTGTGATGGTTTACACTAACCTGTGTTCAGGGCATGTTGTACATGTTGTAAGGAGCGGAAACACTGAAGATAATTGTGAATATATGATTAACATTAGGATATACTCTCTGCAAGGAAACTCTGATTCTGGTTCCCCAGTGAACTAGCTGTGTAATGTTTCAAAACATTTTGTTTGCAGTACCTCTTATTCTCTCTCGTCTACTAGTGCGTTGCCATAATCCTTGTGCTCTGCGACACCAGCTTGCCTCTGATGTTTGGTTTCTCACGGCTTCAGAGATTCTTGTGTCACATTCAGTGCCATCTTGCTGGTGCCTCAGCACTGCTAGTTCCTTGACTGGGTGCTGGTCAGCACTCCTAAATCAAAAAAAAAACACTGGGCATATTGAAACTGGAGCAGAGAAACAGGGAGACTTGCCCACACTGCTTGGGTGTCAGATGCATCAATGTCTGGGAAGCATCATGTGTCAGCTTCATACCCTTCCTCTGTTCTGTCGTATCCCTGAGCCTGGCCTGGGTGGAAGCAGTCAGAGGGTAAAAGCAAGCTGCCCTGCTACTGCACAAGAGTTATTTTCTCAAAGCTGAATGAGCTCTCCAGCACATTAGGCTTTCTCTAGCACTAAGCAGATCAGTTGGTTGTGCTTTCCCTTGTGGCATCTTGTTGCCTGTCTGAATCTCATGTTCCTGCCTCTGTGGACGGAGAAGCAACAAGAGTCCCAGTGTAGCCCCATCTGTTAGGGTCTCTGGGTGTAGAATAGCAGGTGGTTTGTTTTCCTTTCTCCCCCTGTCCTAATGGGAAAAGGAGCTGATTCTCTTTCTTAACTGGTAAGGCTGAGCTCCTGCAGCACAGACCTGATGCGAGTTAAGTCCTTGCAAATCTCGGAAGGATGTCAGTACTTCATGCAGTGCGTACTGCTTCAGTGCTTGTACGATACAAAAAAGCTAGTTCAAAACCCACAGTTTTGAAAGTTCTTTGGGCAAAAGACTATGTAGCTGGTGCCTCAGTTTGGAGAGAGGATTCTGCGCTTGGGATTCAGTACTGGGCAGTCTATTTCCATAACCAGAACAGAATTACTTGCTTTGGGCAGTAGGAGATTTTGCTAAATTGGGAAGGATATTGCATCTTCAAGAGGGAATGTTCCCCCTGAAGAGCTGAATTCCATCTTTCTTATTGCAGAAACCCTTTGCATCTGTAAAAATGAAATGTAGGGACAAAGCTCAAGCATATATATAGGTAGGCAGTGAAGATGCAGATACAACCCCTGTGGGGTTATTCATGGCTATCAAATGTATATCCAAATCATGCTGACAAAAATGAAATTCTTCTACTGAAGACCCAATACTAGTTTTGTTATGTATTTTGGACACCACCTTCAGCAGAGGCAAGTCCTGTCATTCCCACTGCTGCATTTTCTTGTTGCCCTAGCCATTTCCCTCTCCTCCTGGTGAGGAGGGGCAGGGCTGTAAATCAGATTTCCTTGTTTGTTGTTTGCCCTCACAAGGGAGCAGTGTGCGCAGAGCGGACCCACGTGCAGCTCCGGGGCAGCGATGGTTAATGAATGCTCTTTTGCACGTTGAGGGCAGCCCCCCTGGCTGTGCAGCCACAAATCCTTCTAATAATGCTGGGTGTCGACAAGGTCAGGAGGTCACCACAGGCTGGTATATATCAAGCTTCACCAGAAAAATGCAACTTTAGCTGAGCTGAGCATTTCCCGGTGGCGCCAGCCTCTCCAAGCCCTCATAAAAGGACTGTCTGCAGCCATCTACTGCTGAGTAATAACAGCCACCATCAGGCCCCTAAAATTATAAGGACAAATTAAATTGGCCCTTTCCATATTGTGTGGGACTTAAACACATGTTCCTTTGCTTGTTACAGTAATAGCAGGAAGCTGTGTGCAGGGTTTTACAACTAGAAGCACTATGCTGAAGAAATTCACAGTTAAAGCTGTTGGTAGCAGGTTTGGGCAAATTTCAGTAGAAATGCTTTTTGCTTCATGTCATTCTTTCTAATACATCATCATCATAATAATGCTTTGTTCTCCTTTCCAAAGAGTTTTCATTCTAAGATCTCAAAATAACTTAGAAACATTTAAAAAAAAGCCAAGGAAGTATCCCTGTGTCACAAATGGGATTGCCTGACAGAGAGGTTAAAGTAATAGAACAGTTTGGAGAGTAGAATCAAAGTATCTGCTCTGGCCCTTACTTGGCTCCCCAAACTGGGATTAAAACACAGGAGTCCTTTTCCACAGACCATTGTCCTCCCCAGCTTCTGGATTAAATGTTTTTCACATGATAGATGTGTTCTGAATACAATTTATCAAAACAGTAATGATTGATTGACTGATTAAGTGCATGACAGCATGACAGTCATTATTGAGATATCAGTATTCCAAATATGGAAAATCATAGGAGTAACTCTTTTGGAAATTTTAAGATAAAACTTTGTAGATTGATATCAGATGATAGCATTTATATTTTGGTGGTGATTCATTAGTATTCTGTACCAGGGAGATAGTTACTGGATTCTTCGAGATGGCGCAGTAATTCTGTAAACGAGGGCTCTTGCACTTTCCTCTGAAGACCACGATCATGATATACATACAGACCTGCAGTCAGCATGAGGAGATGAGCTAGAGCATTTTTAGAAATGGCTGGTGTAGATTAGGGGCAGTAGCACCCCAGATGTGGGAAGTACTCTTAGGTTGTGTTCTGATACTCCTTAGATACACAGATTGTCCCAATAAATAAAAAGCATAAGAAGAGGTAGTCTGTGGACCTGACTGGTACAATGCCAATTACAAATCCCTGGGCCTCAGAGGGAGAGAAGATGAGTAGCAGAGGCCTGGCCTGACCCCATTCGTCAAAAGGGAGGATGCCTAGGGCTCTTTCAAATGGCTGCTCTTTTCAAATGTAAGGATTAATTTTCCTGGCAGAAGAATGTTTTGGATTTTTTCAGCTGGTGGGAGAAGGGGACCTTTAATACCCGGTGCGATCCAGCAGCATAATTCCCTGGCGGTCTGAAGGAGTGTAAATAAGAGACTTTATTGAGTGTTTTGGGGTCTCTGAGGTCTTGCTTGAGCCTTGGTACTGAAAACAATCTGGGAGCTATTCAATTAGATTATGGATGATATGTCAGGCGTAGTCTGAGGGAGATAAATGCACCAGGGACCAGGAAGAACACTCAGCATTGTGCACCTTGCAAGCATTCCTCATCAGGTCACAGGAAAGAAGACAGATGGCTTTTTCCTCAGTTGTATGACAGCAACTGCAATCCTCTTTGCATTTCCCCTCTCTTACTGAAATGTCCTTTTCCAGCAGAAGAAATCCCTGGGTTCTAGTGTCTGACCAGTTTCCTAAGCAGTCTAAAAATCTTTCTTATTCTCTAATTTCAACCTGTTTTCTATAAAATGAGATGAAACTAAACCTGTTGATTTTTTTTTTTTTTTCCCCAGTTATTGATGAACAAGCAAATTGGATTGAAAAGATATGAAGTGGATGGAAGAAAAGTCCTTTTTTATTTTGATGAGGTAATGACTTTGTTTCTTTCGATGAAAGGCAAATGACCGATGGATCAGGCGTAGATACAGTGTATTGACGTTGATGGTCCCTCACAGATGAGGATCACTATGCAGCTTTAACGGGCCAGTTGCTTGAGCCTCTTTTGAGGCAGGTAGGTGTTGCGGTTTTGGTTGGAAATCAAGGCATAATAGAGGCAGGTGATTAGCCTCAGCCCGTATAGAATTTCTGGGCAGGTATTACTTAGTTTTTGCCTCAAAATAATCTCACCTTCAGGAACAACTAGCATTGCTAAAAGGACGAAGTAAAAATGCAGTCTAATTCAGATCTCACAGCACATACCTGAGAGTGGAAGATGAGATCTCTCCTAGCTTGGTCATCAGCAGTAAATTATTAGCTAGTTGCATTAGCAAGCTGGCTGATGACAGGAGTGGTGTTAGGTAAGCCAGAGAATACAGCCTGAGTTTCAGGTTTGACTTTCTGACATTGTTGTATGGCAAGTATGTGCTTTAAAGGCCAGCAAAGTATCACGTATTTTAATTCATCCCGTTTGGCTTTATTCATTATCTTTGTCTCTATACCTAGTATTGGAGGTGTATTCATTCTCCCCGAGTGTCCAGCACAGCGTGTTACATTAGGGGCACACGCTACATTTACTTGTCTGTCTCTTCACTTAAAGTGCAGTTTGTTACAATGAGTCTCTTACATAATTTCGTACAGATTCCTAGCCAGTGCATGACCTGTGTAAAGTTTCAAGCTTTCAGAGAGCATATAGTTGGGAAAACAGCTCCTGTTCCTATCAAAGTGTATGATTACTATGAGCCAGGTATGTGCCTGTTTTCCTTTGATTTTTGCCAGCATTAGAGCTCTAGGCGTAAGGCTCAGTTGTGATTTCTCATTCTTGCTGGCCTGCAGCTTTTGAAGCCACTCGTTTCTACAACGTGAGTGAAAACAGTCCCTTGGCTCGGGAGCTCTGTGATGGGCCAACATGCAATGAGGTGGAAAGCTCAGCTAGCCAATGGGTTGGTAAGTTGCACCAAAGCCAAGCAGATTTTTTGGAAAATGGAGCCCACAGACATACTTTCCAGGAGTTCAGAAACTCAAAATTATATTTAAAAAAAAAGCTCTATTTCACTATCTGTGTTAGTGGAAGTTTTGCAAAGGTTTGTGGGATGGCAGTATTAAACTTGTGACAGCCAAACAGACCAATGTAGTCTGCTCTTCAGTCACCAAAGTGACTATTATTTGCTTCAGAGGCAAGATATAATGTATAATTCTGGAAGAACCTGCACAGGGTGAGTGGTGTTAATAAACATAAAGGTAAAAACTCTTTAAAATGCGGTTTGGTTTTCTTTCTCTAAAATATCTTGCAATAGAGTTCCACAATTAACTGTAGGAAGATTGAACAATTTCATGCATCAGTGAAAGGAATAACTTTCCCCAGAAACTATACGTTCCTTTGTCCTCTGTGTCATACAAAATAGTTGCTTTATCCTATATCTGGAATCTGCTGCAATACGGTTCTTTCAGAAAGACAGCTTTATTCCCAGAGCTTTTTATTGTACCAAGTTTGTAAATTCCTATGAGAAGTCTTAGGGAATTCAACATGAAAACTTGCATCAGAGAAATAGCAGAAAATTGCCACTCCATCTTCCCCCTCCCCGTGCTATGCAAAAATATTGCTTTGGATGTTTTTGTTTACTTTTCAGGCTTTGTTCACTCTGGACCATGCAATAACATTTTTGGCTGCTTGGAGGATGAGTATTTTGAGCAGTGCATGTGTTCACGAGACTGTGGCTATGATGGGGAGCCTGTATGTGGATCAGATGGACAGATTTACCCGAACCATTGCCAGATGGAAGTAGCATCGTGCAGGAATAATACAAGGATAGAACAGATGCCCATGTCTCAATGTTCTGCCTGTAGGTTTCATTCAATTCCCTTTTCTGTTACGATCTAGTTGCAGAACACTACAAACCTTTGTCTAAGCAAATGATAATTATGTACGTGTGGCAGGGAAAAGAGGAGAATTCAAAACCTCCTATGTATTATTTTGCTACTCGTACTACAGGGGATTAAGTTGTAAGAGCAGCTGCCTTCCTGCTTAGCTCAGAATAACTGGTTTTCTGTTCTCGTGAATACATGTTTTACCAATCAGAATGAACTTCAGGGAAAATTAGTGATACTGTTTTATCTGAAGTGAGTAATCCTAGGTAAAAATGACATTCATGAAATGTAACATTCTTTGGAGATTCTGCATGGGCTTTCAAGATGTGCAGCGTAGTAGCTCAGTGAACTGAGTATGCCACCTCTAGAAATGCAAACATTTTCTAGAGATTCATTAACAAATTTTATGACCAATGCATTTATTTTTATTTACAGCCAAGAATTTGCCAGAAGAAAGGGAGACACACTCCCACACAGCTGAGCAACCCAGTGTTCAACAAACTCCAGCAGGTAATATCATACCTTTGCATTTACCCAAGGCCGTTTTTTTTAGCAAGGTTAAAGCTTATCCTATCACTGTATAAAATGATATATGGCTCTTAAGCACATTTAAGTAAAGATGCTGAATTTCTCCATCTTTTAGAAAAGACAGAACATTCAGAAATTAGAAAAAATGAAGAGGTCAAGGAAACTTAGGATGATAACTATTCAACAACAGACTAGCTCTTCTAGTCCTTTTCCTTTCAGGAAATCTTGCATGGTACCTGCTCTATTCAGTGCACATGCAAGATTTAGGTAATTGTTCATAGGAGTGGGCAAGTGACCCTCTTATTTTCTCAGCTTTGGTATGTTTGAACAACACACACTCTGTGATCTTTTCTTCAATATTGAGCTGGAAAGATCACATTTAAAACCAGGCTGATGTAATGTGTTTCAACAAACAACTGAACAGGACGTGACAACGGACCAAACCATTGCAAGAACTAGAATCCAGGTGGATTAACTTTGTCTCTAGCAGTTCTGTGCAAAAATTGAGCTGGCAGTCTTGATTCTCTCAGAGCTGCTGTTTGGAATAAAGGGCCTTAGTGAGCAAAAATGTTAAGGTCAGTAGATGGAGTAGCCAGTAATTTGGCTGCTCATTTTATTTGGTGCTTATATTCATACACTTTTTTCCAAGACTCATGTTGAACTTGCTCATGGCTCACAATAAATCTCACCAAGAAGCAGTGGAGGGTCAACAGAATAGTTTGTTTCATGCTGTTTCTAGTAAATAAACTGGACTAGATTTTTCCTGGCTGCTTTCCACTCATTAATTTTCCCCTGGCCTCTAACTCTCCTAACAAATCGGTAAAACAAGTTAATTCTTCAAGAGAAGACTCTATGCCTTCTCATGTCCTTCTTGTGCACCAGAGTTCAGACTAGCATGTGTCCAACATGAGAGACACCATCCTGTTCTTTGCCCTTCCTCTGCTCTACAGAAGTTGATGGACAGTTTTCTTACTAAGGTGTAAAAGCATGGTGGATATTCCATTATGACTACTTCTATAGGTCAGTCAATCTTACAGTGTTTAATTTCTCTCCTGTTTTCCCTCCCTTTTCTCCTGGACTTAGTGTGAATATATATATATATGTCTCTCAGATTTCTGTCTGTTGGAATAACCGAGATGAACACTTGCCTTTTATTCCATGCAAATGCTATGTACTCGGCATGGAAATTCTGTTTGCAATCTGAACCCTTTAAAGCAGCATTCCCAAACTGCTCTGTAGGGCACTGCTGGTATGCAAGGCCATACTAAGTGTTTTGCTGCTGGTCTACAAAATGGAACTGCAATTACCTTTTTTTCAAATAAAAATTTGATAGTAAAAAATATGGTTACCTGGAAAAAAAATTGTGGAACTTGACAGTAGTCCACAATCCAAAAATTTTCAGAACAATGTTTCTGAAATAATCTGCATTAAAGTATTTGTCTAAGAAAAATAACCCTCTGGTTTCTGTTCTAAACAGACAAAAGCAATATTGGCTCAGTAGCCTATCAATAAGAGCAAAAGTGGAAATTCTGATTATTGGGGGGGGGGGGTGGGTTTGTGGCATTTTTATACAGATGTTAGATTAACAAACCTGTATGCCATAAGGATATGTTTGTCAAAGCACAAGCATTTAGAGGTGTCTTTGTTCTAGGATCTGTGAGTGTTCAGTTGAGAGTCTCCTGGAAGGCAGATACTCTTCTGAACTGAGCTGTCTGAGCAGCCATGGCAGAGTGAGCATTCAAAAATAAAACTGACTAAATCCTGCATCAGGAAAAGCGCCCAGCATGTGATTTTCATTAATCCTCTGGGCTCCTCTCAGGTCAACCACACGGTACATGAATCAAAGTTTCACAAATGAATGAATCCCTCCGTATACACGGGTCTCATTTGGACTCACTGGTTTGTTAGCACTGAAGCATGTGATTGGTTTAAGTCAGCTCAGGTGCTCTGGGTTTCTAGTGAAAGTTCTGATGAGCCATGCCTAAATCTGTGGTTTCCTAAAAGGATGCAAAACTCCAGGAGCCAAATCAAGCTTAGGGCAGGTTGGTGAAACTGCCTCAGTGTGTTAATCTTCAGGAAATACCATTTTCTTGGAGAACCACGTGGTGTTTATATTGTCTGAAATCCTTCTGTATTTGCCATATGACTTGTGCAGGCTCAGCTTGGTTTGATTGATGCTTTCATTGTTAGCTCTTGTCTATGCTACCCCAGCAATGGAAACAATGAGAGCCAGCTTCCTTCCAGCAAACAGTGGGGAACTTCATCATGTGTTCGGGCTCACTCTGGCAAACACAGACTTGCAGTGTAGTTCCATATACACCAGTGAGTTTGCTAGAATAAAGAACAGCTTTTGAGTTATGCTATTCAAGGTAAGCAATTGTATATAGATGGTCCTGAAAAATCAGGATGCAGTGCTTCTTGCAGCACCTAGCTATTGTCAAAGCATTTTAAAATGCCTTTCAGAAGTCTGCAGCAGATGTTGCAGCAAGTGAGGCAGAATAGCTGAGGTTTGATCTTAAAACTGTAGCCTTTTTTTGTACAGATGGGTAGATCCTCTTTGCATCTTTAGAAATATTCTCTTGATTGAGAGGGAAGTGTGCAGGGTGACAGGACTCAACTGAAACAACTCATGTCTGAATCCCCTTCCTCAGCTGTTCTTCCTCACAGGTGAATTACTGAGACTCAGAGGGATGGAACAGGTTTTTGATGAGTAGCATGGACCCACCTCTGCCTCTAAGCATTGAAGCTCTGCTGATATGCTATGAAAGCATACCTTTCACAGCCTGTCCCAGTCATATTTGTTTGGACTGAAAGCTCCTGGAGCAGGATTTTGGTTGCTAACTGGAGTATCAGTATCTCGAATGCCTCTCTGTCTGTGGCTTTCCTAAGATCACTGTCACACTAGGCTACAAAAATATGGGTGGATTTCAGAGCCTCAGGGATCCTCAGTAGCTCTGATACCATCTCTCTGATGAAGTGGTGCTTTGATTGCTTCCATAGATCATTAACGCTCTTCTGAAATTGCCTAAATCTTCTCTGCCGAAAGTGCTCAATGTATAGCCACTGACGTTGGAACAAAATATGTTGACATCACGGTAATGTTGTGATTCTACATGTATTTGATGGAACAGCAATGTCAAAGTGTGTTGCAGCAGTACTCAGTGGTATCGGTGCTGCTGTGGTGTTGCACTCTGTGCCGCTCTGAGCAGACAGCCCACCCACCTTCATGCTGTCTGACCCCCCAGCCTTCTCCCCACGCAGGAGCCATGTTATTTGTACAGTTCTGCTCTAGCAGTTAGAAGGGCCAGTAGCTGGAAGAAAATTCTAGGTGGAATTATGATACTTTTATTTGGTGGTGGTGTTACTATTTTTTTTTTTTTTTTTTAAATTAAATGCCATCACCCATCGCTAGCTCCTAACAGGAACATCAGAGTGAACTCTGCTTCCAGGTGGAGTCATCTCACAATACTCCCTGGCAGCCGCATTATTCACAGGACCGCTGTTCTTTTAGGATTGATTGAACTGGCAATGGGCCATTTTTCCTTTCACCCCTTCGGTGTTCAGCAAACATTGGCTTAGGCACAAACATTTGGAGATGGGGGAGTGGTTTGTATGCAACAGGAAATGTCGGCCTTTTGTCTTTGCTTTGACTCCAGTGCTGCATTCCTGGGAAGAGTGAGGTCTGTGATGTTAATTCTGTCCCTGGTGGACAGCAATCATCCATTCATAGAACGAGCTCATGATCTGGCAGGTTCTCACATGGAGAAGGCCAAGAAGAAGTGAACACAGAGACTGACTCTGCTTTCAGGCAAGCGTTCCCTTGCCTAGGGCTGAGCCTGTTGCTGGGAGGATGTGGGAGGCAACAGGGAAGAGCCTTCAGATATTTTATTTCTAGAGAACAAACATTTTCAAAGGCCTTGATGAGTGTTCTCCTTAAATAAAGCCAACTTTGCCGGGGTGGGGGGGAGAAGGGGGACTTTTCCTCCCTGCAACAGCTATGTTTCAGTGATTGCTTTGGTTTGGATTAGAGCAGTGTATACAGAAAGCAAACAGGAAAGATGGACAGCTGAGCTGGCTCGAGGAACAGTTTAGAAAACGGAGACCTATTGATGTTCCTAGAAGCTTTATCTTGCAGTCTGACCCTCTGGACAGTGAGCAATCACCCAGCATAGAGAGGCTCAGCCTGTTTTGAGTGGGATATGTACTGTGTGAGTGACCTGCCAATGTCTTAGTATAGACTGGAGTGAATGCAAGGAGGATAAATATCGGTTTCTGCCTGTGATGTGTCTGTTCCTGTCTTAAATGATGGAAGTTTCTCAGTGGTATGTGACTGTGCTGAAGCAGATGTATCTGAGCTACTGCTAGTTCAGGCTGAGGGAGAAGCCAACAGCTTTGATGTAGGCTCCCGGCCTATTGTGCCAAAGTCTTCATTCTTGTTGGGCTGAAAAGAAATCTAACTGCTTACACTGATCTTTTTCATGACACGCACCAAGTAAACTGCTCCATCAGTCTGCCCTCTAGCTTTGTAACTTACTTTTATAAAACGGTGCTTAAAAGAGCGCACACATTACACATTTTCCTATGGACTGGTCTCTCCTTAACTGAGGTACTTCGCTTGGACCTAGTCAAAGGAGAGAAATGTATTTTCAGGGTGCAGAGTAACCATCTGTGACATCTGGCGTTCCCAAAGATACCTCTTACTTCTATCTTACTATATACAGGTCTCAGGGTGAACTGGTTCCTAACTTAAGCACCTCAGTTAATTAGATACTTTAAAATGAGACTTTGAGATTTTTTCAAATTGCATGACCCTTTTTTCTTTTCTTTTTCTTTTTTCCCTATGATTCCTTTCATTTTTTTTCTGGTGCCCAGGTCTCAGACTGGGAAAATGAAAATTCTGATTTACAGCAGCATTTCTCCTTGCATGTGAATATAAGCATACATGTGTAGCCTCCTGTAAGGCATTCATTTGGCCCCTGATTTGCCTCCCTGTTGAAAATTCCTTTCCTCTTATGTCAGTCCCCTTCTCTATGATGCAATATGTGATGCCAAAATGCAGTTTCTTTGGCTAAAGCACAACCTGAGACTTTATGGTTTCCTTTCCAGCAGAGGAAGGCCCTCCGCTACAGACAGATCTGTCATACTATTCCTATGAATATGACCCAGACCCCTATGCATCGGAAGCTGACGTTTTTGAGATTGTGGCAGAAATGACAACAGCAAGCACGTTAAAAGAAGTGGACAAGATTCAGGAAGTAGTGACCACAGTAGAATGGTGAGCCAGAGAGCGGGGAATCATAAATCTGGTTTGAGAGTCAACATATAATGTATTAACTCATGTGTTGGGTCAAATGTATTCAATTCCTCAAAAGGGGCATTCTTATGACTGACTTGCTAAGCTCTTTAGCAAGGAATCACCAGGAACAAGATCTTGCTAGGGCAGCATATAAAAGTCTTCATGACCTAAATGTCTCCATCCCTAGCAGAATAAAAAGTGACCTTTTAAGCTTTTCTCTGCCCAGCCCCAGTGATGTTTCACAAAGATATGTGATGGGAAAGTGACTTTTCTTCATTATGTTCTCTTTTCAACAGAGATATATAATTTAAATAAAGAGAAGAGGCTCAGAATCAACTCCTGTATGAGTTTGTTCCTACAGACGACCTGCTGCAGAACAGAAACCGAACGATGACTACTTCCTGATGCACTCAGAACTGTAGGCTTTGTTGCCCCATGGGGGGGGATCTGGAGCGCTAAGGGGGACGCTCAGCGTTATTTTTCTGTCAATTTTCCTGCCTTCTGTGCATCCTCTTTGGAGTACTTCCAAGGATGGGAGACCAATATGCTGTGCCCTCTAGGTGAGAAAAATAGGGGCTGGAACTCAAACCTATAGACCATTTCAAAGTGTTTTCTCTACTATCAGGATACTGCAAATGCCATTTCCTAGCTACATTTAGAAGCTAAGTCCAGGCCTTGTGCTTAGCTGAACTGCTGTTTGAGGACAGATGGCTGAGAAGTTTTCTTTCAAATTATAATAATAAAAATCAGTGTGTTATGCTAATTATGACATAGCAAGAGGCTAATCATCTTCCCCAGCCCATAAGTCTACTGCACCCACAACAATGTCCCACGAGAGAAAAACTTCCCTAGTGGCTCCACGTTCAGGAAAGTTGTTGGGAGGTACATTTCACAAGAGAAAACTGAAATCCACTGTCAGGGCTGAAAGGCTTGACTGTCCACCATATGACTGCAGGCTTCAGGTGAGGAGTTTGCCAGCCATGCCAGTGACAAGGATTAGGTGGGTGAGCCCTCTTCATGTTGCACTATGTGCTGATAAGGGCTGCTTGCAGCCTTCTCAGCCCCTTTCCTCCTTGTAACCCTGGCATGAAAATAAAGCTGACCCAAGGCGCAGTCCTTTTAAATGCTTGCCTGACTTCACCAATCACTTTTATTCTGCTCCCACTAGGATCCCCATACAATGGTTGTTCTGGATATGGTAATCTATGCATAGGCCCTGGGTCTGCTGGCCAGTACAAATCACTGGTGTCACAGAGGCTGGACTCCCTTAGACTGACCTGCCCCAAGCAATGTGGTAAAACTAAAAACAAAAGCTTTGTGTTTCCAAAAGTGCAGGAGCCAAGATTTTTTGGTTTCCCTTCCTGCCTGGAGCAGCATTGTTCTCTTTGGAGGAGTTACATGCAATTGCCTGTTGCAAAATAGTGTTAATATTTTATCTTCCCACTTCTATTGTTACCAGGACCCAGAGTGGGGTGGAAACTCCTTTTGAGGGTGTTTATTGGTGAATGGAAACAGGAAAAAGCCCAGCTCCATTCATTTTTAGGGCTTGTTTACACAGGAACCATGACAAGAATATATCCCAGTATAGACATTCCATTCCAGAATAAAGGCAGTTTTATTCCAGAAAAATGTCCACATGGGGACAAAACAGGAGGTATCCCAGAAGTTGGGCATATGTAGTTTCCAGTCCTTTTTGTCTCGGGCCAGATATTTGCAGAATGTAGTTGACATGATGAAGGTCTGGGTCTTGAAGTTCCCAGAAATTTCAGAACTGCTTTGTTGGCAAGTTTCCAAGCCTTCCTTCATGGCTGCTCTGAGCTCTCCTCACAGGATCTTGACGTGGCTGCTGCCCATATGTACCCACTGCTTCTCAGCAGAGGTTTTTGCCACGTGTCTTCAGTGTGCATGAACAGACCATGTCCTCACTGTGTCCGCACAGCACAGCGGAAGCACTGGCGGCTGCATTCCTGTCTGGCAGGTAAATAAATGCCTTTAAACTAAATTCCATCTCCTGTAAGCAACTGGCCTGGCAGACGCTGGCTATTGTGTACACACACAGGACTGAGTCAATATTTATCCCCTGGGTAAATAAGAGACCTAGTGTGAGCTGCAACAAGAGTTGGTTTTTTTTTTTTTTTCTTTTCTAAATATCAAAGCTGCACAATACAAACCCTGCTGTTTGCTGGTTCCAGCCTCAGCTGTTTAATGCTTTGAGTCTGGGAGAATGAGACATTTAGTCACCCTGATAATGTCTGTGTGACTAGCTTCCCACAGAAGATGGGACCTATGTTCTGGATTCTTCAGTCTCCTGTCCTCTGTCCCTTTCTGGCTTTAGTTTCCTTGTCTCATCCATTGTATGCTTCTAGATAGGTATTTGAAGTAATTTTATATTGCTTGGTCCTCTCATAGATCCTTGGGCAGTCAGACAGCATCACCACTGGGGACAAGGAGATGAAGGTAGGGAGTTTCAGCCAAGTATTAAACCTGACTTTCTTCACTTTCCTCAGGCTCTGGTACATGTAACGTACTAATTCAAGACGCAGACATCTCCCCATTGCTGCCAGCTAAATAAGTCCTCCTGGCGGTGCCAGCCCATCAATCATGGCCTTGCTCTGTGTGCCGGTACACTCACCTGTCTGAGGCAGAGGAGTCTTGCTTCTGGTTTAAAACTAGAAGAAAAGCCAGAGAGACCTGGACCCTCAGAAGGCAAAGGCAGAGCAGCCTTAGCATCCTTAAACAGAGACAGTTAGAACAGGACAGTGCATGTGAGGTAATGTGCCAGGGTTTCTGGAGCCTGGAGCCTGACTTCATCTTGAGTGCTTCTTCATAGCTTTGGCACTTTCAGGGAAATCACTAGTCCATCTGCTCTTGGCAGCCTCTGCCTCCCCCCAGTCTTGCCACACCGAACTAGCTCCTTTCTGTAGTTAAAAAAAAAAAGTCATTTTATTTAAGGAATTCAATAAAGGAACCTGCAGTTACACAGTTGTGGTTGCCTTTTCTCCCCTGTCACAGGAGCAAAGGAGCAGGTCTCTGCCCTCTTCTCCACCCCAGCTGCTGGTCCCTCTGTCCATAGCTTTCCCCTGTCCCAGATTTGTTGCTCATGTTTCTTGTACTCATCGTTAATTCTTATCTAGGAAAAAAGTTTTCCTAGATTATTTTTCCTCCATTCTTCAAAATCCTACTTGGAATACAGAAACTCTTTAGGACTAGGTCCATGAGAAGCCACTGGACACAGCATAGCCTTATCAGACTCAATGTTATTCATAGGCTTTGGCCCAGTTCTGACTCTGAAGCTTACCAGTCACACTCCGGTCCCTGAGAACACAAGGACATCTCAGCACTGAAAACTCAGGCTCCAACTTTGTGAAGACCAGCCAGTCATAGTTTGGAGAGAAGGGATTGATTTTTTTCACAAGGAAGAGACCAACTCGGTGGTGGAAAGCCAGCAAGGACAGCAGACCTGCTGCTGCTTTGGGCTTTGAATTGTTTCTGGCTTAGATGTTTGCCTCCCTCTGACAGAGAGATGCTTCTCCTTCCTTTTTCTGATGGTCCCTCGTTGCAAAAGGAGGAAAGTGCCAGTGGGTTTGTAAGACACAGAGATTCCTACTTACATCAAGTTATGTTACTGAATAGCTGCAGCAGTGCTAGTTATCAGTGATTTTTGCTTGCAATCCTTTCAATGAAATTAATATTTATATATTTGTAACTGTACATTATGCAGAGTAATCATTACCATGGTATTTATTTTAAAGCAATAGTTCCCTTGTTCTTTCTTGTCCAAGTGTTTTGGTCTTGCCTCTTTCCCTCCTTCTTAATCAGCCTCAGTAGAAAACAAATACCAGAAGAATGTTCAGCTTGCTTGAGAACATCATTGAAACAACAGCACTTGCTTGACATTTAATGCACAATAACCTGGTTTTCATTATTGTGAATAGATCATCTATTTAGAAAACCTCAGCTCAGTTTGGGTTTTGGGGTTGGGTTTTGGGTTTTGGGTTTTTTTTTTTTCATACTTGCTATTTCTGAGTGAGTGGCAATAGCCCTGGCTACACCAGGTCTCCTGTGTTCAGTAGCGGGCACATCCTCTGCACGTGCAGCACTGCACCCCTAGGAGACAGGCTCTAGTTTTTCACCTGCATTTTGCCCCCGCACATGCATGTACATGCAAACAGTTCTATGACCGTTCTTGTTTTGTTCACGCAAATCTTAGCAAGTCTGAGTCCAGAAAAGGGTTTGTTTTAGATTCTGATAAATATTTTATTAAAAACTGATTTTAAGACAATCTTGTCTGCCTCTTCTTATTCACATTGTAGGCTGTAAGTTTGTTTGATCATAGGTTATGGTGAGGACAGAAGTCATGTCTGTACCAGTAAAACTAAAGAATTCAGGAATTCTGAGGAGGTTTATCGCTCATTTTCTACCTTGTCCAAGTTGTGTCTGAGAGATGAGCTGGCTGCATTTTGTCAAATTTGCAACAGGATCCAATAAGCAACAAGCTTGGTCACCTGTTTCGTAAGAGACAGCTCTTGACATAAAAGAAGTGTGGAGTTCTAGAGCGAGGCTTTTCTCAATTCCTTCTTTAATATTTCCCTTCAAGAGACATAATAATTTTTTTTAAAAATCCATTAATACAATCTTTGCCCAAAAGAAATTATAGATGCCAAGGGTCATCTGCGAAAATAGGGACTAGTGAATGAGATTTTTACACTTGTTACCAACAATGGGCTGACATTACTATGGTGTTGCTTACTAATCAAGCTGAGAATGTATTTGCAGTGCTCTACATTCTCTTGACAGAATATTTTAGTTCAGGAGAGTACCTTTCACATAGGTACCTCCTAGTACTTGTGAAATGTTTAGAAATTTGGTTTTGCAAGTGCCTGTTCTTTTTCAGTTTTAGGTGAAGGGAATATGCGTTCAAGGACAGCAAGGAAGTCAGTAACAGAAAAAGAAATAGAACACAGATAGCAATCAGCTTGCAAGATGCATTAGGAAAACCAGACCTAGGTATATTGGCAAGAGCATCCCTGGCAATATGTGACCAGATGAGAAGTTGCATGCAGTGTCCCAGTAACAGATCTATACGTGTTCAGCACGCCACATCTTGTCTGGACTCCGCACCTCTCAAGGAATCCTGTGGCCCAGGTTTATTCAATTTTAGCTATGCAGACAGCAGAAGGGACCTGTCTCCTGGGAAATACTGCTCGCTGCTCTGGATGAAACTTGCGGGATCCCAGTGTTGTCTTCATCTCATCCCCAATGTATGTTGTGAGTGCCTTGGGAGCAGGGAGCAGGAATGGAGGCTTACACCAGTGAATCTTTGGAACTTTTTTGAGGGAGCGTTTCCTTGGAGGTTTTTAGGGATGTGGTGTTTTGTTTTCTGTGACTGAAGAATCTTCTTCTCACCTTATCCCGGAAGTCTTCAGAAACATAGTAATAGACAAAGGGATCCGCACAGCTGTTAAAGGTACTGATGGCCAGGCTCACCATGTAGCTGATATACAGGTTGCCGTGCAGCTTGGAGTTATAGCTGGAGTAATGAACAAGGAGGAGAACGTTGCTGGGTGTGTAGAAGGCCACAAGTGTGAACAGCACGAGAGCTGTGAGCTTCATAGAGTAGGAGTACCGCTTCCCACTCTCCAGGAGGGCTCGCAATACTGAGCAGTAGCTGAACAGCATCACCACCAGCGGCGCGAGGAAAGCACAGGCAATCAGGCAGATGAAGTAGTAGAAGTAATAGCCGTCATCCTCGTGCCTGGGGAGAACATCGTGGCAGAGAGTGACATCTGCTTCATACAGGGGATACGACTGCTGCTGCAGAGTCAGGGGCAGGGTGAGGACGGCAGCACAGAGCCAGATGGCAGTGCAGGTGCAGGCAGCAAAGGCAGGAGTGCGGAAAGAGCGTGAAAAGAAAGGATGCACCACAGCCAGATACCGGTCGACGCTGATGCATGTGAGCAGCAGCACTGAGCAGTACATGTTCCCATAGAAGAAAGCTGTGGTGAGCCGGCACAGGCCTTCCCCAAAGGGCCAGTTGTTCCCCAGGAAATAGTAGAAAATCTTGAAGGGCAGCACCAATGTGAGCAGCAGGTCTGCTGCAGCCAAGTTCATCAGAAAGACAGTGGAGGTCAGCTTCTCAGCCCTGGTGGCCAGGACCCACAGGGCCAGCCCGTTTGAAGGCAGTCCCACCAGGAAGACGAGGGTGTAGAGGCAGGGGATGAGCCGCACTGTGACCACGCTGCCCAGCTGAGAGCGTGTGGCCTCGTGTATCAACAGGTACGTGACGTTGTTTATGGTTGCCTTTTCCCCAGGGATGGCTCGGGGACACGGTGTGATCTCTGGTGTCGTTACCTGCTCGTTGGTGCTGTTCTGAGAGTAATCTGTCAGATAAACGCAGTCTGTTACTTGCTGTTTGTGCAGTTACCCTTGTACTTTGCAGAGCAGGCTGCATACATAACACTTACCCCAAAGGCTATGGTTTTGCATTTTATGTTGGGGTCCCTAGAAGTGGGAGTATTCTATAAAATGCTGTTGTGTGATGGGCACAAAAGGCTGGCTAACAGAATTAGGTGTGCAGGAGTAACCATCAGCAATCTTACTGAAAATTTTCACGATTCCTCTGCCGTGTGGTTTCCCACAGCTCACAGATGGCTGCTATGTTGTACAACTGTCAGCAGACCTGGGGAACCAGAGAGCAATTCCTCTGCCCAGCTTTCAAAAGAATCCTAAGATCTGGGGCTACTCCAGGGTAAAGTCATGGCTGTGGGAGTCTAACTTTTAGCTCAAGATTTTGGTTTCTAGTGCTCTCTGTTTTACTTCTCCTCTAATTTTTCGTTCCAGTTTCTTCCACCCCAGTTTCTTTCGCTTCTGTATCACCTTCTATCACCTCCTGCTTCAACTACAGCATGCACGAATCTCAATTAGAGTGTGCTCCCATGTGGTAGGTTTAACAAAAGAGTTTTCAGGAGTCTTATAAAGGTACCGAGTATCCAGTACTTTAAGAAGCAGCAGTTTTTCACCCAAAGATACATACTTACCATCGTAGTCTGGAGAGGCCAGGCAGAGTCCCCAAAAGGCACAGCACAGCACAAGCCTGTGTGACAGCCATCCACTCCCGAGGGTCTCCATTCTGGTGCAGGATCCAATAGTGCGCTGCTGTGCTCAGAGCTGTGTGGGAAAGGCAGTATTAGTGACCCCGCTTACACGTTTCCTTCTGTTAGTCCTTAACTCACGGAAGCACCAGGCTTATTCCGTGAAGGATGAGGCGTATGGGGGGCTGTCACGACATGCACGAGCATGCGTTGCCCAAGCAGAGACTTAGCTCCAGATGCAGGACTGGGAGGGGCACATGTATTCAGATCCACAGTATATTGGGGGCGTACTTCCTCGTCAGAGCTAGATGATGGCTCGAGTGACTCATTTGGGCCTCCTTCCTACTCCAGAATATTCCTGGAAATAACAAATGTGGTCAGATTTGATGCAGTTTGCATTTGGTTTAGAGTGTAAAATGAACTTCTGACCTCCTGTGTCAAGCATCCTTCCACCCAAGAGAGACCCAAGTGGCTCTGTGTGAGATTTGCAGTCTTTCCCCACACCCTGATTCAAAATGCTTTCTGGTAGTGCAAATTGAGAAGATATCATCCCCTCACAGAAACATAAATGAAGTGCAGGAGAGCTGCAGATCCAGACAAACCTCCCCAGCTGCTAGGGTCTACACAGGGCTCTTCCAGCTTCATGTTGTGGCAATTCAAGGTTTTTAGTGTCTGCCTTGCAGCCCCCAGACCAGGCTGGGCCTTTCAGAGTTCTCCTGCTTCTTTATTTCTGCTCCTGCTCCCTGGCTAAACAGGGGACAAAGCTCCTGCACCTTCCTTCTTGGTCTCACCGCAGAGGTTGATCAGAAGTCCTGTGGGTCGGAGCTATTTGCATGTGAAAGAATCAGCACTAGCACCAGCCTGGAGTGCCGTAACATACAAATGATAAGTGGCAAGGTCTCACGGCTTGACGGACACACTGTGCTTCCGCTGATAAACTACCAGGAACAGGGAGAGCAGCTCCATCCAGCAGGAAAGGGGCCTGACACGGGTGCGCAGGAAGTCTCTGCTGTTGGGTAGATAATGGTGAATTTCAGTCACTCTTGCCCAAGAAGAGCTCTGTTTTTCCAGAGATGTGCAGTCTCCACCCAGTAAACCCCCAAGAGGGTTGAGCGCTCTGTGTTAGCTAATAGCTTGGAGCAGCGGCATGCTGCTGCCAGATACCTGCTGGTTGTATGGAGAAGCCAACTCACATAATGTTGTGAGAGGGACTGGTAGATGTTACCTGCACCTTTAAGATCCTTTGCTACTCGGTCCCCCTTTCTCGAACTTCTTGAGAGTGTAAGTCCCTTCCGTGCTCTGCCTTGCACAGCATTGCTGGGAAAGTCCCAAATGCTCTCCCATTGCCTGTGTAAGAGCCCCAGCATGACCACTTCCCAGTGGTCATCAAGTGGGCAGGCAAGTGGGGCAGGAGGTCGTAGCTTGAGAGGTTGCTGGTTTTTAGGCTTTTGCTCTCCGGTCCCCTGCCTGGCTCTGCAAGGGAGTAAAGACAGAAGCTGGAGCCCGGGCAGTAGGAACTGTAAATTTGGTTTGGCAACCTGAGGAGTAGTTCATTTCTTTCTCCTCAGCTTATGAATGGCCTCTTCTGTGAAGGTTGCAAATCTGAGCCTGGCTGCTGTTTGATGAGATTCTTCTATTCCAAGGAGAAAATGATCCTATTTCCTTTGCTTTCACCATATTCCCACATCCTTGTGCCGAGCGTGTCGAGAGGTGGAGTTCCACTGGCAGGGACAGGGAAGATGCAATGTTAGATGTTTTGCTTTTGTGATTCTCTCAGGATTTATGAACCATTACAGAATGACTCATGTGGCCACATATTTTCCATGCCTCAGCCAGGATCCTTTCCATGCTCTGTATGCAAAAAATTAGACATAATCAGGTTCAGATAGTGTGCAAATCGCAGCCCTGCTTCCTATGGCCAGGTCTCTGGAGTGGAGCAGAGAGAGGTTACTTATTGCTGTATTCTTCATTTTTCAGATGCTGTGTGATCTTTAGTGACTGCTTTAGATGCAGAACAGCTTGCTTGAAAATTCTAATGCCAGAGGTTTGTCACGGCTTGTTAACATCTCTTTAAGTCGTGTGATCCCTGCCCTGTGGGGTAACAATTTGGTTTTAAAGTAATTCATTGTGCAATAGATCATGTCCTGGGAGAAGGCGCTCTTTTATTCCATGGCTCTGAACCCAAAAGATGTAATGCTGGAAAACAGGCTAGGGATTTTAAAGCTCGGAGGGAGGGTACAAACACCACCTGGCCTGTCCCATACATCTTTAAGGCTTGGAAGAGCAAACTGTGGTAGGCAAATAATGGGGCTTGCTATTTCTGCTCTGTTCCAGCGGCTCCAGAGAGTTCTTCAGCTGCAAGCCAGCAGGTGTGAAGACAGAAATCTTAGCGCAGCTAGTACCTGCCCCAGGCTGAGCTCGCATTTGCGATGCAGACACGAGGGGCAGCTGACCACGGAGGCAGCAGCTCTGCCTTAGCGGCAGCAGCATGAAGCATTTCCACCAGTGTCAGCACAACCTCACATTTTCCATGAATGCAATGCTGGCCTTGCCTTTCCCCGCCGCTGGGTGTGCAAGCGTCTGAGCCTTCTCAATACCACAAGGCACAGAAAACTTCCACTGACTATTGAAATAGAAACGATGGTCCTTTGAACCAGGATCCCCCCACCCCAGATTTGTCTTGGCAGGCTTTGGCACGTACAAGACGACGTCATGCCTTGGGCACTCTTCCTGCCTTTGCCATCACACCAGCTCCCCTTCGTCTCACTTCGTCAGGTCTCTTACCATCACCCTGAGATGCTCCACAGCTCCAGGGAATCTCCCTGCCTCTCTTCCCTTCTGCTTGTTCCACAGTTCTCCTGTTCCACGGGGATCCCACCCAATCTTTTCCCGTGGTTATGCCACACCTTTTGTGCTCACATTCTCCTCACCGCTTGTAAGCCTTATGCTGGTGTAATACTTTTGGGGAGACAGGTTTTTTTCAGAACTACTCTTCTGCTTGCTTGCAGTTTTCACTTCAGAGTGTAGGAAGTCCACAGGAATATTTGAAGTTTATTAGCATCACTAGGTGTTCTGGAATAGCTTCTTTTGGTCCTTTCTTAGCAAGATAATGACACTGGGGTAGGGGCTACCTTGCCTGATACAGACATCATCATCCCTTTTCAGCACTGGGTCTCAGATGATTCTTTTTGGATTCATCCTTTAGCACAGGTATGGGTTAGAGTTGCTAGACTTTAACTTAGTGTTTAATTTTGATGAGTGGAAGGTAGAGCGTACCTCTAGTTTCATGAAGGTTGAGTTACTTAGTTCTAATCCAGAGGAGTGGCTAAAGCATGAAGAAAAACTCAACTCATGTTTACGCACATACTTCTAGACTACCTCTCACTGGTTCGCAGCCCTGTCTTTCTCTCTGTGCATCACTGTGATACAGAAACGTGAAAAAAAGAAGTCCTGAAATATTAAATACTGAATTCAGGTACTCCCTTTAGCAATTCTTAATGTAATTTAGAAAACCATTAATTCTTATTCCATCCCGCAAACCTGAAAGATATTTTTAAGCTGTCTTCCTTTGTCGTTGCCAAAGCTGTCCACTTGCTGAGATCTCCAACTGCTCTTGGGTGATGTCAGATCTGGCTGTCCCTCCCCTTCAGCACAGGGAATGTCCTCTTTGTGAGAAGTCCAAGATCTCTGCGAGAAGACTTGTGTAAAGTGGACTGTGTCCTCTGAGACGCCACTACCATCATTTTAATCAAATTATTCCATGCAATTTATGCATCAGAGAATTGTTATTAGGAGAACAACAGTTTGTTTCCCTGTGAGCAAGTAATACGCTGCACAGAAAGCAGAGTTGCCTTTTGTTATGGCAACGGAAGTGTTGAGAATGATGTAAAGGAAACTCCTATCAGATTTGGGTCACATCACTACAGCTTAATTTGCAAAATCTACACATTCATTTGTTGTGCAGAGCTCACAGGGAACACAGTTAAACATGTTATTACCCAGGAATTTGGGGAGGCTGAGGGAAAGGCGGGTGGAGGGTTATTTTCATGGTTGCAGTTGTATTGTCTTAACCTGTAGCAGATGTGCTTATAGATTTCGGAACTGGAATCAGTCACTTTTCTTGAATGTCTGTTGTATTTAGCGTGCGAGTACTCGGGGGCCAGGCCTGGACCATATTTTTGCGCCACACCTCTCATGGCAAAGGTGCTGCTAGAAATAAACCAATCTGCAAACAGATATGCTTTGCTGGCACTATGCAGTGTTTTCTTTTGAAAGCTCTCTCTGCATGGAGCAACTATGCCACCCCATGGACTCCCGTGCTCTCGTCCAGCCGTGGGCCTTTGCTCCAAGAGAGGTCTTGGCAGCACACACGTAAGTGCAGAGCCACAGCCACTGTCTTCCTGCATGGGATCTCCTATTGCACGCTACTTGCAGGAAACTATTTCCCTTTTATGTTAGCTAGTGCACTCGCTTACATATGCTTACCGTGCACTAACTTCTCAGTGGGGGTAAGGTTAAAGATTCGCTGCCTGCTGGCCCACTGGAAGTGAGCTGGCACACATCTAAATCATTACATCCTGCAGCCTGTCCAGCAACTGAAGGGAAGTTCACCCAACTTTTCAATTGCATTTTTCTACCATTTAAAATTCAGTTTCAGGTGCAAGACAATAAATTCTGGGGATTGTCAGAAAGTTTAAATTAATTTAAAATAAATTTAAAACAGTGAGAGCTGTAGACTTTTAAAATCAATATTTTATTTTACTTGAATGTGCAAATAAATATAAAAAAAACTACATTCAAAGAGCTGGCAAAGCAATTACAAGCCCAAAAGCAAAGATCCTTCAAAAAAATGGAAGAACAAACTCTTGAATCAAGGTCGTGCTAGCAGATACACAGCGGTCGAGCTTAAACTCTCAGACATTAGCAAGCCACTCTCAAACCTGCACCGCCTGCTTATTCCATTCACATCATTTGCTACTATCATTTTTGAGACAATAGCACTGTAAAGGGCAAAAGTCTTACTTAATCTGTTCAGATTATAAATTAAGGTTTACAAAATAAGGATGCTTAAAAATACCTGAAGTACACTTAAAAATGGGGAGATGGAACAGGATGGTGCACAGGTGCGTTACCCTCCTACACCCTGGTACACTTGGAATCAAATGCATTTTAAGCCACAAGTTGCAACCTATTTTCTAGTAAACATTTTTCTGTATCATAAAACCATAAAATTTGGCACAGTTGTCATCTCCACTGGAAGACAGCAGAGAGGTGAACAGGGCTGAGGTGTATTTTGTTGAGCTGTCTGGAAGCAAAAGGGGGATACTGTGCTTTGCACTGGGCTTGTCCCCCCGCTCCTCCACCCAGCCCTCACATAGCTACGTGGTCAGTGTCTTTTATCACTTACTGCAACGAGAGCAGGGGAAGAACCATCAGATCATTTCAGTAACCAAAATTTAACAGAGACCCAGACAACGAGAACATGAGTTCTTGATGAAAAGTCCTCCGCTGGCAGTGGTTGTGCAAGTGGCCACGAATGCCAGAGACTGGCCTCCCTCCTTCCCTCCTACAGATTATTTTGCAAAAAAGACAAAGAGTCAGTACGGTTTTCTATTAAACGTACCCCAAAGGCCAATTTTTCTACTGTCAAGTGAGACAATTGCAAAACCAAATGTTGTACAGTGGAAATAACCCAGGACAAATCCTACAGGCTGCTACTTAGGTCTGGCAGAAATTATAACCTAAAAATCAAAGCCACAAAAAATATCGGGGTGGGGGGGTTATTCCCCCAAAAGCCAGGAAAAAGTTGGAAGCAGAGCTGAAAGGAGGCTGGACCTGCCTCAAGACATTATATTTGTAATACACTCCATGGACAGTGTGCTTGCCCTTGGCCCCTGAAAAACAAGAGCGAAGTCACAGTGGGGTTGCAGGACAGACACAATTAAATTTTCTTGATTTTTCAATAGATTAAGTAAGTCAGACAATTGACGTAGTGTTCTGCATGGTTCAGGGTAGGGTTTTTGTTAGGTTTCATTGCAAAAAAGCTTAGATAGAAGTACAGACGCTTCAGTGGAAAAGCTTGTCTACGATGGTTGTGGCTGGATCTAATACTGCCCATTACAGATTTCCATGTGTCACTGCAAATACAGCATCTGTGCTGACCCAGCAGAAACAGCAAAGTATCTGGGACAAACCTCAGATCCAGTGCAAACGCTGTGCTGCAAGAGCTCCATCTACTGATGTTATTTAAGTGGTACAACCCAGCAGAACCACGGAGTCCGGGCATGCACAAGGAAAGCGAAGCGCCTGAGAACGCAGTCTCCAGAAGTTGCCAATCAACATGCAAAATACAACAACAAAAAAAAAAAAAGGCAAAAAAAAAAAGGCCAGACCTCGCAATGGATATTCCTCCCCACGCACACGCTCCAAGCAGCTCCAGATCTGAGAAGGCAGAGTATGCAGCAGGTCATAAGTTCACAAAGCAACAACGTGGGATCCGGTGCTCATCTGCAGAGGGGTAGCTGACGGGCATAGGCTGTCTTGCGCCGCAAACTGCTCTCTTGCCTAGCACCGCAGCTCAGAGAGTTTCTTCCCCTTAGTTCATGCTCCAAAATACTTAGTTGATGAGTGAGAGTTAGAGCGTTTAGTACGCTGTTCACCCTTGTCTCGGTTTTGGCATTTTTCTCACCAGAGCACCAGTAAAAATACTGCGTTCATTGCCTTATTAGTACACATCGATAACGAAGCAGCCCCCAGCAGGGCTAGCAATCTGTGCCAGGTGCTCTCAGCCCCGCTGGCACTCGGAGGTTACATTGAAGAGTTCTGCAGGCTCCAAGACGGCACAAATTCAGGAAAATAGGGAACATTAAACCCTTTGAAGTGGAAGCGGCTGCCAGCATCTGCTCAAACAGCAGCCCAGCTCCATCTCTACAACAAAGCCACTAGTGGTAGTTCGCCCAGAGCCTGACCCTCTCACTCAGCCTTCCAGTATTGGCTGGTCAGCAGTGGCCTAAAGCTAGGAAACTACTAAAAAGTGTGTGGCGATGCCAAGAGCCCTCTTCCCATAAAGCTTTTAAAAGTCTCTTCATGATGGCTGGAGGATTACACTGCAAGGAGACGAGTCTATGCCATATGGAAAATACATCATAATCCAAAGTAAAATGCTGTTTGGATAAATATCATTAATACATACATTGCATTCCCACCACTATTCTCAGAGTAAATGTGTTTCACCAGCAACGCTCCTACTTGTCTTGGTCCCAGGAACAAGTCTCTGCTCACGGTGAAGCTGGACGGCGACTGTACTGAACTCTGTATCTGTTCACTGGGACCCCGTGGACATTCACCGTCTCACAAGTTGTCTTACAGGGCACCATCTCCTCGTCTTCGTCTCCCATTAGCCAGTCTTGAACTACATCAACTGCCTCCATGGTCACGTTCTCTTCTAGCCACCTATTGTGCCACTCTTCAAACTGCTGGTGGTGCTTTAGCAGCACCATTGGCTGTACCTGAAAGCACGACAGCAAAGATCACTGAGAGGTTACTGGGGGAGAAGCCAAAACCCTCACCTCTTTGTATGTCTGAGATGTGCATGCTTTACAACACAAGACAAACAGTAAAACAGGAAACCGCATACCTGCATTTAAAGATCTCTATTTCTTAATGTTTGCCACTCCCCCTTAAAATTTGCATGGTAGAGAAAAGGCTGCTAAACTAAACCAAAGTACAGAGCATTTACCAGCTCTCCTCCGTGTTTCATCCAACACAGAGTAGTGACTTCTGGGTGGAGTTTGCAGGAATTCAGCCACAAGACTTCTTATCGGTACCTGTCTTTTGGCTCACATCCTCAACCTCTGCTACTGCCTGAGCTGCAGAGAGAGTAATAGGAGATGCACCTGCTTGGCTCGGCAGAGCGCTCCCCGCCTGTACATGTAATCCTCCGAGTTCATGATGAACATCATTTTGTGGGTGTTGAGCTTGAACCGGCAGTCCACATTGCAGGCACTTTCCACCCCAATCAGCCTCTTCCAGGAGCTCTTCACTTCGCTACGCAGAGCTCTCACTTGCTTACATTGCCACTTGCGAAACTTTTTTAGGTTTCTAGAACAAAACAAGAACATTACGAAGCATGTGTCACACTTGGTTATCCATTCTCTTAAGCTAGCAGAGCTGACAGCACAAGTACAAAATGTGTATTTCCACATTTAGTTTTCAGACTTTCTCCAGGATCTTCCTCCGTACACTCTGACAAATATTTAGTGAAATGGGAACAAATTAGACCTCAAATTCCTCCCAAAAGGGACTGCTTAGACAGTCCCACTCCATTCTAAACAGTTTCATGAACAAACCTTAATAGAGCAGTCATAAATTTTTTCTTCAGCATTCTTATGCAGTGCACTGGACTACAGCAGCCCCTTTGGACCTCAAAGATGAGTGCATTTCCCTAGAGTTGCTCGTATGGCACATCACCTAAAATCACTGCCACATATGCAGAGAGGACGCAGTACCAGCTGCTGCGGGTAGGACTCAGGAGAGGGAGCGCGCTCACCTTTGCAGAAAGACTGGTTTCAGTAAGAAGCCATCATTCTGGTTGTTCGGAGCTCCCTCTACCCCAACGTACTGCTCCATGTAGTTAGCCAGGTGCTACGCAAGAGAGACCAATTTCAAGTCAGATTTCGCTCTCATCAAGACAAACATCACTAAAAAGAACTAGTTTATTTCCAAGCTGCTTTTTAGGAAGCTGATTTATGTTGAAACTCTTTTGCTAACATACCCATTTCTGTCAATGACCACAGCCCCACATGTAATCTTCCCACCTCCCAGGTAAACTTACCCTCCTGGCAAAGTCTCACATTTTGGAACAAGAAAGCGGGAAAGCATTCTTAGACATCTGCTTTGTCTGTGGTATAGCAGACTCCATGGTCACTGTGATATTACCTGGACCTCCACAGGATCTTCTGTCTGGGTTTCTTCCGTATCCAGAAGCTCAATGGTCATGATCACCTGTCCTTTCCGCTGAAGAAACATTACCTGTAATAAAGTTACAGGCATGAGATATGGGCCACATGGGTTCACAATAAAATGCTGTATATCCACAACAAGTCATTCGGACAACAAATATGAGCTAGGAGAGAAGTAAGCAGCAGGCCTTTTCAGTGAGCCAGTATGCCACTTTACTGTCTATACTCTGGTTTTGGTACCTTCTCTCCATATGGCGCTCTCTCACCACTGCGGCCTTGGAGCTTCCAAACCCATTTCTCCCAGGTCAAGTGCCACAGTCACTTTATGAAGTTCCCTGGCAGCAAGTTCTTACCTTGAAACAGTTCTCATCCGCCATGCAACGTTCAGCCTTCCACTGATAGCTGGTCTCCTTTGCTGCCCGGACACACCTAGAGGATAAGTTACCTCCAGCAGCACCTCGCTTCTTTTCGTTCAAGTAGAGCTCAACAACCTTCAAGCAGATGTCATCGCTCACTAGATGGTGAAGCTGCCATTAAAAAAGGGGGAATTCAGTCAGCAAGTCTGGGCCAAGAGTTAACTCCAGTGTGTTACGAAAGGAGCACAAAACTCAGCACAGCATCACACCTCAGATGAAGTACCAAAGCTTTAACTCCAGAGACTTCACACATTTCACTCTTTTTCATTACTTTGCAATAAAAGGAACAGAGAAGAGTGAGGGGCTGATGTGCCTTAACTGTAAAAAACTACAATTAGAAGACAGATTTGAGTAAAAAGGACTGGACCTTTTTTTTTTTTTGCCTTAGATGTATTTTGGAAATGGCAGAATTTTGAAAAGACTGGAACTTAAAGAATGTTGGAAAAGGCCAGGAAGAGTAAATCCCCTAAGCTGGTCCCTGTACTGAAGCTGAACTATCTCACTGAACTTCTGTTAGAATGTTTCCCCTACATATATAACTTTTCTATGAATTTGCTTTACGTTTAGCGAGTCCTCGCATTACAGGGTACTGTGAGAAACCTATCTGTCTATAGAAGAGAGAGGTGCGGCCCCCCAAACACACAGCACAGCCGTCAAATTAGTTACCTGGCGGACAATATTCTGCACCAGTTTGTCCATAGTAAAGCCAATATAGGCATGGATAGTGAACATCTCCCTCAGAGTGTCCTCGTACTGCGTTGGGTCAATATTCCCATCCAGCAGACTCCTCACCATATCCAGGAATGCGGGGTAGTACTCCTCCAGTTCCACCTCACCTGGGCAGGGGAAAAGTGCAGTCACTTAACGCGTGTAAGAGGCACAGTGAAGTCAAGAGATACAAGGGACAGCCCTACTCAAGATCCATGACATTCAGTACCGAGAACATGCTTACAGACAGACAGTTCTCTGCAAGGAGTGCTGACAGACTGTAACAGTTTTATCTCATGCACTTCCATGACTGCCTTGTGTAGTTAACTATTTTGTTGTGGAGCCATTTACATTTTAAAATCAAAGTTAACAGATTAATACAATGAGACACCTGAGAACATCTGACAACAGTGGGCTTGCGTGAAGTCTCTTCTATGAACTACACATGAGAGCCCTCAGAAGATAAATTACAAACTAGCTATCCTGTTAAATTAGCTGTATCCACAAATCACAAATACAGTGGAGGTTTGCACCTCTACATTCCTTACAGACTTGCCTGCTGGTCTCAGTTACTCAGATAAATACAATCGAGCACTAGCAACCAGAGCATTAAGAATGGACTATGTCCCGGATTATTCTTACTTGGTTGCTTCAGTCTTAGTTCCATGGCTGGATCATTGGTTTTTTCTTTTCTTCCCTCACAAAGGAGTTTCTCTCTCTCTTTTTCAGTCCGATATTCTAGAAGCTGCTTCTGAGCTTGACGATAAATCTTTAGGAGCCTTGAGCAAAGAGTCTGGTGAAGGCGGAGGAAGAAATACCAATTATTATTGACAAAGAATAGACTGTAAACATCATCCAGAGTGTTGTGGGGCTCAGCAGCTGTAACATCACAGAAGGTTGCTTTTGCCTCCAAAGGACTGCTTGGAGGCCCAGGCACATGTTTTTTCCGTAGCTCAGGAGTATCCAGGTTCTGCCCCTGATGGTTTTCTCTGTCCTCATCTGTTGATTCTTCAGAAATACTGTGCTCAGGGGGCTGAGAGAAAAACAGCTCAGGTATGAAGTGATGCACTATCTGCCGGATGGTTGCTTGATCCTCCTTTTGGATAGTAGGCTGCCTTTTTACATAATAGCTGATAAGAGACGCTGCATCTTCCAAAATCTGCTTATCTTCATAGATAAAGATAAGATGAGGCTCGTTTGTGGACGAACTTCTCCCCTCTGAATGCTGCTCCTGATGCTGTAATCAAGAGACAAATAGATAAAGATCCTTCCAATCCATGCTCAAGAGCCATTCCTGCCAGAAGAAATAAGCCAGGATTAACGCTATGGTTGGGACAGTCATTTTTGACTGAGGACTCTTCAGAGCACTACCACTTCAACAAGGTCCCAGGTGCTATGTAAACATCTAGATAATACTAGAAATGAAGGACATACAGGGTGGATTATTTACTAGCACACGCACCTCATCATAGACACTCTCAATTTCATTCAGCAAGCTCTTGGAGCGCAAGGCTTTGGTGTCATTTTGTTTGAAGTTGACGGCCTGGTGGTCAAGGGACTTCAGGTAGGCTTTCTCATACTGCTCCCGCCAAATTTTGTTGAAGCCCTGCTGGGCCTCCCGCCATTCCTCCTCTTTTGCTTTCAATCTGCATAAATGTATAATCTACTTCAGTTCAAAAAGACGACCACAGAAATACACACAAAGCATTTTTCATGTAGCCAACTGTCGTGGTTTAACCCCAGCCAGCAGCTGAGCACCACGCAGCCGCTCGCTCACTCCCTGCTCCCAGTGGGATGGGGAGGAGAATTGGGAAAGAAGGTAGAACTTGTGGGTTGAGATAAGAATGGTTTAATAACTAAAGTAAAATATAATACTAGCAATAATAATAATGAAATATAATATTATAATAATAATAGTAATGAAAAGGAATATAACAAAAGAAGAAGAGGGAAAAAAAAAGAAAAAAAACCCAGTGATGCACAATGCAATTGCTCACCACCCGCTGACCGATGCCCCAGCAGCGATCCGCCCCTCCCGGCCAACTCCCCCCATTTATATACTGGGCACGCCATTCTATGGTATGGAATAGCCCTTGGGCTAGTTGGGGTCAGCTGCCCTGGCTCTGCTCCCTCCCAGCTCCTTGCACACCTGCTTGCTGGCAGAGCATGGGAAACTGGAAAATCCTTCACTTAGGATAAGCGCTACTTAGCAACAACTAAAACATCAGCGTGTTATCAACATTATTCTCACACTAAATCCAAAACACAGCACTGTACCAGCTACTAAGAAGAAAATTAACTCTGTCCCAGCCAAAACCAGGACACCAACTATGATGCACCAAAAACTTTTCAGTATTCCTGGAAGCAATAAGGAAATAAATAAAAGCAACTGAAGATGAGTTATCCTTTGAAACAACATCTACAGAAAATAGTTGTTTAAAAATGCTTTAAAAATCCTTTATCAGTTTCTTAAAGAACCCAGGTGAACACAGGAGAATAGGAATTACCTCTTAAGAACAACAGGAACTGCAGTAACTGGGTTTTTCTTAAGACTTTCAATGATCTCTGGTGCTTTATCACCATAGATGCGATAGATGGCCCTGCGCTGGATCACTTCTGATGTTCCTCCCAAGCAATCATCCAGTCGAAATTTCTCCTGATCCTCTTGAGTCAGTCGAGACAGTTTTTTCTGCACACTCTCCAGCACACGTATTGTGGCTAAATTGGTCTCCAAGACAACATCCAACTGTTAAGAATTCACAAAAGACAGAGTGTAAGAACAGGCGTAGCAGGAAAATGGAGACCAGCACCACTCAGGTTTGTGGCATACATTCCAGCCCCACTGGGTGGAGCTAAGAAGCATCAGCAAGGTTTCTTACTGGAAAATATACCTCCGCCAGTTCTCCCAAAGGTAACATGCTTTTTAGAACTGGACCCATGCCTAGAAAGACCTATTAGACTCCAAGCAAGTGGAAAATACCAAACTCTAGCTCAAACCAACAAACAGTAATAGAACTTTCAGTATTTGGCCACCAATTCAGTCAGTCAAAATCTTCATAGCTAGAAGTTTTGCTTTCTGAGGAGGCAGACAGGCAGAAAGGAAGCTCAGTAGCAGAGGTACCTCAAACCGCTCATCTTCACAGCGGTGCAACTGCTCCTCATAAGGAGTCTTCTTGGAGCTGACAAAAGTGGAGTCTTCAGACCAGGATGGAAATGAAACCCAGGTATCATTTAACACCTGCAACAGTGCAAAGACATGACGTTGAACAGAGCCTTATGAGCCCAGAGCTGTTCTCACGGGGTCTGATCCTCCTCTGGTTTATTTTTGCACGGTTCTTCCCTGAGTTTCTATTGGAAGTTTCAGACCTAGTTCCCAAGTCACTGTCATGACTGCTCCGCAGAATATTAGAGGTCTGTGTGGAACTGTGCCAGGGCCCTGCTCAGAAAGCTTGAAAGCATCTTCGCTATCATCTCACAAACCACAGAGATCATTCTGCAGTAATCAGCAACTGTAAGTGAAGGAGACAGAGTTGCCAACCACAGCAAGAAGTGGGAGCACCTATGCTGCAGACGTCTGTTCTCAGTGAGAACAGTGTCTAAGACACTGGCTCACAGTGCTCTTTCAGGAGAAAAACTGTTTCTAAAGGCCGTATTGGTCCACTGCTAGAAAATTAATTTCAGGCTATTTAATAGTCTTTTCTGTCTACAGGAATAAATGTGTATGCACATAGACTCAAAAGACATTAAAGAGCCATTTGAGATGGGTTTAGATAAAATTAGTAAAATGCATGTGGATAGTCTTATTTCAATAAATTGGATAAATAACCGATGTGAGATGAAAGCTGGCTAATCGGCATTAAAGAGGGGAATCCACGTGCAGAAGGTGTAGCGCTAACTACCCCACTTCAAGTTACATAAGTGCAATGTGCGTTCAGGGATTGAACAGGTTGACCCCAAAGTACCTCCTTGCAAATGGCTGTTCTTCCACTGCACTTTGGCTGCTGATAGGTTTTTGGGAGAGCCCGGTAACTTGATCCTATGCGTTTGCAGGAAGCATAATCAATTTCCCGACTCATTCCATCCCCAGATCGGTCGCTCAGTGGAGAAGCAAATGAAAGCTCTTTCACACCAAGGAAGGACTTGAACTGTGCAAAGAGTTCTGGGAATTTCCTTCAAAAACACAAGTAGGCGTATTTTGTTATTTCACTCTGACAGTTTTAGGGTGGCTAATGTGTGTCATAGAAGTGAGGGAGAAAATCTAAACAAACTTAGCATTGCAGTGAGAAATCTTTCACCAGCGTTTTACCTCTGTTACCATTCTCTCTGAATTACTTTAGGTTGTTTTTTTTTTTTTACTTAAGGCAGGAAAAGAATTTCCCTTCACAACTTCACGAATACTCCCCTTAACTGACTGAGGAATCACTCATCCTTGCCATGTGACTCTCCCTCTTCTGTTGGAAGCCAAACAGCACGAGAGGCTCACATCAGAGCTAGAACTATTTATCCTTGTCACAGCTCTGTTCTGAGATTTCATGTTTATACCTGTATTATATTTTGAGAGATTAGAACAGGGAGTGTGAACAGAGACCACCCCCAGAATTCATGAGATTCTCTGCCCCCAATGATTTAGTGTAACATCAAGTAGTCTGCTGCTTGTGAGGTGTTCAACTGGATGCACGGACAGAGGAAAATATCCTCCCCAAAATGCTCTTTAAGAGCTGTGTGGATATGTTAAAAGATTCAGATTTTATTACTCCTCTTCTTGGATTAGCCTTCAATTTCTTGCATGCTACCTAGAAGATATTTCTGAAGTTAAATCCAAAACTTCAGTAACAAAGTTCACAATGTCGACCAAAAAGCAACAGAGTAAGACCTAAAAAGTACGACACAGCAGAGAAGGTAGTCAGTAACTTACCCTAAAAATGGTGTAACTAGCTGGAGCAACTCAGAGCCAGAGACCAACTCCTGGTTGAAGAGAGCAATGCAACGGAGAAAATTTTCGTAGACTTCCTGACTCTTTAGCACCCTACGCACCTAAAGCACAGTTTGGAGAGAACCGATCAGATCACTTGAACACCATTTTTATTTAGTTCATACTCTAAGTAGTCTGAACCATGGGTACAGTGACAAACCTCTGTCTACGTTGCAACATAAAAAGAGAATATGCACAAAAATGCCCAGTTTCAAACAATAATCTAGTAACTACAGATGGTACTATGAGGAAACATCACTGAAAAATAGAGAAAAACATGTCTGTAAGAGACAAGCATTCAGGAAAAGGTTAATTATCAGTTTCTATTAGTCTTCCAAACCCACCTATTTTCCCTTTTCTTGCTCTGTCTTTCTCTACCACTTGAAAAGTCACGCAATTGCTAAGTGCTGACACGCAGATTGTATAGAAAACCAACCAATTAATAACCACTTAAGTGGTTGAAAGTAAGTCCACAGAATGTGAGAACAGGCCAAATACTGACCTTGTCAAAGAAGGAAAACTCTTGCAGCGTTCCGTATTTTCCCACTGTCGCTACTGACAGATCTTTGGTACCTCGCAGTTTCATTTTCTTCTGTTAAAAGAACAAGCAGTTATACTTAAAATGTTGTGACTCAAATGCTATCAAATTCCACTTTGCTGACACACAACAGCTCTCTGCAAAGGCTGAAACTCCGTATTTCCCAAACAGTGATCTAGCATTGCTGTGTCAAGTCCTCCACAGCAATCTCTATTAAATGACTCCCAGCTAAGAAGAAACAACAAAAAAAAGGATCGCTTGAGAAAGAATTCCAAAGAAAGATTTCTTTGTAGAAGCAATAAATTGTCCCTTTCCAGGCCCCATACTTAGTACAGAAGGTCTTGATATTTAGTATTCAACATGTTACCACACACATTTAAGCATACTTTTAAAATTCTCTTTTTCTACAGTAATTATTATTTTTAAAATAACTTTGAAATTTTGTTTCTCATACCTAACACCTACGTACCTCAAAGACGCTACTCATTACAACTTTATCTAAGCAATTATCTAAACACAACAAGTAATATCAGGTTATTCTAAGCTTTTACTTGCTAAAAGATACCTTTGCTGGGCCAGAAACAGGACGCAACAGCAGTGGTCTGGATCGCTTTTTGCTGTGTTCCAGATTCTTCTCATGCTCAGTTTTCTGGACACTGTTCACTTCACATGGTCCATTTCCTGTGAACTGAAGTAAATCAATAATGATTTCAACGTTCTCTTCTCGACTGGCGCAAATAAAGAATCCTATATATCTGAAGGGGACACAAAGCATATAGTTGTCACCTGTTCTGTGAAATTCCAAACAATGAAGAGGAGCAAAGTTCATCTACTGGCTGTATGTTTTTCCATAATGTTTTGCATTCCTAAAGCTTCTTTATGTATTCTACGTACAAACAGAGAGTATTCAATATTCTGCCTTGTTCTAAGCATACACATACCAAAGACCTTTTAGCCTCCGGGAGGAACTGTCCAAACTCAGAAAGCAGATCCTCCTGTCCCCTGAACAGATTTGCGACTTCAGTAAACACTTCTTCCTCTGACATGCCCCGAAAGGGTCGGCCTTTAGTGTTCAGCTGTTCTTTCTGAAAAGATACGCACAGATGTTAAACAGCGTCAAAAACATACCTCACTATGCAAGAAAACTCATCAACTCAGCCAAAAACCTTATGCTACGCAAACTTGAAATAACTATCAGATAGCCCAAGGTTCTTACAGTGCATCCTTTCACACAAAATATCACTAAATCAACCAAAGGTTAGTAAAGACAGATCTGGATACAACCCCTTTACACCTCAGACCCTGGAAAGTGCTACAATTTTCACACTTTTGTCATTTCATGTGAGTATCTATGAGGCAATTGTTGGACAAAGGCTAGTGCTTGGGAACTGTATAAGCCTGTTCAATAGGCAGACATTGCATTTGACAACTACTCCTCAAACAGCTACAGTGCAAACCCACAATCGCTTATATGGGAAGACTTTTTACCTGGTAAGTATGAAGAATTTCTAAAAAGGATCTGTAAATTTCTGGATGGTCAAGAAAACGTGTTTTGATCTTATTCACGTAACTGATAGCATTATTGAACTCTACAGAATCAGACTCCAAAGGAATTTGGGATTTATCTTCTTTGTATGGAAGCTGTTGCCTAAACTCCTCGGAACAGTCACTGTGATTGTGCGAATTCTCCTGGGAGTAATGCAACAACAGCCCGCTGCCAGGGAGAGCGCTGGGAACAGGCTCTGAGGGCACCTAGTGGCATAAGACACAAAAGACAGTGACTTGTACAGAAACATAGGTGCAAGTTCAACAACAATCTACCATCAGCATTTTCAAGCTCTTTAGCTAAAAAAGATTACGACGTGAAGAAGAAAGAAAAAAGATTTAATTAGCCAATAAATTTCCCTACCTATTTTATTAACACCATCAGTTAAAAAAAAATCCCGTAAGCCATATCTGGCTAATGAACCATCTGGCTCATTACTGCTTTTGACTTGTCACTGCATTATCCACTACACTTGAGAGGGTGTACCAAACAACACGCACCGCAGTTTCTGTTACCACTGTTTTATTTCAGAGGAATTGTCAGTTTTAAGAACCATATTAAAACGTAAGGCTCTTAAAGATGCTAAATTTCTAAGCAACAGAGAGATCTAAGGGAACTGAGATCTAAAAGATATTTACTGCTGCTAATTAGAGTTAAACCACAAGTTTGTCAGTAGAATTCAGGTAATAGCTCTGTTTCAGCCTCCACAACCACACAGCGACAACAAAAAAGAAGCAGAGGCCAATATGTATCCATCTGTACTACAGCAGATGTCTTTCATTGCAGGGTTTTAGCAATTGCACGGCAATACCTGGCATGTATTTTTTGCCTATTGCCTAAACACATTTCCCAGTTTCTCAGCGGAAGACTGGAAATGCAATTCTTCCAGGATCTCTTGTTGAAATTTGTCACTACACACACCACGTATTGAGAATCTATATAAATATGTCAAGCCAATTACAATTTCAGTTTTCAAATCTGACTGAAGTATTTGAAGTGGCACGTCATGCAGGAGTATCATTCTTGTGTAAGCTAAACTAACAACTGGTTTGAGAATAAATATTTAAATTTATATTATACCCATTATCACAGACTTTGAAAACCATGTAAAAACTTTAGTAACGTGCAATACACATAGATCTACGTAGCCTAAACTGTGCAAGAGATGTGTATAGCGACACATGTAACAGAATTTATTTAGACAATATGAGCTCTATAACCTACCTGACTATTCAAAGGTGACTGTATACTTAACTTCCCGTTCTTTGGAATTTCTATCCTGTAGCCCAGAGGAAGGAAAGCATTGAATCCTACAATGAGGTCGGGATGCTCATGGAAAAGCTGGGAAACACGTCGGATTACTCCAGGTGTGTCAATGCTAAAATTGAGAAGGGTTTGTTACTTGTGTCCGAATCAGAAATACAAGTTAAGCCTAGAAAATTACAGAGGTAAGGGAAGCATCTGGCTTCTCAGAGATGCAATTTTTAACAGGCAAGTTTGGGAACCTCAGACCTAGAAATTAGCCCAAGCAGAGGGAATGACCACTGCAGCCTCATACTGGGAGTGTTATCCACAGAGAGGAGAGATGAGTGTGCAGGTTACCCAAAACGGGCAAGACAGCCACCACCCCTAGGGCTGACAGGTCACAGAGAGGCTCTGCACTCAAGCTTCTTCACTTATTTTCCAGATCTGTGTTTCAGAGCGGGAAGTAAAAATCGATTTGCCTTTTCCTGTGGATTTCATCTCTGGAAAACAACGGGATGGACAGAGACCCTCCACCTCCAGTGCCTAGTGACTGCACTACTGGGGGACAGGCCAGCAGGGTAGCCTGTGTGTCTGCGGAGGTGGAAAGATGATGTGAAGGCTGGGGGACCCTGCAAAGGCAGAGAGAGACACCCCCGCAAAGGCAGAGGAGCTCCCCGGCGCAGCCCTGGGGCGCAGGGCCTGAGCTTTACCTCTGGCTCTTGAACTCTTTCATGATCTCCAGGAAGCCATTGTAGGTGGCGGGGTCGCTGCCAAAGCGGATCTTCACCTGGTCCAGGTAGGAAAGCGCATCCTCCACCTGCAGAGCGAGAACGCGGGTCAGGCCCAGAAAGGGGGAACAGGCCCTGGGGCACCCCACAGCCCCAGAATGGGGGCAGGGGCACCCCAGGGCACTGAGGGAGGTGAGAACAGGCCCCCGGGGGAGCCCCACAGCACCGGGGAAGGGGGAGCAGCCTGAGGAGGGGCACACGGTACCAGATGAGGAGGCCCTGAGGAAGGCAGACCCCGGTGGGGCACCACCGTAACTAGGCAGAGTGGGCCTCACGGTGCCGGAGGAGAATGGCAAGGCACGGAGGGGGGCACGGTACCGTGGAGAGGGGAACAGGTCCCCGGGGAGGATGACCGCGGTACCAGAAGAGAACAGCGGGGCTGGGGAGGGGGGGCACGGTATAAGGGAGGGAGGGAACAGGCCAGGGGGGCCTCACGGTACCGGAGGAGGAGGGCGCAGGCCACAGGGGACCCCACGGTACCGGGGGAGGAGGGCGGGGGTGCCCCACGGCACCGGGGGGAGAAGGCCCCGGGACACCCCACGGTACCGGCGGGGGGTACAGGCGCCGGGGGCGGGTTCGGCGCCGCGGACGGGGCGGGGCAGGTCACGGCGGGGCGGGCAGCGCCGTCCCGGGGGGTCGAGGGAGAAGAGGAGCGGCCCTTCGCGGGGGCGGGGGGGAAGGGGAAAATCACGGCGGTCCCGGCGGGGGGGGGGGGGGGCGGCCGCCGGGGCGGTCGCCGCACTCACATGCACCGGCAGCTTCTCCTGCGCCGCGGCCCGGCTGCCGCCGCCCCAGCGCGGGGCGCTGCCCCCCGGCCGCCGCCGCCCCCCGCCGCCATGTTGGGAGTCGGGCAGCAGCGCGCCCCCCGTCAGCGCGTGCGGAGCGACTGCGTCAGCGCGCACGGCGCCGCCGGCCGGCCCGCCCGCCCGCGCGCCACGGCCCGGCCCGGCCCGGAGCGGAACCTTCGCGGCCGCCGTCGGCGCCGCCCGGGAGCGCGCGCTGCTTCCGGCCGTTCAACCGCCATGGCGGGAGCCGCGCCTCAGGCGGCTGTTCGGCGGCTGCGGGAGGGGGAGCGGCGCCGTCCCGGCCCCGGTGAGCGACCTGAAGGAGGGAGGGGATCACCGGGGGTCCGGCCCCGGCGGGGTGAGCTGGTGGTGCCGGGGCTGGAGCCGAGCCCCTAAGGGGGCAGCGGCGGCCCGAGTCCCCGGTGCCTCTGTGCCGGGAAGCGGTGGCACTGGCGGGAAGGGGAGAGCCGAGGTGGGGCGCGGGAAGGCCGCAGTGCCGAGTGCCCGCCGGCGGCTTCTGATCTCCGGCTGAGCTGCGGTCAGTGGTGCGCACTGAGCTCCAGTGCCTGCTCTGGTGTAGTTGGGTAAAATGTGGGTTTAGGGTTGGTTTTGTTGTTGGTTGGGTTTTTTTTCTTATTTACCTTTCTTAGGTGGTTATTATTATGGTACGCCACAGCAGTAGTATCGTGCCAAAGTATCAATAGACTCTGAATAACTGTAGCGAGGGAGTTTTCAGCAATGTTTAATATTGTGATTCTGAGACACTAAGGCAAAAGGATAGAAAGAGAAACCCACAAGCTCAATCCTGGGTGTTTATGCTGATTTATCCTATTCATCTTTGCTTTTTACACCACTGAACAGATTTGAGAGAGCTTGCTGGTATGAATCAGGCTCCCAGAAGAATTTCCTTGGTGGTACTGTTGCTTGCTTGCGTTTTCCTTGTCTTTCTTTCTGGATTTTACCGTACACATTGCCACGATGTTCTGGAGTGGGTTATACCGAGGAGGGGTGGTCTTAGGACAGTGAAACTTCTCACAAATTCTATAACCAACTTTTGTTACTGCAACAAATCCATTTGCAGTTGGTACAATTCTGTTAGCAGTTGTGTATACAGCCAGCAAGGCACCTGTGCAAACCAAGCTCAGAATAAAGCATTTACTGCATAGTAGGTTTGGACTTAAAATATGCCACTTCCCTCAAATCGTCCCTCTTCAACAGACAATTTGAACTCAGCAAAACTGGGTCACATGAAGAGCAAGGAGGAGAGGGAAAAAAATAAGCCATGCTGCTTGTTTCTCCTTAAAGCGTTATAGATGATTTGCATAATAGAAACTTACAGAAACCTTTCTTGCTTTTCCCTTAAACTCACTGCTGATATTTGAACCCAGGATGTTTTTCTCTACTGTGTGCTGGAATACTCCATCTGTAGTCTTGCAATTGCAGCTTACAGTCACAATGCTAATATGCTACCTCTGGATTCGGTATTCTAGCCTCTGTTCTGATACTTGCACAAACTGTTGCAGTATGGCATGTTTCCCTTCTTACAACATGAAGGATGCTACAAGCCTGTTTAATACAGGAAGGAGTACAGACTTTCTCGTTGTTGCTAGCATTTCACAATTACCACTTGCAGCATCCCAGACTGTAATGGACTGATCCAGCGACCCAGTGGACAAGTACTTAGCATCTTTTGAGAAGCAAGCACAGCAAATGCTTTTCAGGAGAGATGTGGGCTGCAAATGGATGGTTAGGATTAGATTGTTATGCTGGTAAATACAGGTTGAAGTGAAGATGCCTTAAAGTATTCAGTGGTTATTCAATGGTTAAGAATAGAGGTAATAAATCTTTTTTACAAGAGTGATCCTGGAAGGAGGATGGGAGGTGTCACAAAATAAAGCCCCTAGCTTGTGAAGCACTCTATAGCTGTGCAGGAAAGAGAGCCTAGTACGACTGTATAAGAGCCCATTATTCCGCCTATGGAAAGGAGTAGCTCAGACGTGTCCGTGGTGTATTGTCAGGTGAAAGAGTAACAGCATTGATCCAGCTTCCACCATCACTTTTTTTTTTCCCCTACTGGATTCTCCTGAGCTGGGCCAATTTACCCCTTCTGTTGCTATTGTTAGCTTGTGAAGTCTCATTCTCTTCACTGATTTGTGTCATCTAGCTTACACCGGCTAAATGATCGGTTATAAGCTTCAGATAAATAACTCCTATGACTTATGTTTAGTGTCAGAGTGGTGTTAACAGCAGTCATTCACTTAGACAGCATTGACACCTTGATAGTATATTTAGATGTAAGGATGCTTTACAATCAGACCTAGATGCTGAGAATAGCTTGCTGCCTGTCAGTTTGAACAGCTGTGTGCAGAATTTGGGTATTCTCTTTGAGAGCTGGGAATCCTGTCAGCTGGATCCTCCCTGACAGCTCAGGGCAGTAATCGACTATTGACACTGTCTTACTACTGTAGTACCTTATAATAGCACATCTCGTGTTCCTGCTGACAGAACTCCAAGTCCCAGAGACACTGCAGGGAATCTTCAGATCCACTGAGTCCCTGCTGCACTCTGTGGCTGCTTTCCAAACAGGAGATCTGGCTTCTGTGACCTTCCAAAGGAAACATTTGGGCCCGAGGGCAGTCATAAAGGAGTAAGTTCCTGCTAGTCATGCCATAGAGGACCGTAATCTGTGAGGACAGCCACTCTGGAAATCAGAGAGCCAGGGATCTGAGTTTTAAAGGTGTAGGTGGGCCTGTCGATCATTGGGCACGGATCTGCAGGGATAATATCCAGAACAAGGACTAAATTATCGTATGCTATGGCAAGCTGCTTTTCCTGCTTGTTGATTGCCATGTCGTTGACTGGTTTCTGTGGCTCTGGAGGTGGGATGCATGCTACATCCTGCCTGGCGTTCAGTGGAAAGACAAGAACTGTTCCAGATATAAGCCCTGTGAAAAGGAGATGGTTTTGCTCAGCTATTTCCAGGCATCTCACTCGGGTGGAGGTGTCCAGTGTGTCACACACTTCACCTGTAAGCCAGAAGGAAATCAGCAAGACTGTTCTTGCTCCAGCTGCAATGTGAATGTTTTCCCTCAGACGGGACTCATGACTGGCTTCTTTATTTGTGAAATAATTTGCATATTTCCAATTTTCCCATGTCATAATAATAAGCTATTCTAGACAAAAACTTTGGAGAGGAGATTAAAAAGCTCTCCAAGCCTGAAACAAATTTTCCTAAATCTCATGCTTAGAAAAAGCAGAAAGGAGCAGACTATGCTTGTCATATGCTCAGAAAGCTAACCCTACCTTTGCTGCCTCTGTGAGTTGTTTTATTTCTATCCTACCCCACATGCAGGCTTAATTTAATGCAGTATTTCTGAGATGCAGTTCACCTTCTGCGGTGTTCCAGATGATAACTTTATGTGTGTCTTCAGGTTGGGTAAAATAGACATAGTTCCCCCCATGGGACACTGTAGCGCAGCCTGTATTTGGGACAGGCGCCAAGGTTTTCTGCTGATGATTGTAAATGAGGTTCCACTCTCCTAGATACGGTGCGCTGTGGGAGGCAGGAACCAAAGTGCAGTTGCGCAGGGCTAAGAGTGTTACCGGTGCTCCCATGCCATCCAGTGTTCTTCGATATGCATATCCTGGATAATAAACCTTGCTCTGCCAGAAATCAAATTCCAGATGTGCAGACTGTGATCCATGGCAGCTGAAACAGCACAGGTTCCTTTTCCAAACACTTTCACACACCTCACCTCAGCTATGAAATAAGACGAGGATTCACAAAATGAGGGATTCTCAGTGCTTTCAGCAATTGGGAGAATGCTGGCAGCTGGGAGGTGTCTGTGTGCCTACAGCTCAAGGAAGGCCAAGCTGTCAGAGCTCTTTTCAGACTTGAAAAGAGATTTCCAACCGTAAAAAGTGGAGAAGGCTCACCAGAGTGCCCAGGAAGGGTGTGCAGCATCTCAAAAACTTCCATATTCCAGACAAGCATTGAGCCATCCTGGGAACCTGCCACCAGCAGCTGGTAATCAGAACTAAGTGCCATCACTGTGACGCCTGCTGTGATACACAGAGGAAAGGCTGTTCTTGATACCACAGACAGAAAAGAGACATTTTGAGATTGTTAATATCCTGTGTTTCCCTAGCTGGAACCCCCCTATACTGTCTGAACCCCATAGTCTATGCCAAGAGCAAGATTAGGTTCCCTCAGACATATCTAGGTCAGTGTGTGCTTTTGTTGTCCTGTCGACAAAATGACCCACTTTATCCTTATTTGTTGAAGCAATTGCGAATGTGACTGGTGCGTGACTGAGCACAAAGGCAAATGGACCTTTATCCTGCCTTTGTGTAAGCTCATAGGAAAAACTGTATTTCTACAGAAACAGATGTTCTCTCCTTCTTGCTCTGTTTATTTATTATGTTTCTTGGATCTCATTCATAACAGATGGATGATTAGATATGTTCTTGGGCTGTATCTGTCCCCAGGACTAATCCTACCTATGAGGAATCCGGTGAGCATTGTGTGTAGGGGCTCACCAGGTGGCTGGAGAAATCCGCACAGTGGAATGAGAACAGGATAGGGACAGACACTGCACCAGCTTAGACACTGCTGGTACAGCTTCCCAGTTACCTCCGGGTAAGAAGGCACCAAAAAAAGAAGCCTGGCCAACACTTCTCTGTATATTATACTCACTCCTAAGAGGGCAGAGACAGAAAAGCATTTTAGAACATGACTCTGGTGGGCCTCTGAGAGCTACCATAGTTGTATTTTATGTGATGTACAGTATGTAATGAACTGAGCTGGCCTTATCTGGCCAGGCACTTGAATAATATAAGGAAGGCTACAGTGTAAAACATGGGCAAATGTAATGATGTGGCAGGATGTTTCCCCTGAGGGAGGACTGGGTATTCTGAGGAGAAGACAGAGGAGCAGCACTGTGTACCCTCTCTAGTTAGCTTTAAAGCTGCAAGGCAATCCAGATAGCTAACAGGTGCTTCTACTAGACGTGTGGCAACAGGCGCTTTGGTTGTGGTGAACTGCTCTAATCAAGTAGACAAAATACCTTTTGGCAAAGAAGAAACCTCTGCAAAGCAAAGAAGGGTGAAGCCATCTGCCTTCCGTTCTGCCAGGCACTTTCCCATGTCACTGCATAGCCGTCCCCAGTGGAGAGGAGGAAGGTGCAAGATAGTTTTACTAGAAGGAAGGTGGCAGTGGTGAATCTCTGAGAGAACTTCATCGTCAAGGGATAAAATGTCCTTCAGCTCCATGTCTGACAGCCCATTTCTGCAAGTGAAGTGTGATATATGAAAGGAAATTATTTATCCTCCTCCTTACTGTTTACACTGATATCCATAGTGGGAGGGTGAGTGGTTTCTCTGGCAGTTCAAAAGCACTAGTCACCAAAAATCTCACTAGCTCACATACACACATGGTAGTCTCAGCTGAGAGCTTAGACACTGGATAAACCACGGAGATAGAGTTCCTTTTCCGAGTAATCCCAGAACATCTCCCTTCGAGACAATATTTTAGGTAGGCTGCCAGGTATGAGAGGAATGTTATGCTTGCTAAATATATGTATGAACACATTCACAGGCTCAAAGAACTGAGAGCTTTGACTAGGTTTGGCTGTATTTAGACATATTCCCTATGAACAGCAGAAAGTATGGGCTGTTCCGTCAGAGATACAGCAGTACTCACCGTGAGGAAGCAATGTAGCCAAGCACATGAGCCACAAGGACTGTGCCATGTGACTTTTCCAGTCTCTTGCACAGACGGTGCATGGCGTCCTGGGCTGTGCTGGCAATCAGTAGTTCTGAAGGTGAAGTGTAAGATGCCCATTTTCTGGCCTCATGGAAGGCCAGCTTGAAGAGCAGGGCTTGCCCACCACTAGGGAAGCTCTGACAGAAATAGGCCTCTCGTGTGTCTGATGCTAAGAGCATCTCTAGCATCTCCTCACCTTCCTCACAGGATAAGGGTCCTACTTCAAAGTACGCTTCAGCGTCAGGCACAGTGTGTTGGGGAGCTTTCAGAGTATCGGGCTCTGCTGTGGAAATGGAAATGATGATGTAGACCTTTGGAGGGCAATCTGTAGGGAGCCAGTGGAATCTGTGAGCACCATCACCAGGAAGGAATCTTTCCACAGAGTCAAGGAACACCACCAGTGTCTGTGTGCCACGATGGGAGACGGTGAGGAGGAGTTTACTGAGGAACAAGACTAAATCACTGCAAGCCTGTTTGGTCTGGGTTGGAGGTGGTGGCAAATCAAATGCTAAACACACTCGGAGACAAATGTCCTTCAGGAGGCTGTGAATGGCAGAACTGAGCTGGGATGTCCCCAGCAAACAAATCACAACTACACTGTCTTGCCCTAAAACAGCTTGCACCCGCTCAGATAGTTGGCACATCACAGCTGTTTTTCCACAGCCTGGTGGCCCATAAAGAATAGGGGTTGTGTGGGTTTTATCATTGTTCCGCCTAATACGATGAAAAATGTTATCCAATAAATTCTGTCTCCCACAGAAAAATCTGCAGTTCTTCAGGCACAGAGCTGTGTGGTGGCCCAGCTCCTGCAGAAGTCGCCCTGGCTCCTCGCTGATCTGTCCTTGGTATCGAAGATTCTCTAAAACCTGGTGATTAGTGACAGCAGTGAACTGCTCACAAAGTTGTTTCAGGTATTTATTATTGTCCTTGCACTGAGGGTTCCCAGGGTCTTCACTGTATGCCAGTGTGTGTACTTTGAGGTGTTTGGGATAATGGCTTGCAATTTTTGCTTTAAGGTTGCTGAGCAGCTGTTTTGCTTCACTGTCCAGATTGTCCTCTTTTTCTAATGGCACACTGTTTGTCCCTTGCCCAGTTTGTCTGTTGGAATCCTCAGCCTCTCTGAGCAATATGAAAGCCCCCAGGTTGCTCTCCTGGGTATTGAGGAGACCCTGTTCAATCTCCCATTCAATTGCTACAAAACAAAAAAAAAAAAAAAGGGAGATGTGAGCATTCAGTTTCAGAACAGAACACAGGAAAAGCCATCCATCAACATTAATGTGACATCCCTTGGTCCTTCTGTATTTCACATGATGCTAGCAAGTCAGCATTCCCCACGTCCTCTGAGCTAGGCATACTCCTGGATGTGGTCAGGGAGACTGGGGGGAAAAGGAGAAACATTTCTATCTGGTGTATTGCTGTTTGCCAGTCAGCACCAACCTCCCTCCTCAGGATTCGGATATGGCAGATGGTTAGCAAGTCTCTTCCCTCCCTGCATCTTTCCTGTTGTAACAATCTGATGTTGTCTTGAAACAAACAGCTGTCCTCCCTGACAGCTCTGGTTAGAAGGACATTACAGCCCTGCCAGAACACACCTGATTTGTGCTAGCAGTGCCTCTGCTCTGGGCCGAGCAGCCCACACCTCTCTGCCTTCTGGGCTGCCACGCGCGGCGCTGAGGCCAGGCGTCTCTCCAGGCAATGCCAGGCCTGCCCGTCAGCCGGCTGCAGCACATAGCAGGTGGGCAGCGCGTTCTCATCCCGTGAGTACCGCTGTGTCAGGAGCTGGGCAGAGTCCCCTGACAGCTGCAGAGTTAGGGCCTCAAATTCCTCCTCCGCAATGAGCTGAGGCACAGTCTGGTGCCCACAGTGGTCTCCCAGGAGTCCCTGCAACAGGCAAAAAAGGTCCGGCATTCAGGCACTGTTTCTGCAGTGACAGCTGGGATGTGGACTGGCTGCTTGCCTTACCACCTAGGATTGTCGGGGAGGGCTGCTCAGAAAACTGGCTGGTAACCACAGCGCCCTTGTGGCTTCCGTGTTGGATGGGGACAGCCAGGCAGAGCCCCAGCCTGCCCCGTGGTCGGGGAGAAGTGGCTTTACAGCAGCGGCTCCTCAGGCCTTTACAGTGTGTCTGGGGGGGGCAGAGAGTGATGGAGGTGAGGCGGTGGAAGCACAGGGCAGAAGTGGTTTGGGGACTTTGGCCAGTGGTGCTGTAAGATTGGCTTTGGGGTGGAGAAGAACTAAGGGAACAGGACTGCGCCTGGGAACTTTTGATTAGGACTGAAGGCTGGGCAGGGTAAGAGTGAGATCCTGAAAAGCGTCAGCATCCAGTATCCATGCAGTCTGGAAACAGCCAGAATGAGCTCAGAGCACACACCCACAGTGTAATCCTTGAGCAGTCCCCTTCTGGTGTGCGTAAAGGAAAGAGGGAGTAGTCAAACCTTTGTGGCTGGCTCTACTGAGATTTCTAGGTACACACTGAAAACCAGTCCGAGGAAGACACTGCCTGAGTGCCTATTGCATAGGCGATATGGCGCAGCTAACAGAGGTGTGAGCTGCAGGGAGCTCAGCGATGGTGAGCTCCTGGATGCAGTAATGCTGTGGTGAGGCTCTCATGGTCTCTGCCCCTCCGTTGCTGGCCTCTGGTGGAAGTGTCTCGAGGGAAATCAGGCACAATTTGCACAAATACTTAATTGGTTATTTATTTACTTGTGGCTTCAATTATGCCCCCTGGGACTGCGTATTTATTCTCTTTGTTCAGCAAAACTTTCTTTCTCCCTTTCTAAAACCAAAACAACCTGAGGAAGCAACCTGGCACTTCTGCAGGTGTCTCAGCCTCCTCATCCCTTCTGCAAGGCTTGAAGTTCTGAGTGTGGGTTTCTGTTTGGGGCTGTCACCAAAGTGCTTCAAGGAAGCTGAGGTGGGGAGCTTTCAGTGGTCAGAAGGAGTGATTGGAGGGATTTGAGTAGGGCAGAAGCATGGAACAGGTAGCAGCTTGCAGTGTGACACCCCGCTCTGTCCCTGGTAGTTGCTATGGCATTTTCATTTCTGGTTCTTTGCATAGGGAATTTGTATTCGTTCCTTAGTTACTGAGAAAACCTCCTCAATATTGAGGTATTGGGCAGGAAGCAAGCTTGGAGTAAGAGCTTCTGGCCTTATGTGTGTCTCCATCTGCCTCTTATATCTCCTAGTTCATACACACAACCCCTGTTATCTTCTGCTCTGAAGAGACTCTGTGTTCAGGGCTGGACTATATGTGTGTGCCTGCCAGGGCTTCTTTTGTCTTCTAGGGACTACTGGCAGTTATTGACATCTGAGCCCCATCTGCTAGCTGACTTGTGAAGCTGCTCAGGCAGGCTAGTTACTTTTGAAAACCACCTTACTTGTCTAGTAGACCTTCTGAGTGCGTGTGGCCTGCTCTGTATGTCTCACTTCAGCTGTAGGGATTGAGTATGTACTGCCGTGCTAGCACTTATGATGAAGGTGGGACCAGCTGACAGTTTCTGACAGGCTTCAGTTTCCTCCGGAGAGAGTTGTGTGTGTTTCTGTGATCAGGGTCTACAAGCTCAGAAATACCCCACCTCAAGTCAATTACCTGCACAAAAATACTTTTTTTAAGATTCTTAGACTAGTCAATACTATCATAAAAACAGTGACATGGGAAAATCAAGTCATTCTATCACGTTTAATTTTTACATCAGTCTGAACAGTAGTGATATGCAACTTTAATTACTGGAACTCTGCAAGAGACTTGGAGATATTCAAAATCTCTCGGTAGGGATTTCTTCTGTGAAAGACTTAGGTTTTTGGACCATGGATGACCAAGTAAGCAACTTCGTCTTTCAGGACAAGGAACCTCAAAACTGTAGGTTATTTGCTGCAACATTTCAAGCCTATCTTCTATCACAGAAGGTAAGGATGCCCCACATTTCAATAGCCCCTTTTATGCTTGAAGTTCTGTGCAAATTAGTATACTTAGGACTAGTTCAACTACTCCTGAAGTACATCCAGTGGCATTTATACATGGAACTTTTTTTCCAATTGAATATAGAACCAAAAGGATGATGTAAATCCTCATGTCCAGGTGCTTGAAGATGATTAGCCACCTAACTCTGCATTGAAATCCATACAACTCAAGCATACAAATATACTTCATCCAAAAGTTCTAGGAAATCAGTACAGCAGTATTTGACTCCTAGGAGGCTTCTAAGGAGATGGAAAACCTATGAGCATTTTGGGTTTTTTTTTCCTCCATCCCACATATTTTGATGGCCTTTGGACAGGATAGACAGGAGAGGAGTGATTTACCTCAAACATTAGGCCGTGCTTCTGACAGAAGGCCTGTGCTTCTGGGTATGCTTTCTCCAGGAGGGTCTCTCTTTCTGTAGCTATGTCTGCATGAAAGGATTTGTGCAGCACAACAGAAGTTAGGAATTTGGAGCCAGGTTGTCTACTTGTGATTTTAGACCTTGCACTGAAAACGCAGTTCGTGTTGCTATCATCTAGTCTGTGTTGAGTTTCATGTAGTTGACGTTGTGGTTAAATCTTGTAAAACTGTGGTTTCCAGATGTCTGCAGGCTTGTGCCCACGTTACTACATTACCAACGCGAGTGCATTTTCAAGGTTCTATACTGGCTTGTCACGCTGTGTTTTTATTTGCTAATATGAAAACTCATATTAGGATATGAGTTATATTTAATATTAACTCATATTCCAGGATCTGGAAATTTTGGATTGCATAGTTATAGAATACAGTACAGCAGCATTGATCCAGAAAAATATATTTCTTACATCTTACTGTGGCAAATCCTCCATCCTATTTTAAGACCACTCAGCCACACTGTTGGCCATCTCAGCAGTGATAAATAGCCACAATAAAAGGCAATTCTACCCACAGGGAATCTTTTCATACAGAGTCAAGTCTGTGAAATTTTTATGGCCACTTCCCCTGCTGTGCTTTTTTACAAGAGAGATTACCACTTTCTAGAAAAATCTTTGTGACACCTTTTAAGTGACATACTCACTGAATTAAATCAAACAACAAACTAGGTAAATTTAAGATAAATTAAGAAGACAAAGCAAACAGGAAGAAAAGTAAGCACATACATGCACACAAACGCAAGCATGAGTGCTCACTCCCAGCGCCGACATGCATGCACCCTCTCCTGTTCACTGATACACAGGTCTTATATTCATGGTTACTTTTCAAACCTGCAAAATTAAAAGACATGAGGAATATAAAGGACGTTTTTCTCCTTACATATATTTTATCATATGAGATTATAATTTCTTCAGAACTGGAATATTCTCATCCCAAAATTATGTAAACATTCATGGCACTACATAATCATGTGATAAAGTAGTACAAGAGGGAATGCTAAAATTAGGACGGGCAATGGCTGCATCTGCAGCTTTCCCTGTGACTGTTCTAAGTGAAAAGTGATCACTAATGAAGACTGTGCCAGCGTCAGATGAGGAAAGAGCTCCCTTGGGTTAGGAATTATCATGTCTGCGCTGCTGTCCAACAGGGAGCAAGCACTCTCAACGTAATACCCCTGGAATAATTTATTAGCTCTCACCAAGGTTGCAGTAGTTACGGGAAATCCTTGTATCGCTTTACACTCCAGCCCACATGTATTCCGAACCTTACAGTGAGAGTGGGTTTAATTTATAACCCTGTCTTTTGGTGAAGATCCCATCACGTCACATCCTTCATCCCAAAACTGTTCCTGAAAATACATGAGGTCTACCACAACTTGGACAGGTGTTGTAGGTAAAATCTTACCACTAGCTGTGTCCTTATATGCCCACTAATTTCAGATTGTCTGCACTTCTCTTCCAGAAACTGCAGCTCTAACTGTTTCTGTAAATGCTGACCTATCTGCTTAGGCTGGAAACACCTCACTGTCCAAACAGCGTATTCATCGTGTTACATCCTACTGCAGGAGATGCTGCAGTATTTTCTTTCTTTGGAAGGCACTTTTTGTGGAATTGAGAGCCTGTCTAAGCCTGGGTTTTCTTATTTAAAAATGGAGACAGAGTGAATGATTTTCAGAAGGGGAAACTGAGTTTTGTAATTCCTGAAAATCTGAGTCATTGCTACCCACTGCCAGTTACTTCAGGAGCTCAGTCTGGCAGCTGTGTCCCAGTAGGCAGAGGAAGTGGGAAATATTTGGATATTGTCCAAGAAGAGAAGTTCTTCACAAATATTTCTTGCTGTTACAGTGGTGGATGGGAATCAAATGTGTGTTGCCCAGGGTTTCGAGAAAGCCTGCAAACTTTGCTGTCTTGTGTGCGGACAGGCACTGTGCTGCACTGAGCTATTATTGCACAGTGGTGCCTAGGCTGAATTTGCCTTCACTGCAAATGCCATTAGTTCCCGAACTAATGCAGAATTCTGCCATCTCTGACATGTTCTAAGTGCAAACTGGGTGTGACAGAACAAAGCTGTATATAAAATGCAGCAGATTGTAGGCATCTTCACTTTCAAATGAAGCTGCAAGCTTACGGCTTCTCTGCTAAGCACAGTAGTCTCACCGCATTGTTACACTTTGCAGACTCTAGCAGAGAGAGTGCCCGATGCATTCAGCAGCTTCAGGACTTTTCAGTTTATTTACCTGAAAAAACTGAGCTGATGAAGATTCAGAGCAGGCTGGAGGGCTGGAAAGGAAGAGGAACCATCTTCCCACAGAGAAGATCCCGGCATGTATCTGGACTGAAGCTCATGCTGCTATCTGGACTCTCTGAGCTCTCCTCAGCAGAGACTGCTCGTTAGAGCGGAGATGACTAATGGCAATGAACACCAGTCTGTGGTGCCTCTCTCCAGAAAGCTGGCTTGCTCCTTTTTTTAAGGAAAGCCTGGGAAGATTTCAGCTACTTTGACAGGAACAGTAGGAAATGGTTGACTGCACTGAGATGCAGTGAAACTTCACTGCATCCTGGAGCGATCCATCTGTATTTGAAGAGGACAGATATCTCTATAGCAACCAGTGTTTGTCACTTGGGCAGAATCCCCAGGGTCTCTTTCTAAGGCACTAAATGTACTCCCTATCAGGTACTGTACACCTGAGGTCTCTTTGTTCACTACCCTTGACTATTTTAGAAATAATTGTCTCTGTATTTTAGCATCACGTAAGCCTGCCAGTACTAGTATCATTTATGGTTCAGGCACTCTCAGCCATTTAAAGCAGGTTTCTTAATACCCAGGGGGTATGCCTATGCCCTGTCACTATTTGCCATCTGTCAAGCCGTGCAAGAGTGAATTTACTAAAAGGCATTTGAACTGTGCACAAGAAATACTTACTACTTTATGGCTATGTTTGGACTGGGCTACCATCCCCAAAAGAGCAGCACATGGGAAAAGACAGGAGCAAAAATTTAATAATTTACAAAAAACCAGCAAGTAGGTAGAAATCAGAAAGCGAGAAGAAAAAAGACTTCCCAAGGGATACCACAGCTAACAGTAGAACTCCAGCAACAGAAGCTGTTTGGCTGTTGCTCCTAGTTTTAAGTTATATAGCGCAGGACAACATCCATGACCCACCTGCTGATCCCCCCACTGAAGGGATCAGTGTGTGCTGCTGCAGTGCTCACCCGTAGTGTCAATTGTTGAGCTCAAAGGCAGGAAGCTGCAGCTGTCAACAGAGAACAAGTAGAAAAATAACATCTTTGTCCAAGTGCCCTTGGAATGCACAGGGAGAGAAGGTAACTGGTGCAAACATCTCAACAGAGGCCCTAACAGAAGAGGCGTCTCCACCTCCTGTTCACAGAGCATGCTTTTCAGTGTCTTTCTTCCATGCTGGTCTGTTTTCCAGTATTCACAGCACATTGCTATTTCAGTTTGTTTCAATATGTGTTTCTGTATTAGTTCAGTATAGCTTTTCCCATAAGAAATGCTGCTTTCTCCATGTCCTGTGGAAACAGAGATGGTGCTATACCGGCCAAGCAGATTCACTCACTCGGGACCACTTTCTGCTTCCCCATTTTCTCACGGGAGACCATAATCTATTATTTCTGTGGCTTTTTGCCTTTTCCAGGAAACTGAAGGGAGCATGTCAGAGAAAACCAGTATCAGCCAGAGCAGCTGCTGTGTTTTTTCTGTTTCTCTCATGAAATGAGATTTAAGAGGCTGTTGTCTATCCTTGTCTGTACCCCTCTGTATCCCTCTGGCATACAGAGGAATAATTAAAGAAAAATTAGTAATCTGTATTTATGGGCTCCTTTTACAGACAATACTTGATTAATCTCCACAGTCATCTAGCCAAATAAGAAGAGATTAACCGACATCCTAATCTATCATAAATCAAACAGGCAGGCAGACGAAGCATCTTACCTTAAGAGACAAACATTGCAGAAAGCCTACATTAGGGTTTAGCCTACATTGTTCTAAATCTAATTTAAGCCAACATTAGGACTCTAATGGATTTTTAGACAGTTCTTCAAGGCACTGCAATCTGTGACGTGCTATATGCATCTCACATTGCATATACCTGTCATTATTACTGATTACACCAATTCTTGTCACTAATAAATCAAAGAAAATTAGCGCGCTCTGTGTGTGTGTGTGTGTGTTCGTGTTTTACTGGTGCACTTTCTGTAATTTGCAAATCAAAACCAAACAAAACCAACCAACCAAATCTTTTCCAGGGACATTCTGGATTTCCTCAGGCTATAAAAATGTTCAAGCCTCTAAACATATCAGACCTGTTTTCCTGCATTCCACGCCTATAGCCTACCTGTATCCTAAAGCTAAGATGAAATCACTATCTCACACTGATTCTTCCTAAAAGGTTACATTTGCAAGCTCTTTAAAAAATTCCCTCCCCAAATTCTCTTTTGGAACATAAAGGAAACAGATAAGGGTCATGACAGAAAATGTTACAAAGGGTACTTTTTCTAGGGAGAATGTGTGAAACATGCAAATGCACCAGCGTAAAAGAGGGACCAGACTCAAAGATATTCATGAATGTTGATCTTAGCACTATCAACATCTCCTTTTTGTCAGAAATGTCATCACAGAGGTGAAGTGAGTAGCAACTGTGAGTCACGATGGCAGCGTGGGCTCTGGCACGATAGGGAACTTTTTTTCTCACCGTCTGTCTGTTCCATGAGCCATCATCCCCCAACAGCTTGCTCACAGACCACATGAGAGCAGGATTAAATTCTTAGCTGGGAGGTAATTTTGTGGGTGTTTACCAAGTAAGAACCACACTGTTGGTGTCTGATGAAATCAGACTTTAATTGGTCTTTCCTTACAGTGGATGGGCACACAGGACAAACCAGATCTCCTTGGGGCTGATAGTAAGAGCGTCCTAAAGAGGCAAATATCAGCCCTCTGTGTGCAGAGTGACTGTCTCAGCTTTGGTATCAACAGCGTATTTTCTCCATTGCTAGTAGTTTGCCTTGTCAGTGTCCTCTCTTCCTAATAGAGATGGAAGAAGCTCATACTAAATCCAAACTATCTTCGTGAGCTTTCTAGAAAATCTTTTATAGATGTATATTCTGATTTCTCATTATTTTGGCAAAGAACTAAAATATCTTGAGAGAAAAATCTTTGCTGCAGCAAAAAGCTGGGTATCTAAGGTCATAGGAAATGCCATGCTATACCAGCCTTACCTTCCATATAATCCTCTGTCTTGTGTCTTACAGTAGCCAGTTAGGTCCTTTAAAGGATAGCACAAGAACCGTAAAGTAGACAATTATAGCTAAGGGCCCAAATAAAGATGTGCTACTGTGAAATGCATAAAGCTGTAATTTTTAATGCTTCTACGTGTCCTGTGTGCTATTTGGACTGACACTCTCAGCACTGATCTAGTGCTTTACACCTTTAAAGCACCACAGAGCCATGAAATAGGCTGCAGGAAGAAGCGGCAGACATTTGGCAGCTGATCACCTGGCACGTGTTAAAAGGAACAACTTCTCTGTTGCTCAGGAGATGGCCAAGGTAACATCCGTCTTTATCTTCCGGGTCTTTCCGCTTAGCTGGATTATATAATTTGGTTGCTCTTTGGACAAAATGTGGAAGAATGTACATACTGTCAATAATAAAAGGGGAAAACAGGAACGCTGGTTGCTCTAGCTTGGCGCTCTATTGTATTGGCTTTGCCCTTTCTCACATAAGCTCTTCAGCGTAGAAATTCTTTCATTTGGCCTCCCATTCTTTTTACTTCAGTTCATTTACTGTGAAGAATTATTAATGTTTTCTGTAAAATTATCCTATGGGTTTGGTTTTTTTCTACAAGCACAGCAAGGGCTGTAGAGCTTTCCCCATCTGTGAAGCTGATCTGCAATGATGAAAAACCTGTAGACACTGGGTTTGGCTCACTCGATGTAACAGAAAAGGGAAACCTGTTGTCTTGGTTTCAGCTGGGATAGAGTTAATTTTCTTCTTAGTAGCTGGTACAGTGCTGTGTTTTGGATTTAGTGTGAGAACAATGTTGATAACACGCTGATGGTTTAGTTGTTGCTAAGTAGCGCTTATCCTAAGTGAAAGACTTTCCAGTTTCCCATGCTCTGCCAGCAAGCAGGTGTGCAAGGAGCTGGGAGGGAGCAGAGCCAGGGCAGCTGACCCCAACTAGCCCAAGGGGTATTCCATACCATAGAACGTCATGCCCAGTATATAAATGGGGGGAGTTGGCCGGGAGGGGCGGATCGCTGCTGGGGCATCGGTCAGTGGGTGGTGAGCAATTGCATTGTGCATCACTTGTCTTTTTTTTTTTTTTGTTATATTCCTCTTCATTGCAATTATTATCATTATATTATTATTATTAGTTAGTATTATATTTCATTTTACTTTAGTTATTAAACCATTCTTATCTCAACCCACGAGTTTTACCTTTTTCCCCAATCCTCCTCCCCATCCCACTGGGAGGGGGCAGGGGGAAGCGGCTGCATGGTGCTTAGTTGCTGGCTGGGGTTAAACCACGACACCTGTCAATCAACCAGAAATGCTGAGAGCAGCAAACACTTTGCTTTTTCCATCAGGCAACCAGGGCCTCTTTGAGGATTAAACCTATTGCTAAATTTAGCTACATCTCACTAGAGTTAGTACCAGGAGTTATCAGATCAGAACATCTTTGGAGGGAATGACGTCTGTCCCATGGAAGTCTAAGCCCTGGCATGCTTCTCTCCTACCCTGTGCTGGTGCGGAGTTTGGAGGCGGGAACATTCTGCACAGCCAGCACAGCATGGGACTCCGGAGACATCGTAGGATTTTTCAAAGCACTTGAAATACCTACTCTCATCAGCCTGCTCGCTTATTGTTCCATCCAGGTCCTGAGCAAAAGTTGTTGATAACACTGAAATGGATGTCACAGGAGAGGAGAATGGTTAAACCGCATGAAACATGCTAATGCTTTTTTCTGGAGTTTTTTTTTAAATATGCGTAATGCTTGCACTGACCTTCTTTTCCATTGGTTGGGCCATACAGCGACTTTAAATCCCACACTCCAATGCAACTTATATTCTCAATTGCTCTGATAAATTAAGGAGTATTAATAAACATTTTAAAAGAGTTCGATTTGGGGGGAGACAAGTGAAACCCTTCAGAAAATGAATAGCCTTTTGCAGGTCCTCATTTGGTGAGCCAGGTAGATTGACTGTGTCACGTTTTCCTCATCACTTCCATCTCTGTGCCATGGAAGCAGGTTATTCCATCCCTCTAGGAAATGCCTAGCTACCATTTTCATCCTGGTTGGAGCAGAGTCTTAAGGAAGAAGCGTATGTACCGGGGAAGTAGGGCTTCTCCGAAGTGTAGAAGCAGCCCTGTAGAACCCTGTGTCCCTGCAGCAATGGTTAAAATGTGGTGCTTTTGGAAAGATCCATCTTTGCTTCTTGGGATGAAGGACGCTTGTCTGGAATTGTACCAAAGACTACCAGCGCTGAGCCATGGAAATTCAAGAAAGGTTCTGTATCTCTCACTATGAAAGGCTTCACTAAATGAAGCTTGTGACTCTTCTTTATGGCAGTTGTCTTCTCAATACTAATCCCATTCCCGATAAGGTACTTTGAAGGTGTACAGAGCTTTCATTTTAACATCTCTTGGCATATTTCTCCTATCTGTTCTTGGTTAGCAGCTATGGTTTGACTCAGTCCAAAAGACTTTGAAGAGCAAGGACTCTGGCACTTAGAAAACAGAGCAGCAGCTTAGAGGACCATGCTAAATAAATATTCACACTCGTTCAAAGCATTTTGATTTTTTTCAGTTTTAAATAGAAATACTGAAACTCCATATAAATATGCTAGAATTGTGTGTGTGTGGTTGTATGTGCATGTGTATATTTACCTGTCCCAGGTGAATGTCCTCCTTCCTCTTACAGTGACAAAAGGAAAGACAGAGTCAACTGGTATAAACACCAAAGGAAGTTAGTTTCCTTATTTCCCTCCCTGAAATCTCAGAAAGTCTGCTTGGATGACAACACTACAAGCACAACAAAAGCAATGGACCTTTTACCATGTTATTTCCATTTATAAAGTGCTCAGGCGTACTTGTAGAACATATCAAAGTTTGATCTCTCTCTTCAGTTAGAATCATTTTGTCATCAGGTCAAGGAGACTTTTAAGTAGATCAGGGAGCGTGTTGCTTCTGAAACTGGTGAGAGTAAAAGAAACATGCATATTTCTCAAGTGCCAGTGGACAATCAGAGTCACTTCACAAGTTTTATTTGTTGACGGCTTTTATAAAACAAAATTCCCCTTGAATCAGACATCTCATAAAACATTTATAGTCTTGTGCATGCTAGTAATACATCAGGTTTCAGTAGACCAGTATCTGCAAAACCAGACAGTTGAGTTGTCAGGTAGAATTCCTGTTTTCTACTGAAGGGGAGGGAAACTCACAAAATTAAGGCACTGTCAAAACCCAAGCCCACAAATCATTTGACCTTTTGTACTGGCTTTCATCTGGTTGTATACAAGAATTTTTTTTAATTTTTAATTAACCATCAATTTCAATTCTGAACAGGGACACACACAAAAAACCCCCCACACGCTTTTCTTAAATCCTCCTATTTATATTCCCAGTTGCAAGATGAAAGCAGCAAACCTTATTGCTAGGGATGGCAAGATGCTGCTTAACTGAAAGCCCAGTGCTACATCCCCATGCACGCCACTTTCACCGCAGTGATCCCAGCCCTTGGATGATGACACTTTTAAGAACAAAATCAGTTATAAGAACAGCTTAAAACTAGTCTAAAAGCCAGTATTCACTAAGCAGAACATGAACGAACTGACAGACTCCTCCCTGAGCCATGCAAGGCATTTCATATTCTTCTTCACTCATTGGGCACAAGCTGCTTTCACAGACCAGTAGTCTGGCTGAAAGGGACCTACAAAGGATGATCGATATCTTCAGCTGGTGTGCTTTTATCAGTCCTTTAAAGTAGTTTTAATCGGCTGCTGTGGAATCCACTTCTTCAGCCTTTATAGCTTAAAAATAGAGGAAATGTTCCTTCCTGCATCCAGTGAGAGTGTTCAGGCTGTCCTTTAGCACACCAAAATCGCTGCTTCAAGCACAAACCAGTGTGTAGCTGTGGGCTTAGGGCCACACTTAGAAGTATCCAATTCTCTATATAGAGATCCAACATTTTAAAAAAGCTAGTTTCAGGTCCATGAATTAGATGCCCTGGCAATTATAAATAAATAGTAATAAATACTTATTTACACTCACACACCCTTCTTGTATCCCACAGGATTACAAACAAACCAAACCCATGCTTCTTCCCTAGTTAAATATGATCCGGTTTGAGGTGGGACACACTATTATTAACAACGTGCAGCAACGCTACACAACAGTTTAGAATAATAACAGTACCAATACATAGCACTCAGAGCATTTCACAGCTTCAAAGCTCTTGCAAACACAGACTTAGTTAAGAAAGTGACAATGTTCTATCCATTAAGAATCAGAAGGAACTTAGGTGAGAGAAACAGTTTGGCCAGGACACCAGAGTCGATGTCCTTATTGCATATAAAATGTCACGTTAATTGGAGATATGGCAGATGTGGGAGCTAGGAAAAATTAGATCAGGCTCATATGAGACCATTTAATTTCCTTGAGTATGAAATCCAATTTCCACAGTGATTGTGTCTAAACAGTTTGTTGTTTTGGTAGACATCAAAAAGGTCAGTGAAAACTCAAAGGAACTTACGAGTTGCAAGAGCACAAACCATTACCTCCATTCATAAAGAAACACAGTGCAAGATTTTACATCAATTGAAAATGCTGCATCATAATTGCTGACAGCTTGGGAACTGGCACCCACTTATCATCCTGGCACATATCTACAAATCCTTGAAAATATGATCAGAATAGAGAGACAGAGACCAAGAAGCAAGCAGCAGCACAGGGAGCACAAATGAAATTCAGGGACCCGCCTGGCAGTGCCCTGGCTTCCACTTCTCTGGAGTCTTGAGAGAGAAGGACTGGAGGATAAAGGAGGTCACAGGTGGCTTTGAGACTCAGCTCTGGAAGAATTTTCTTGGCCTATTTACTGTGTGGTTGCTTTTTTATTCAGCTTTTTTTGCTTTCCGTTTCCTTGTGCCTTCATTTAGCTCCTCTTTTGACTTTGCAGGAGGAGGAGGTGGAGGATGGGAAACCTCATGGGAGGCCCCATGCTGATCATGACGATGACTAGTGTGTCCACTAGAAACAGAGCCAAAGAAAACCGGGCAGATGAAGCTTTCCACTGGAGCAAAAGGTGAGGCGTGAGAGTGAGTCGCCGTCATGAAAACCTGCAATGCAACAGTGAATACTTAAAGATCGCATACACCAGCTATGAAATACTAATTAGTAAGGAGCATTCCACTTACTCCAGATAAAAGTCCCTATTGCTACATGACTCAAGGCTATATCACAAGGATCTTCTACCATACTGCCTATATGATGGAGAATTTAGCCTATAATTTCCTGAGCAGATCTTTCCTGGTATGTACAGCCAATGCCTTCAATAGTGGCTTAGGAAGGTGAACACCCCCGGTTTAAGTCTGTACCCTTTCTCTGGTTCTGTAGATTTGTTAGCAGCAAACCTGCTGTAAACTTACCTTGCAAACTATCATGAACATGGTGAAAAAGAAGATGAGGTTGGCTTCAGAGATAGGGAGCCAGCGAGTTTGTTGCAGAGTGAAGAGGACTGTGCCATACAGACTAGCCTTTGTAGGGCTAGAAGAGAAATAAAGATGTTTTCTAGGAGGTTTGCATCGTTTGCATCCAGTCCTGAATGGTTCTTTAAATTCCATTTTTGGTCCGACAGAGAATTTACAGGCTACCTACTTACAAGGACATATGAAGAATTTCATTGGTTTCTGGCTTCCAGACCCCACGCAGCAGTTGCTCCAAGTTAGACATCAAGGCAACGCCAGAACCTGTGAAACAGTAAAAGTGAACAGCTAGAACTGCCACACCAGAAGAGAGCTCTGCTGTCTTTTCTAGATCCCCAAGGGATAAGGAAAACCTAAGGGGAACAAAAGGTTCATGACATTCTTCCCAAATTTAAAAGAAGTTAGCATAAAACAACAGAGCAGGGCAAACACTTTCTAGACTTCCTATAAAGTGTTTCCTGATGCTGGGAAAGGGCATTTGCCTCTGTTCCATTTACTGATGCCCAAATGCTTGCTCCATACAAAAGCCGAAGGAAAACTGACTGGGCTGTTTCAACACTGATAGAACCCCCCTGAAAAGATACAGTCGAGGCCAGAGACAGCAGAACACAGGAGAAAGAATTCCTGAATTCTACACCCGTATTTGATAGTGACTCCAGTTCTTCATGCCTCCATTAAAGTTAGATGATGACTCAACTGACAACCATTCTGCGAGTACGAATAAATACCTGGGTTCTAGGGAACATGATTGATTGAAGCCAGCTGACCACATCCACGACCAGCCTGCTGGTCAGCCCTGAGCGATGTGGTCACCTTTAGCTTCGCTCACAGATTCTCCCGTCCCTCCCCACAGGGCTGGGTGCCTCCCTGCTGCATTAAGAGTATCTCGTGTTTCACCTTTGACCCATCCAGTAGCCATCATAATGAACCACCCGTGGTGGTAACGGTGATGAGCGTGGTGGACCCCAGCTGCAATTTTGCGAACTCTGACCACCTCCTTCATTGCCACAAAGATGAGCTTCATAGGCAGAAAGCTAACACACTTGTAGAAGAGGTTCATGGGACAGAAGAATATCAAATACCTGGAACAAAACCACAAAGAGTTTAAGGACCCATTTGTTTGTCCTGATCTGGGACGTATAGAGAGGATTGATTAAGAGTACTGTGCTGTTAGCCTGAATTACGTCAGGGAGAAGGAAATGCTGGTTCTGTCATGCAAAAGCACATACAACCCATACGCACCGAGGAAATTAAACTTGGAGTAACTGTGGTTAATTTGTGCACATTTCACTAGCATGACGAATGAAATGCCCCCAGATCTTCAGTGCGTGCCACTCCTCTACTATATGTGGTATCAGTGCAGTGCATGCTGCTTCTGCGGTTTGGCCACGGTTCAGCTGCAGCAGCTATGAATAGAAATGCCCGGCGATTGGACCGGACCCAACCCATATAATCAAAGCATTAGACAACTGGTCAGAGAAACTGGAAACTAGATCTAGGAATACAAAAGACTCAAAGACTACCTCACGGCACCTCTTCTTTCCCCAGTTAATCCAAGCAAGATAGTACATGTGTGTCACACAAACAGAATACCGCCCTTCACATCGGATGGTTTTGTACAGAGCCAGCGGTGTCTCATGCTTAATAAATTAGGTGAAGTGCAAAAGACTCACCAGACTGCTGTGGCCAGGATGACACTGGAGTTATTACTGAAGTAATCAATAGGCGATTCTCCAAGTAACAGATCAGCAAGTATGTAACTTCCAAAGCAGTGGAGCATAGCACAAAGCCAGGAGGCAAAAGGGCTCTTACGAGACATCTCCACAGCTCCTGTGAAGCAAATTCTAAATGAGAAGACGAATTCAGCAAATAAGCAGAAACTTCAAGACCCTCTAAGAAAGAGGCTTGCGGTGCATGTTCTCCAACAAAATAAGTCAAAGAAAAGTGCTTGTAAAACAAAATACAAACGAGTATTCTGTGAAACCTGAACAAGTACCAGATACTGGCAAGAAATGGTATGTGTGATCATAGCTTGCAGGCCCCCCATAAGGTTTCAAATGAACTGAGCCATTAGAAGTTTATGAATTGGCTAAGAGTTTATCTCCTGTATTTGCTGCTACTTACTGCTATCAGAAAGAATAATTTTCCCCTTGAAATCAATGTCTTTTTACAGTCTAAAAATAAAATGCATACTAGTACCATTCTCTCCATTGCTTCAACCTAGGTGCCCTCTAGAATTCATGAACAATCTGTTCAGCTCTTTCATTCATAAGATAACCTGTAAAAATAGAACAGTAATTCTTAATCTTTATTTGAAAGAAGAGGATTTGAGGATTCTTCCCTGCTCCTGTACTAGTTTGGAAATGCCCTCTGAAAGTACAACGAGATATTAAAACAGTGTTACTCTACTGTAACATTGTATTCCATTGCATTGGTAATACATTGTGGTCTCTTCCCACAACTTCCTATTGCTTTTTTTTTTATTCCTCTAGCTATTTTCCTCCACCTCTGTACTTCTTCAAGGAAGTCTCTCAACAGCATCAATTCTGTAAGGTTATTTCATCACCTTAAACTGCTCCAGAGTCCTTTGTGCAGCGTTTCAGATACCAAACTCTGTTCAGTAAGCCAGTAACAGGCAGTGAAAAGAGAGAATGCTAAAATGTGATGTCAACATTACTAACAGTAGCCTACCTTAAATAGCAGTAAGTGAATCAGCATATGCTAAAACTATGACTGCTCAGACTCTTCCATCCTCAAAGACATTTGAACCAACTGAAAGCACAGTGGGAGCGAGACAGCTGCAACAGCCATGCTATGAAGCTGGTTCTATAGGAACCTGAAGTTTAGCTTGAGGCTTAAATTTAGTAACACTTGTTTTTCTTTGGCTCCATGAAGCCATGCTGTCTCCAAGGAGGAAACAGGACATTACTGTCCTGACACTGATCTTCAGCATAGGAGCTGTGGGATGAAGCAGTGTAGGAATCCAGTGAAAAGTAGACCCCAGCCTTATCCAGTCCAAGTGGATTACCGGGCTTACATATTTTTAAAAGCTATTTTCATAAGGGTTGCCTGTTAACTATTCTGTTCAGGACTTAATGCTGGAAGACAGCTGTAAGTGATCGGGCCTCGAAAACCCAGCACTTCTGTTTACATGGAGTTTAAATAGAACAGTATGTAGGTTGTACAGCACAGAGATCTGACAACTTGAGGATTTCAAAATCATACCAAAGTGGATTTTTGTTTTTCCCTCAGTCATTGGGCACTTGCACTGAAACTGTTCAAAACAGAGCATGAAGAGTGTGCACGCTATCAAAAATACATAGAGAAGGTGGCATTCGGAGAAGACCAAGGCATAGTCAGACTGCAACAGCGCAGAAAGTGAAAGCTAAGATGCAGATCTATTGATCTTTACAAGATAAGCCCAAGAGAACAAACAAAGCAAGGTCAGTTAGGGTGCCTGAGAACAGGTTACATCACGGTCTGGAAGCTGGGAAAAAAACGAAGGTTTTACTGACAGCCTTTTTGTATATAAATAGGAGGAGAGTATTGCCACAAAAATAGAAAAGCCAAGCAACTGGGACAGCAGCAAAGAAGTGACTGGACTTAAATACTTCAGTGTGGTTGGAATCCAATCTTAAATAAAATGCAAGATTTTCAAAATCAGAGTAACTAGTTCTTGGGTTTCTTCTGCTTTATATTTAGACATGTGTCAGAACCTCTGAAAAAGCAATGCAGCAAGGCTCTCAGCCCTGAATCCTATCGCACACAGGGCACGGCGGCTGATTACAGCGAAAACCGAGAAGTACAGAACAGGCAGGCAGGATTACCTGTTCACGCACCAAAAAATGCCAGGTTTATGCCTCAGAAAACATGACAGGACTGTTACTGCCCTTCCCCAACGCGCCCGCACGGCCCCGTGTCATTCACCGCCCTTAAAAAGCGGTTTCCCCCCCCAACCCCGCCCGGCCCGGCCCGCCCCCGGCCCTGACTGACGGGGCTATTGCCCAGGCGGCCGCCGGTTCCCCGCCTCAGCCGGGCCGGGCGGCCAAGGGCGCGGGGCCGCACTCACCTGGCTCGTACTTGAGGTAGAGGACGGAGACGATGAAGTAGGCCGTATCGAAGAGCGGGAAGACGGGCAGGGCGGCGAAGGCGGCCGCCAGCTCCCCGAGCTGCAGGGCCCCCGCCAGCTCCATGGCGCCGCGGCAGCGGGCAGCGCCGGCCGCCCTCCCGCCTTCCCTCCCTCCGCCGCTCGCCCCGGCCCGCCCCCGAGCCCGCCTTCAGAGGGACGTCCCGGGGCGCGGCCTCCCGTCTAACGGGGCTGTGGCGGCAGCGGGAGGCGTGACCGGCGCAGCCCAGGCCCCGTGGGGCGGTTCGTTCTCCTGCCGCCGCGGCGGGACGGCGTCTGGACGCTTTACCCCCCCCCCCCCCCGCCCCGGTCCCGGAGCCCCCGGGGAGCGCAGGCGCCACATCGGTGTGAGCAGCGCCCGCCCTTTCCGCTTCCGCCGTCGGAGCCGCCGCCATGATCGGGGACCTGCTGCTCTGCGGGTAGCGGGGACGGGGCCCGGGGTACCGGGGGCGGCCCGGTTCGGCCCGTCCCGGCCGTGCCTGACGCGCTCTCTCTGTCTCTCCCTTAGGACGCTGCTGATGAACGCCGGCGCCGTGCTCAACTTCAGGCTGTGAGCGGGCGGCGGGGAGGGAGGGAGGGAGGGAGAGAGGCGCCGGTTTTGGGGGGGCCTTCACCCTACCTGATACGGACCCCCCCCCTTCGCTGTCCCGCAGGAGGAAGAGAGACACGGAGGGCTTCGGCGAGGAGTCGAGGGAACCCACGACCGGTAACGGAGGGGACCCGGGAGCCGCGGAGCGGGGTCTGGGCACAGCCAGCCTGCACCCTTACCCCTGGACTGCCTCTCTGCTCAGGGCTGTCTAAATATATACAGGAATGGGCGTTCTCTGAAGGAAATTCTTGGTTAAAGCATTTTCAAGGCGCCAAAGTACAAGTTTAACGCCATTTTGTTTGGATGTGAATTACTCTGTGGCTGGAATAACTGGTTTACTAAATTGCAACCTAAAATTTTCCTCCGTGATGTTTACATACAGGCATGGCAAACCTAACTGATCCCAAATTGGTGATTTGAGAAGAAATACAAAAATGTACATTTCTTTGTGCATTTTTGAATGTAGGTGCCTGTGCTACAGAGGTAACGTTCTGCTTGCAGCCCGATTTCCATTTTGGTGTGTATGCACGCGCATTGCTCCTTTGTATCTCTCCTTGCTGGTTAAAAGTGGCAGAAAGGCTGGAAACTACAACAGAGGGCTGTCCTTCCCTTTTTAATAGTGTGGCCTCTTTTTATCGTTTGTTGTTTATTTTGCCACATGCCCTTATGGGGATGCACTGAACGTAGCATGGATCGTTTACCTAAAACTTCAACTTTCAGTTTTTTGTTGTCTGACCTCTTGGGTTTTTTTTTTCCTGTCAGAGTTGCTTATGTTTTTCAGGCACTGTTAAAAATGTGACTTGTCACTGTATTAGGTGTTTTGCACATCGAGGGCTTCTTCTCTTGACTTTTAGGTGACAATATCAGAGAGTTCTTGCTGAGTCTCAGATATTTTCGAATCTTCATTGCCTTGTGGAATGTCTTCATGATGTTCTGCATGATTGTGTAAGTAATGCTGTGCAGCATCTTGTCATTTGTTTATAGGAAGTCGTGTATGTTGGGATTTTTCTTGCACATATATTTCTTTTCAGATCTCTTTCTCTCCCACTCTATTGTTCCAGAATTCCTTTTCATTTCACAGTTTTTTGCTAATGTGGGCACCTGTAGTGCATGAAAACCTTCTCTGCCAGCGTGTGAGTCATTCAGCCTTAGATATAGTGTTCCTTGTTGTGGGTTGCTTAGACAAAACATCATTTGGGTCAGCATTTCAGTTTAACTTTGGGGATGTTTTTCATTTTAGAGGGGAAAAAAACCCACCGAGTACTAGAATGGAATCGGCCTTGAGAACAGAGTCTACAAACAACAGGCTTTAGTTCTGATAGGCAGGCTAGCAGGCTGCTTTCCTTTCACTTGCGTAGCTATATGGTCTGATGTATGGGGGAGCAAAGCGGATGGCCAGATGTGCACTGGTGGTGTGAGCTGGAAGGGCATTGGCATGACTGTTCCCCGTTGTACCCGGTTCTCATCTACTTTTTTTCTGTTGCATCCACTAGGTTATTTGGATCTTGAAAGTCATCCACAAACATGTCTGTTAACTTGGAAGAGACTTTTGGCTGGAAACATAACTTTTCTATAAAGTAAAAGATTATAATGCTTTCAAAATACAGCCCTGGGATTGTGGCCCGTTCTTCGGTGCAAGCTCCTAACACGCTCAAGGGACAGGACACGTTCATCCTCTTCAGCCAGTCATGTAATAATACGGTGCATGCTGGTTCGCTTGCTGCCGGGGGGATTGAGCCTTTAGGCCCCTGAGCCAAAATCTTCAAAGTAAAATTATTTCGACTTTACTGAAATAAAGAGAACTTGAAATTGTTTTGCTAGGCTTAGAGTGCGGTACCTAGTGTGCAGGGTAGAATTGGAGCATGACTGAAGACCACAATCTTAAAACTCTGCATTGTTAAGTCACTCCCAGCTCTGGATGTGTCTGCTAATGTCACCATTGTCTAGGGTACTTGGAAGTCGCACTTGTTGATTCTCATTTTTATAAAGTTGAGCAAAGTATTGGTGTTACTTCTCACTGTTCCATTTAGTTTTGTTGGAGAAGCAGAAAAGGATGATGAAAAAAATGGGATTCTCACCTTCTCACTTCTTTTTCCAACAATGTCCTTTTTAAATTAGAATTTCAAAGATAAGATTTTTTTTTTTTTCCTAAGCAACATGTAAGGGATTTTGAATAGGAAAAATAGCAAAAATAATTCTATAAGCCAATGCTAAGGAATAGTTTTGGAATAACCTTGGATTTGGTTGAATAAAGTTGTTCTATTTAAGGGTAAAATATGTATTTGATGCTGTGTTCATTCTGTTACCGGAGAAATCAATTCAGTATTGGTGTGTTTTGAGAAATTGTAACTAGTCGTGTAATCGTGTCTGGATTCTTGTGTTATTTTTATTTATGTTAAGTTAGCCTCTTTGACCAGCGGCTTTTCCCCAGCATCACCAAGATCATTTAAGAGAGTGCAGTGCTGGGTTTCTTTTAAATCAAACTGTAAACTGTTAGCGGAGGTTCTTTGGCTTCAGTTTCTTTAGCTGTCTGACTGTTGAAAAGGAGAGAGAGAGGCCTCATTTAAATGATTCTGAGGCTCAGGTTTTAGCAAATACCTTGAATTTTATCTGGATGCAGTTGGGTAGTCAGACGCAAATGTTGGGCACTCGCAGCAATTTACTCGAGTCACCCTCTCTTGCATTAACTGAAGTTTTCATCTTAATGAAACACGAAAGGGGAAGGGTAGTTCCGCTCTTTTGGGGAAGGACAGTTTGAGGGAAGATGCCTTGCTGTAACGAACATAGAAAAATGTATGGAGGAAAGGATCCTTCAAGCGTGGTTTGAACTGTGCAGAAATACTTACAATCCCGCGTTAAATTTAAACATACTCCTTGTCTTGTCTGTAATTTCTGTATTTTATATTTTAACCTTTTTCTAATTCTTTTGAATGAGCAAAAAAAAGTAGCATGCTGCCTTGTCATGGCATCCAAACAAAAGCCAGTGCTTTATATAGTTCCTGGAAAACATTTTCTCCCTAATCTTCATTAAACCAAGTCTTCCCCTGCAATGTAAAGGTGAGGGTCACCTTCGGCCGTCACCATCTGTGCATGAGACGCCAGAGGCCCCTGGACTCGGCACCGCAGCGCTCAGGCTCTTTCGGACTCGGGGGGGTTTAATTCTAACTTGGAAAAATGGTTGATCCTGTGCAGAACTGACAGTCTGCTTCCTGAGCAACGCTTTGAATGCAGTGAATACAGGAAACGGAGGATGATCAAGCTCTACTGGTAAAGGAATACGGACAATTTTATCGCTCTAAATAGATTATGTGGCTTAAAAACATGCTGTCACCTCAAGATTTCATTTGTTCAAAAGAATAAAAGTTGTCATTCAGCTCCTAAGCGGGTTAAACTTTAAAAATTACTAGTTATTTTGAGCTGCTATTAAATACTTTGGGAAGTTTAAATGCTGGGCTGATCACTTACCCAGTGTGGTGCAGGATGCCTTTCGCTCTAAGTTTTTTGTTGTACAGCTGCTTTTCTACCAAGTCCGTTTTTGTATTACAAGCTTCTGAAAACCTGACTTGCTTTTTACTTGTGCTTTCTTCTGAATCAAGGAGACAAGAGAAGAGAGAAGTAAATACGTCTGTATAAGGAACTATTTGTTCAGGTCTTGTAAGGTTAACTTTCCAGGTGACGGCTGGAAGTTTGTAATTGTTGCCTCACCCGTTATTTTGAAAATAATGAAAATACGAAGTTCTGCCGCTTGGCAAAAACTTCTAGTCGTAGTAATTTTTTCCAGAACATGCTGGACTGTTCACACCTAAGAGGACCGTATTACCTTCCTGCGAGCCTGAAAGAAGGCACGTACCATTGCATTAGGCCTGCGATATCCGAGCAGCGATGGTTTATTGCCGATATTTATGCACTTCCGCCCCCCCTCTCCCCACGAGGCCTGGTCCCATCAGGCGTGCGGGGCCGCCCCTCGCCCCGGGCGGCCCGCGGAAGCGCTGACGGCGGGAGAGCGCCTCCCGCGCCGCCGGCCGGAGCACTCGGGGGCTGGCGCTCGGCGGGGACGCCGGGCTCGCCCCTCTCCCCTCCGGGCCGGGCCGCCCTGCTCTCCGCTCCCACCTCCGCCGGCCGCCATGCTCCGCCGCGCACGTCCGGCCGCCCCCGCTCCGCGCAAGCGCGTTCCCCCTCCCTCGCCGCGCAGGCGCGCCCCCCGCGAAGCCCACTGCGCAGGCGCGCTCCGTGCCCGCCGGTGCGTGCGGCGGGGCGTCAGGGGCGCGCCGTGCGTTACGGCGTCGGGCGTGTCCCAGGGTGCCCTGCGCGGGGCTGGCTCCTGCCCACAGTTGAGTTTGGCCCCGAGCGGAACAGTCGGGCCCGGCCCGGTCGCGCCGTCGCGGTTCCCCCCGCGCCCCGCTCCGAGCGCCGCTGCCCCCGCCTCGCGGGGAGCGAACATGCGACTCCGGCTCCCCGAGGAGGCCGCCGCCGGCGAGTGAGGAGCCGCCGCCCCGGCCCGGCCTGGCCCCGCCGCCCGCCCGCCCCGGCCGCAGCCGCCCCGCTTCGCCCAGGCAATGACAGCGGCTCCGGCCCCCTCCCCGCAGCAGATCAGGGACCGGCTGCTGCAGGCCATCGACCCGCAGAGCAACGTGAGTACGGCCCGCCGGGCCCCGCGGCTCCCGTGCCGGTAGCGCGGGGGGCCGCGGGCCGCGGCCGCCCGCCCGGGGCTCCCCGCCCCGCCGTCTCCCGCCGCTGTCCGAGGGGGTGCCGGGGCCCCGCGTCCGCCGCCACCGCCTCGCCTCCCGCCGGGACCGCGGCTGCGGCCGGGCTCCTCCCCGGGCACCGGAAGCCTCCGCTGCGGGCGGTAGCGGGGAGCTCCCCAGCGTCCTGCCCGCCCGGGGTCCCGCTGCCAGCGGCGCCTCGCCGCTCGCTCCCCGAGCCGGGACCGCGGGGCCGCCCCGGCGGTGGCACCGGAGGCCTCTTCCCCCTCCTCCCAGGGGGCCGCCTCCGCCCCCCGCCGCACCGCCTCCCGCCGCCGCACGACACCCCCCGGGGCCCGGCCGGCGCTGCCCGGCCATGCGGCGTGCGGCCCGGCGGCCTCCCGACGCCAGGCCGCGGCTCGGGCGCGGCCTGCAGGGGGCTCTGGGCCGGGCTCCACCGCGGCTGGCCGGGACCTTCCGGGGCGCCCACCTGTTCCTCGGCCCCTGCGGCCGCCTGCAGCCGGGGCCGTGGGGCACCCCGGGCTCCGGGGACGCCGGGAGGGCTTCGACGGTGGCTTCGGGGCTCTGGAGCGGCTTCAGCACCGAGCAGCCTCGGTCTTCGCTGTTATCCTTTCCTGCAGCGCACTAATGAGCTTATCTGCTCCTTCTGGGATGTAGTGTAAGCACAGAAGTCGGCGTATATTTTACCTGTAAGTGGCCTTAACGCTTAAGTGGCGGTTATCCAAAGTACGATTTACTCCTTTTAAGGGTTTTTTTGGCACATTAAAGCAGTTCTCCGCTTAGGTGTTTATTACTGTGAGAGGACTGCAGAGCCTGCAATCTGTCAGATTTTTGAATCTTAGATCAACAGTCACCACAGCAGGATGCAAAGGTGGGTTTGTCTTGGCCATCTGCAGTTTGTGGGGGCAGCTACGGGTGCGTCAGGCTGAACGCGTGTGTGTGTGTGTGTGTGTGTTATTCCAGGAGGCTGGGTATATGAAATGGTATTTTGGTTCTATTAAAGTCATGCCTGCTTCTGTCTGAACAATTGTTTTTTTTGTAATAGACCTGTATTGAGGTCTCACAGTAGCTAATGAAGTTATTGCCATTTGGAAACGTTCTGGAGTGGCCTGCATGTGACATGAGAACTGAAGAAAAATCACCCTGACCCTGTAGCTTCTTTAGTAGTCCCCTGTGATGTGCATTTGTCACGAGCTGCAATGCTACATGTTCGAGTAACAGTAATGAATTATAATGGTAGTTGTGGGCTTTTAAATGTCAAAGTTGTTTGAGTTTGCAGTACTTTAACGTGGATCTTGCTGAAATGTCAGTTAGTACACTTCATGAATTTTGTGTGCGCTGAATTCTCTTTTTGTGGCGGCAAATTTTTCACTTTACATTAGACCGAGTGCTAACCTAGTTTAATAAGATTCTAACAGATCTATGGTTTCTTTTAACCTCAAAACCATCAGCAGCAATGGTTACCCTAATTCTGCTGTTTCTTTCTAAAACACTGTGGCTGTGCGGAATTAAGCAGCCAGGAAATACATTTTGAGATGGATACTTTTCCCTTTCTCCATACGTTCATGTTACATTACGCTGCGAACATGCTTGCAGTTTGGTTGTGATGAGGGGGACCAGGAATAACCAGGCAGCTGTCTGCAAGGGGAAGTTAGAGCATCGGCCAATAGCTCTGCTGAGCTTCCAACAGGTCAGTAGCCCCATCAGCTGAGGAGTGATGTATGTTAAATTATAATTCTACATACTTGATACTTATCCAGGGCAATAATTGGTGGCAGAAAAATCAGCCCATTGTTTAGAAATGCCTGTAGGCAGGGGGCTGTCTTCCATTTTAACCTTTTCTGCGAAGGAGAGCAGAGGTGGTGTAGTTGAGATTCATTGTGCAGGCTTAGATCTCAGACTTTTTCCTTCAAAGCACATAGAATAAGTGGTAAACAATCAATAAAGCTACCTGTCATGCCACTTTCACGAAGGGAAGAGAAGTTTTGAACATGCTTAAAAGCAGATTCTGAATTTAATCGCACTTGGGCACCAGCATAAAAGTATAAGAAACTGTTCTGATGTTTTCCCGCAGGAAGAAGTCAATGCAGGTACGAGCTGCTGCGCTTGGCGGGTCCTCACAGAAAACTCTGGCTACTTTCTTCTGGCTTTTAGAATCTTCTCCTAAAAGAAGTGGTTGCATTCAAACTTACAGTATTCATTATTGTGATTGACTTCCTTGTTTACCAAGAAAGTCAAGCTTTGAGGCCTGGATTTCATTCAGCTTTTCAATATAATTGTTGGTGTGCTTATGTGTGTGTTTCTGGAGAGGGGAGAGGGTGAAACCGCGCTAATATTGTCAAGTGGGCAAAAAAACAGTCCAGTTTCGTGAGGTTGAGGAAGAGGCTATGGTTCTTTATAGTGCTTTACTGTGGGGCGCTGTAAATTTAAGCTTCAGTGATACGTTCTCTGATACAAACTGTTTCTCCATTGTGGATATTCATTCCAGTGTAGCTGTAAAGGTCTTTGTGGTATATACAGATCTTGGTTACCTCTGCGGTCCTGCCTTAAATTAAAAAAAAAATAGAGAGAGGTAAGTTTCCCTACCTGTGTTGAGTTGAACTAGCCAAAATAATCTTTTCCCCAAGCTTTCAGAACCTGCTTGCTTTGAGAAATCATCTTCTGTGCTGATTGTTCATCTTTATTTGGACTGCTACATAAAGCCGTGCTGACTCAGGAGCAATGTTTTAATTGTACACATGCATTTAGCACTTGAGACCCCTTCTAGTAATTGCTGCAGAATATATTTATAACTTAGTTTCACACACTTATTTCAGAATTTACACGGGTAACCTCTATTTCAAAGGAGACCTACAAGAAATAAGCTATTTTTAAAAAATTACATCATCTTGGAAGCCACCCGGGATGTCTGGTATTATGTCTTCATTTATTCAGCCTTTTCCCCTTGAAAAAACATATGGGCAAACTAATTCTGCTACATGACTTAAACACTAAGTATCAACATCAATTTCCTTCCAAAGCTTGTGCCTTAGCGAGAACGTACCACGACTCATGTTGGAGGAAAGCATGAGTTCAGTGGTACCACCCACCACGATGGGTGATACGATTTTCTTGGAGGACAATCCTTTTCCTGGAAGAGCAGTGTAGAAACAGTAACTGGTGAAGAGTGTCCGAAACCTTATTGTAGCAGTTGTGTGAGGTCTTAAAGGGGAGAGATTCCTTGGTTCTGGTAGAAGCAACGCTTTTCCCTTTGGGCTCAGTGTGCTGAGAAACCACCTCTTCCGCCAGGCAGAACACCTTTGCCTTGTTAAATTGTGCTCGGTGCTCTTCAGGGAATTTATTACCTGATGTCAGGAATAATGAGATCTGTTAGTTTTTGCTCTGTGGGAGAGCCTGTCGTTTCCAACTGGCTGTTAGAATTGTGCTTGCAATTAAATGGTTCTTCATCCTGAATATGTAGCAATCTTTTCCTGATTTTAAATATTAGACAATAATTTAATTATTTGCCATTAATAGCTCTCTGTGATGCAAACCCAGCTTTGGTTTGAGTAACAACCCATTATATGCTCACTGTGTGGTTGGAGTTGATTGTAAATCAGGCTGCCGTTCATGCAGTATCTCAGTTGGCCTTGCTGCTCAGACCTTCAGGAGAGGTCCATGATCTGAATTATTAATAATAAGTTGGTCCGTGTGTTGTAGTATGTTTAGTGCATTGGCCTGGGGTGATCTTCCAGTTAATGCATGAGTTGCATAGTTAAAGATGCTTCCATGGCTGTTTTCCATATTGATTGCCTTACCAAAGTCCTGGGAACAAGAGCCTCTATCATCAGTGATAAATACGCTTTCTAGAATTGAGTTTTAAAAGGTGGGGAGAAGGTGCAAGATACTGCTGTAATAATAGAGATGTAGAGAGTGGAGGGAGGCGGTGGTTCACTTCGGGAGGGTCTTGGTGGTTTCTTTGGATGCAGGGAAGTGTTATGTGTGGGCGAAAGTAGCCTAGGCATGGCTTTTGCTTTAGCTTTATCCTTTTCTGTGAGGCCTTAATAAGCTTATCAGTTTTGAGGAAGCTGAAGTGTGCAAAGAGGCTGGAACCTGTTGTACCTCTCACCGTTTTTGTTTATTTCCTTATTGTAGCTCGTCTTGTTTCAAGTAGCATTGCATTTTGTGCATCAAGGCAGTGGAGTGTGTTTCAGGTGTGTGGTGAAACATGCGGGGGTTGTGGCATTTCCTAATGTGTAGGGTCTGAAGTGTTGTTATCGTGTCAGTGCCGGGTTCCAGATAAAGATTTGGGCCTGTTGCAGTAAGTCCCATTGTATTCAGTTTCTTCATAATTTTAAATAACCTTAAAAGAGGATGATTGCTTTCTTTGCTGCTCTGTATTGTAAGCAGCTGGATACACTTGAATTCACCTGTTTGAGGGTGGTGGTGTAGTTAGTTTCTTGGCCTTGCTTTGCGGCTTTCCTGTCCACCTCTTTCCAAAAATAGCTTTTTTTGCTTGGTGGAAGTATATTCCCACAGTGCCTGTGATGCCTACGTACTGAGTTTGACTAGGCCAAGTTAGCGCTTGTCTGGTTAGTTGCCTGGATAGTCCTGGACAATTTGGTTTTGGTGGTAATACAGCCTGTTACTTTTTGAGAGGTTTTGCGGGGGGAGGTTAAAAACTTTTCACTTGCACAGTACCCCTTGCAGTAGTGAGACCGTTATAAAGTTTGAGGCTGCTAAGACAAAATCTGAGCAAACAAAAGTAGCTGGGAGTTTGGGTTGAGGGGTCAAAGCAAGGGGAATGCCAAATTGCCTTTCTATTGTTAATTCCTTGAAACTCCCCAGGTTGCAGTGATGATGGCAGTAGTCATTCGCTCTTAAGCTGTAATTTGAGTGTTTGTTTCAGCAGCAGTGACAATTTAAATAACACCCACTTCTTATTCCTGCTACACACGCCCATTTTATGTGTGCCGGTGCAACTATTTGCGGGATCATGTGGTGAACCGAACTGGGGAATTGATCAGGGCTTAAAAAAGAGAAGACAGTATATATTTTTTTTCCCAGGTAGTTTTTGATGTAGCTCAATTACCTGATAAAACTTACGGTGCATCACAAATAGTACTGGCACAGGTGTGGCAGCAGAATTGGGTATTAAAGTGTTTAAATAAGTATGGAAGCTGAAAAATGGAATGCCATTTGCTTCCTCGTTCTTCCTGCTGCCTTAGCAGGCTGGCTTGGGACCTCGTAGGAAGGAGGTATGTGTTACCTGTAAAAGTTAACCACACTTGTCTGTATTTTTTGAGACGAGAGTGGATGCCTTATGGTCAAGTTTCACTTGTAGAGGCTTTGTTGTCACTGTCACTTGTGCGTGGTTCACGGATGTCTGGAATCATCCCCTGTGTTCGTTGCGATGCAGTAATGCAAGGGCTCGGCACATGTTCCTGGGATAAATGCTGGGAAACTTCTTTATGGATAGTCAGGAGGATGCTTCTGAGTAGTAACTGATGAGTGAGCTTTGCAACTCAAGAGTAAACCACCTTACACTGAAGGCTGTGTGGCTAATGCTCCAAATAATCAAAAATTGAATTGTCTTGGCTTAAACTTGCATGGTTACACCAGCTGAAACTGCCAGTGGAGCTGCACCCGGCGGGAGAGCTGCTGTGACCCCCATCCGCTTCCCCACCTCCAGTTGCACGTTCCTGTTCCCTCCCTTGTGCTCACCCTGCACTGGGCCAGCCGAGGAACTCCCCTGGCCAAACCCTGCCTGAAAGGGGGCTCCTCTGGGGCCCCTTGCCCTGCCCTGGCTCGTCCTGGGCTCAGGGAGGTGGCAGCTTGGGCACAAAGCAGTAGTTGGGGGAGTGTGTGTGACAAGGAGAGGTGACGGTGGGGTAGTGGCAGCCCCAAGCGGTACAAGCTCAAGCTGTTGCAGAGCGGCACCCTCCAGCCAGACACCCCTCAGTTTGTCAGGTTTTCATTAAAGGGGATCAGGCTTTTCAAATCCAAATGATAAAGCTTTGCAGCAAGTAGCTGTCAGCGCACGCCGTAGCATGGACCCTTGGTGAGAAATGAACACTTCGATTGCTCAGAGGTTAGAGGGAGGAAGCGCTGGGAGGGAAATAACTAATCTAACACATTTTTCTTGATGTAACCATGAAGCAGTTTACTGAATGGAAGAACCAATTTTTTGTAGGTAGAATAAACACCAGGAATAATCTCTGACAGTCACCACGAACCACAGTGTGCAAAAGACAGCTGATGCGTAAGCTGCGCATCCTTCCAGGAGAGACGTGCTAAAACAAACTTCCCAGACAGCGAAGAACCCGAGGCTGCAGTTTCCCAAGTTGCTCTGACTCGGGGCAGCTGTGTTCCTGCGGCCGCTGGTGCACCCGGGACCCTGCGTGAAGCCGTTTTGGTGCACGTTGGCACACAATTAACCCAGGAAAGCCGGGAGCTGAGGCAGCTGAGCGCGGGGTCCCCGGAGGGCTGGAGGTGGGGTGGGCATGGGGTGCAGCTGGATCGGCTCCTGCTGCCGAGGCACTGCAGCCTGACGCTGGCGTGGGTGAGAGGGAAAATATTTGCTGTCAAAAGCTCCCAAGTGGGGAGAGACCCAGCCTGTGTCTTAGAAAATATGAAGACCTTCGGCTTAGCCCGTGTTTCAGAAGTCTGGACCTAGGATAGAAACTCCAGTTTGTCATTTGTTAGGGTTTTGTCCAGTAAGTTGAGGGTGAGCCCAGTTTAGGAGTGCGTAAGGTGTGGGTTATTGCCTCTCTTCGGGGTTTTTGGTATGGCCATATGACACAACAGCGCTGTCATTCTGGCACCTTTGGCTGCTGATCAAAGAAGTTTCAGAGCAGCTGAAGCTTTTTCTCACAGTATCCTGTGAGGGGAGATCCTTTTCCAGTTTCTTCAAGGAGTTGACAAGTACAGTTTTCTTTTTTCAGGAACCATGAAAGTTTCAGGATAGGGAAAGAAGGAATTGATTCTGCCTGCTGCGGAAATTTGATGTTAATTAAGAAACACTTCTTTTAAGGCATAGTTACTCCAATATATTAGATTTGGAGTTCAAATTAATGTCAGTTCTCATAAATAAAAAAACCCCATGTCTGTTTTGGCTGATAACGCTTTGCTGCTATCTTGTCTCACCCATTTTGTGCTTGGTGATAACTTCAAATAAACTTTCTTCGGTCTGTATAACATATGGTATGATGTGGCCCCACTTACGCACTTGGTGTTTAAAGAAATATTTAAGGTAAAGGTAAGTACATCACATTGTTTAATGTAAATGTAGGTTTGTTTATTCAGTATTCTAACAGCTAAATTATTTTTTCTGCAGGTAATTCATGCTTTCAGTGTTTGGAACAATATTTAAGTGCTAACAAACTGCTTTAATTTGAGGTGCAATCTGCTAAACTTAACAGCGTGTCAGTGTTTTCTGGGGCATGGCTTTCATGGGGCAGCAGTACATGCTTAAGTGTGACTGTTAATATCAAAGTATACAATTTTCAGCATGTCCAAACAGTCGGTGGTAGAAATTTCTATTGAGGAATCACTGGAAGTAAAACGTAATTAGTTCTGGTTTACTGAACAAAGTGGTTTTCTAACATAGCAGTTGGGGAGGAGAGGAATCCTACGTCCAAGTCTGTCTGTAGTATTCAGCAACATACTCAACTGGGTGTATTTTGAAACTTTGTGCTGTAAAGATGAGTGTGCAGAGGTGGAAGTCTTGTCTAAGAGTGACAGCCAGCACTTTTGTGGAGCTGCTTTCTCACTGTTTTCATGCAGAATCAGCTTGCAGAGTATCATGATTACACTGCAGGTCTAAATTGATTTTTTTTTTTTTTAAGGAGTGTAGAACTTCTGAAGGTAGAGGAGCATGGGTTTTTCCCAAGGTGGTGATGCACATTCATAACTTGTCTTCAGTGAAGAAACTTCCAGCACATCTACAACCAGTGCTGAGTTTCTGTAACTCGAGCCATCCCTTAAGCGGAGCTCTTTGAGCTGTGTAGCATGGTCAGCATGTAACACTCCTTGTGCTGTGTAAATTAATTGCATGGGAAGGAACATGGAATTTTTATGTCTGTATATAAGTTATCATCCTGAAAGTTCCAGAAAAGTTTATACCTCGATATTATAGTTTATACCTCGATATTATAGTTTATACCTCGATATTATAGTTTATACCTCGATATTATAGTTTATACCTCGATATTATAGTTTATCCTTGGAGAAACCACAGTTGATTCTTGAATAGAGTTGAGCATAGTGAGATGGAAGAGAAGATGCAAGAGGTGATGTTTCAAATGTGTTTGCAAAGGTGGGGTGCCTGCAGCTTGTGTGCTTATGGGGTAAGCACACTAGTTAAGAATCTGACTGCATCACGGAAACTCGGTCTCTGTTGTCATGTGTGTGAGTTGCAGTCTATCAAAATATGAGCTACCGAGTTTTGACTTTGTGTAGTACTCTCTTCACTGGACTTTTTAAGATGGGCTGCCAAGGGGCTTAAATGTCAGTGGGGCATTCTTAAGTGGAAATCATGAAGTTTTTTGCTACTAGATTAGAAATAACTAGCGCCAGGTTGCAGCTTCCTGAACGTTCTGTGTTTAAATGTAAATAAAATGCTGATGGGGTACTGGGTTCTTTTGTCCTGTCATGATCACACTGGACAATTGGCTCTGGAGTGGAGCTGGTCTTAAAGTAAAGTAGCCTTGTAAGCCCTGAGATGAAAGGTGGTGTGCTTATGGTCCTCTGGGGGAAGATTTTTTTTTTCCAGCCAAAGGTAGAAAACTCATTTTGTTTCCAAGTAGCTGCTAATGATTGTGCCACTGAATGGAATGGCCGAGCATTCTCGACTGATTATCAGGGGGGTCATCGCTTTCCCAACAGGTTATATTCTCGGGAGGACCTGCACAGTCTTCAGAGAACGGAGGTATTTGGAAATGGGTGACTGGCAGCAGCGTTTTATCTAGAATTTGGTGAGCAGTAATTCTAGGAGATGGGTAAATTGATTTCAGTTTTTTTGCATATCCATAAAACTTCTCTATGGTATGTGCTGATGGAAATTCTGTGTTAGTAACTGCTGTTGAAAGGATACAGTGACTTCTCTCCAAACTTGGTATTTAAAGCTTTCCCAATTCATAAGACACTTTTTCTCAGGTTTTATGAACAAATATGCCATTCTTAAATTCTCATGAGCAGTCATGCAAGCATATTGCGCTTCAATGTGATGAATTAATCAATTCCACAATGCAATGTATTCAACAGGCTCTTACCTTAGCCTCCTTTATCATCTAAGGAATCGGCTGAGAAGCTTCCCTAGCATTTTGAAAAAAGTTGGCCTGCTGTATTTAAAAGTACACCAATACGGTGATAGACATTTTTATTTTTTTACGAAAAGAGTGAAAAGTTTATATTGTGGTGATATTAGTAGGGCTTTTCTGTATTACATTCAGATATTAACTGCTCCGTATTAACAGCTCTGGGTAGATATTCCATGGGATGGGTAACATAATATTTAAGAACTTCAGAAAGCTCTTGACCCTTTGAAGCCATTCTCATCAAGTCCTTAAATGCATGTTGCATAATTTTAAATCTCCACTAGTTCTCTGGAGTGCATTAAGATTAAGCAGGTGATTGCAGAACGATTCTGTCCAGGTGATGCCTTTAAGGGTCATTCTTATAATCTAGTTCGGTGTCTGACTTTGCTCTTACCGTAACGTGGGTAGATAATAACAGTGAGCTCAGGTGAAGTGGAGAGCTGCTGTGCTGGGAGTGTCCGGCTCTGCCGGCACCCGCCTGTTGTGCATTAACTCTCAGCGTTGGCTTTTCACTTCCCTGAGTAACTGCAGTCAAAGTACAGGCTTCTGGCTGAATGAGTGGATCTCTCCTTACCATAGAAAGTACCAAGATCATGATAAATCAGAAGGGGCACATTTTAGGGCTGAATTTTCTGTATTATTCTGCCTGAATAATCAGCAAACCCTGTGTTTCTCTGTTGTTGAAATAGGACCAGTTGTTCCTGTGACTTTGATTGCACAGCAACCTCATTTTATGGCTCTCTAAATTTTTAAGCAATAATTTTGGACTTCAGTTCATGGCTTATAAATAGTAACTACCAAGATTCATCTGGTTAAAGTTTATGTATAGGTGGAAGAGGAGGAGAAATGATTATCATGTATACAATGAAACTGTATTGTGGTTAGATGTCCTTAGGACCAGTGTAGTGATTGGGTTTTTAGGGCTTGTGTGTTAGTGATGTGTTCTATGGGTGTTATTTATTGTGCTGAAATAATCTGTAGCGATTGCTGCACCTGGGGAGGGACAGGCTGCATTATTTCATACTCTTTGGTTGTGCAGCTCAACACTTGACAAGCCTCATTCTGTAAGACATGCTACGTTGTTCCACTAAATGTTAAACACGTTTGTAGCTGGCCGTGTGATTTGTGGTATTTATACCAGAAGGCAATGGATGTATAGGGCTGAGTCAAACCTAATAGTTGCCTTGGTTATTCTTGTTTTATTACGCTTTGTTTTGGCAGGACCATGCTGTTTTAGAAATGTGCTCAGGTGTTGGGATGTAGGGGGTAAGCAGGAGGTGGTTGAAATGGTGATATGAAGTGACTGCAGAGCCTGAGCGGTGAGGAGCCGCCTGCGAAGGCTGGGACAGCCTTGGGCGTTTCTTCTGGGATCCCGTTCACTCGGGGCACTGCACGTGGGAGAGTGAGCCTGCCCTCTGTGGTGGGGCAGCGAGTTTTGAAGTGTTGAATTTTGTAAGTGCTTTATAATACAAACTGCTTCATATAGTTATCTGTACGTATCTCTTTGAGAGGACAGAATTTAGAATTACTATTTTGAGTCTAGTTTGGACTAGATAGAAATGGGTGTTGCGATGTGTTTCTACTACTTGCTGTTCAGTATCTGTTCCCCAGGTGTGAATCATAGGGGTGCGTGGCTGGAAGGGACTTCATGAAGCTACGTGGTCCCTCACCTTCACTGAAGTAGCATCACCTGTATAAAACAACTCCTTCCAGACTTGTCTAATCTGTTCTTAAACCTCTGTAGTGGCTATGGAAACTATTTGAGAGCTTATTTGAGTGCATTGGTAGCTCTCTGGTTATTCCTAATATGTAATCAGCCTTGTTGCAAATTAGGCCAGTGAGCATGAAAACAGTTGATCACCATTTTCTTTATTATGACTAATAATGCATAGGGAGGCTTATTTCAAGCTTTGTGTGTCTCCTCCCTATTTTTTTCAATGCTGCGTGAACTGAGTACTTAAACTTTTTCTTATTAACCATGTTTTCAAAACCTCTTATCACTGCTCTCCTCTGAACTCCTCATTGTATACATTCTTCTTGAGCTGTGGCGCCTTGAGATGAACATGTAATTCCAGCTGAATTTGATTCCTATACCATTCCGTATCAGTATAGTGCTGAGTGAAAAACAAGACTAAAATTATCTTGCTTGCAGCATGCCGTGGTAGCTACCATTGAGACTGTGTGCTGCCCTGCTGTGACAATGACTGCCTGGCTTTGTGGTCCGCAGTGCCCACTCCTCTTCTTACTCTGTTCCCTTATCTTGAATTTGTGCCCCACATGTCTTTCCAGTTTAATAGTATTTCATGTAACTAACCTTCACTTAACTGCTGGGCTTTTTAAATCAGGCTAATAAATTTGTTCCCAAAAAAGGTTTTGCCCAACTTCATGGTCTGGTGGTTTGGGGTTTTTTGTGGGGGGGCTGGAAAAAGAAGTGTGTGTGGGGGTCACGTTGCAGTGAGTCTTCTATGTTTCGTATACACCTGAGGGGTAGGCACTACAGGTACAATTCTTATGATATTATACAAAATGTTTAGTAAATGTTGAAGTTGACAGACAATTATTCCTCTCTGTAGTAACAAGAATGTCTTCCAATTATTGGCTAATAAATATGAATGGAGAAAAGTGTTATACTGTTGACTGTTTTCTATTTGCCTTAAAGACCTCTTCCTGTAGAGCAGGAAGACTTCCCTCCATGTGCCACTGCTGTTCTGTGAACTGGTTATGTTCTGGGCGTGCGTCTTGTCTCCATAGTCTGTATATCACTGCCTCTTATATCTTACCTTCTAAATGACTCCACCGATGGGTACCCCTTTCATTGGGTGGTTTCCCCTGCCTTGCCGAAGTGTGGAGTGTTTTCCTGCTATGTCAGGGGCCTCTGCCAGGGTTAGACGTCTCCTTTGGAGTGCACCACGTAGAGAAGAGCTAGAGCGATGGCACTTATCAACCGCTGTGGATTTGTGTCTCGAGGCTGTTTGTAACTGCCGGGGCAAACTGTGTTTTCTGCTGGCAAACTCCTCTTGATCTCTTGGCTGATCTAAGTCTCTCTACACCTTACTTACGTGCGTATATACTGCCAAAAGGTAACAGAGGGCTAAACTGTTGTCTCGCTCAAGTGAAATATTTCAGGTCTGCTGATTTCTTCGCAATGCGGTGTTTTGTTGGAATCTGACCTTACTCGTGTTTGATGATCCTGGCTTTGTAAAGTATATATGGGAAGGTATCTGGATGATGTTACTTTACCATTAAATAAAGCCTAAGTACAAATAAAATATATGCGAATTGTTTTGACTCTTTAAATTAGACCTGGAAATTTTAAATCCAGCGGTAAGGATGAGTGCTTGCTGTGCCTAGCCACTTTTTTGACTGTTCTTGGTGGTCAAGGAGCATTTCTTCTACCTGTTGTTTTGCAGCACAAATTTCTGATCAGTTTTCAAAGCATGGACTCCAACTGAATTTCTCTGTCATGGAAGATACTCTCAGTGGATGACTTTGAACCCAAATCATTGATTCCTTCATGTTTAAAGATCTGCTTTACTAAATACTATTAGAAAACTCACCTCCACCTTTAAGAATATCTTTTGTGTCCTGGTGAATACTTGAACTCTGCTTAGCAAACTGACTTTCAAACATTTTCAATAATTATGAACAAAGTAGTGCATGGTCATCTTTTTGGTATGTCATTTCTGTGAATAGTATCTCGTGTACCCTATCTTTAGACAACATCATGTCACATTGCGGGTAGGGGAAACTGTTAATAGATCAGTTGCAAGGGAACTGAACTAAATACCAGCAGGTTGTAACCTGAATTCTAACTTTGTGTGTTTGGTCTGTATCTTTGAAAAAATGACATTATAGTTTACTGTTCATGGTATGTATTGTTAGTGTCTGGTATCTAATGCGTCCTATATGAAGTGCTAAATAAACGCTATACTGCTGTATTTCCATTGCCACGTTTAAATAAAGCCTACTATGAATAGCAACTTTTCTCTTCTTACTTCTTATTCCATGTTTCAGATTATTATGCAATGAAGTAGCTTTTATACAAATGCAGTGCTGGGGGCAAGATCTGACACTGATCAGAGACCCCAGTCCGGGGCAGGAATTGGTGTTTAGATGCAGGTAATCACTGCCCTGCTTTGGAGAAAATAAATGCGAGCGGATGACGTTGCTCGTGGTGCTGTTGCTGTACCTCCTTTTGGATCAGCTCTGCCTTCCTGGCAATTTCAGCAATATTGACCTCGAAGCCGGCATCTTCTTGAACGTTATCCTGCACTACCTAAGGCTATACGTGGCCCATAGATATATGACAGTTTTTTATAACTACCCAATAAAATGCTGCTGTCCCTAGGAGCAGGGGGAAGACAATGAAAAATGGAACAAATGCTCCTGTGAACTTCTGTATAGACCATACTGCATTTCTTGTATTAATTGCCAGCAGAAGACACCAACTTGGCAATAGAGATCTGGATTTGTATCTGTAGTAAAGATAGAAAGATGTGTTTAGTCTTCCACGGTGGGCCCACTTCTCTGCTTGCTTTTGTAAAATGGCTTCGGTACTACAGGTGGGAAAATGTTGTGAAAGTACTTTCTTTGAAACTAGCAAAATATTGAGTATTTATAGCATATTCTGAGGAAGTAAGTTGAAGTGTGATGACGAATACATTCTCTCAAAGCCAGTGTCTTCTGATATATCTGTATAGTCTGTTTGAAAATGCCTACAATGGAGTCAGATTATTGATTATTATAACCTGTGATATCAGGAGGATAATAGGGTTACAGTTTGGTTTTAGCAGTTTCAGCAATTAGGGACTCTAGACATACTAGGCCAAGTTTCAATACCCTTTAGGAACTTTTAAAGGTGCTAATGTGACCCATATGGATGATGATACTGTGTCGAAAGATGCCTTTTAGTGCTGTTATGTGAGCTTTATGCAAGTGATTAAAAAGAGCCTTTCTAGCCAGAATCCAGTAGGATGGGAATCTGTATGAGCAGTTTCACTGCAATTTTTTTGTAATTGTGCACCCTAGCTCTCAGGTTTTCATGTTACAAGGAAATACCTGCTCCTTCTCCTACTCCAGGCCTGTATAACTGTCTCAGCAACATCATCCTTGCTAACTCAGATCTGGTTTGTCATCTGTCATGGTCTAGTCATGCATGCAAAGATCTTTAGGAACATCCCTGTGAAACATTTAAAAAAAAAAAAATTTGCTTTATTCAAATGACTGCAATTGAATGTTTCTGTAACATTTGTTTCTTAGGCAGCAGTGGAGTGAGATGCAGGTTGTCCTGTGTGTCGAGGCAGTCCTGAGGAGGAAAGAAAAGTGTTACATCAGTGCTCATTTTGTGTTTTCTATTTGGACTGGTCTGTAGATGAAGGAAGGGAATCAAAGCATAACATTTGAGTGTGCTAGTCCAACGTAAAACGCGTCCCAGCACGTGGAAACGGTGATACCAGCTCATGTGCGGATGCTGAGTTTGCTGCTATTTTCAAATCTACCGGGGAAGGAGGCAGTAGAATTGGAGGTGGCAGGGAAAAGCTGTACATTAAACTTCCCAGACCCAAACACACCTTTTATCCTTTTAAACTGCTGTGTTACACTTACCCTGAAGTTAGTTACTGAATTGTTCTTGATTTAGAAAAACTAAAATGGGATTAAGATGGCAGTTAAAAAAAAGGAAATTAACCTGCTTGATCTTTTCCAGAGAGTTCAGAAACCCATGCTTTCGTCTGAGGCTGTAGTAAAAACATTTAGTGCTTAACTTGGAAGATATCTCAGATGCCAGTAGTAAGCTCCAGAGTATGGCTGAATGACTTAAGGAGACTTGCGTGGAATAAATAAGATTTGTTTTCTGTGACTGTCATTAGGGTTGGCTGGAAAGGATTATTGTAGATGACTCAAAGCAGATGTTCTCCAGTAAACTTTCGAGTGAATTAGTCTGTGTGCCAGTCAATCTTCACAACATGGGAATAGCATGGGATAATTTGAAATGCCGTATAAATTATTCTTAGCTGTTTTCTGCAAGCTCCTAAATGCGAGGTCCTGGGGTTGCTTCATGGAAGTTCTTGTTTTGGGGTGGTAGTAACGGGTTGCCGGGTAAGTAGACAAAGGCAAATAGAAACTAAAACGATGTGCAAGTTCCTGAGATGCTGACTTACGCAACTGTACTCTTAACCAGTGTCTGAAGAGAGCAAGGTTGCCAAACTCCCTCGTCCCACTCTGCTTTATGTTACTTTGCCTATCTGCTGTGTAGGCAATAAGCGCTTTTCATAGCAGCTTGCGTTAATAAATTATCATTTCTGGTGCTGCTCAAAGTAGGATGATGTCCTGGTAGGTTTTGTAACTTCAGTCTCATGTCAGTTATGTGACAATATATTAATTTTATTAAGCCAGTAACAGATGGTTTAAGGTAAAGATACTGGTGTGCAATACTGGTGTGCTGCTGTTATCGAAATACTGGTGTGCTGCTGTTACCGAAATACTGGTGTGCTGCTGTTATCGAAATAGGTGTCTTCACATTGAGTAGATGATACTTCAGGTGTTTTGGGGAGGTCATCTTGTTTTCGTCATAGTGTTTAACTATACCACAAGAAATTTCATAGTCTATATTATTTTGGAATAGGTGAATATGATTTTTATTATAAGCTTCTCTTTATGGCAGTTTGGGTGAAGCATTCCAAGAAAACTACACAAAACTACTGGGGAAGGGTGGAGAAGTTGTTGAACCGGCCTGAACATTTTATTGGGTTTTTTTTAAGAACTACGCTTCCCTGCAGGTCAAAAAGAAGGAAGAAATGAGAGGAGCTTCTTGCAGTTGATCTCGAGTGGGAGCCTTCGTGCTCCTTGCAGCGATTGCTTCAGTGCGACAGCATGTTTTCAATTGGTTTGCTGTCTTAATTGGCACCATGTGTCCCTCAAAGGAGGGAATGAAGTAACAGTCTATCGGTCTTGGTGTAGACCTGGTCTCGGTAGGTGATTCAGCATTCGGGGGCATCCTTAGGTATACTGAACAAAGGCAAAGCTGTTACTGGAAACTCCCTGGCCAATTTCATCTTTCTGTAGGTGTGGATATATACACGAGCGTATCAGTTTCCCCATCTTGACCTTTTGATAGACTAATAATCCTTTTTTGCCATCGGTTTGTCATTTAGATCATGAATATTTGGGGATTACCAGTAACTGCAAAAATAATTGGTATTATTGGTGTGTGCAATACACAGAGCCTTTTTGCACCCTGGTAATTCATAGTCTAAAGTATGTGTTGGGAAGGAGAGTATCATGTTTTGCAAGTCTAAAAATGTTTGTCTGGAAACTCCCAGAATTGAGCATTAGCTATTCTAAGTGCTCTGGTTCTAGAAACTGAAAAAAAAAAAAAAAACAAAACCCAAACCAACCCTGGTGTTATGTATTACTTAAACTGTGGTGCTAAATCATCCTTCCTAGCCACGGAGGGCAGTGCAAGGATCAAAACATGGAAGAAAGTTTTCCTTTCTTCACTTCACTGAAGTGAAATAGTAAGAACTAAAATATGTCAAAATACGTGCTGTTGCCGCTTTGAAGCTTAAGTGGAGTTTTACCAGACCTGACCGGATGGTAGGGCTTTAAATATCTGCATAGGCATTGTAGGTCAGTGAAGAAAGAACCATGACAAATTAATTCATCTTTGGTCTGAAGTTGGTGTTACAACCTGTAAGAGTTATAATCATTCAAAGCTTATATAGACTTTAAATGTAAGTTTGATAAAAGTAAATCTAAAAATCAGGCAAAGTGTTTAATTGCTGGCAGCTTTATCCGAGTATCTCCAACATTAAGCAATCCCGCTGTGATGGGAAAAACATTGTCTATGCGCAAGATTTTGTGAAAGGAGGGGACTTGAGCTCCTGATTCTCCTGTTGTGTCTTAATAGAAGGGTAGAATTGACTTGAAAAAGCTAATTCTTACAAACTTGCAGTCTTTTTAAAATGAAGAATCTTGCAGCGGAGTGCGTGGCTGGGAGGGTAGAGCTACCTGATTATGCTCCTGATAAGACTTCAGGATAATGTGGGATCCCTGCAGAGGTTCTTGCTGAGAGATTTGTCTCAGATGCAGTTCATGTCCAGTTGAGTCACAAATGCAATTAAGCAATAAATGAGACTGTGATTCAAGTTTTCCTTTGCTTATCTTTTAAATCTATCTACAAAGGTGAATTAGAAGTTCCAGGTTTTGGTGCTCTTAACACCAGGTAATGGAAATATGGATCTCTCTGTAGTCTGGGGTTTCTCACAGAAATTATTAAAATCCCACTTGTGCTTAACATCTACAGATTGTAGCAACTGCTTTTGTGTGGAGCTCACTCATGCACACACAAACGTTGCAGCGAAGCCCATCAGAATATCTGATAGGCGCTTTGTTAATGTGATGTGAATTTCTGCAGCTACTCCTCACCGTCTTACACAGCGGGAAATACAATTCTAGGATGCGTGGGGAGTTTTCAGGGTGGCTGCTGGGGAGCCGTGGCCACCTCCCGCGCCCGGTCCGGCGGGTGCTGGGCGATGGTCTGAGGACACCTACTGGGCGCTGCCTTTGCTTCCGCTGCTGCTCAGCTTGGAGGAGTTCATACCTGCGCCTTCAGACTGGCGGGGTGTAGCTGCAGGAAGCATCGCTATTGTGAAGAAAATTGTAGAACGGTGACTTGTGTAAATCGAAAGCAGTGCCGAAAGGAATTGATTTCTGATTTGACTTGTTGCTCTGCTTGGTCCACTCGGCACTTAAGTTTCCAGTTAGGCTGTAGGACTGTTAACTAATACCTTGGCTACGGGTCGCAGAACTTTGCTAGTAAGTCACGCTGGTTTTATTGCTAATGTTTCTTTTAGTTTTACCTAAGAGTGTGTTTGTTACCGCTCCTGCAGTTTCCAACTAGGTCAGTAAAGTGTCCTTGTCCCTATTCTTTGAACAGTCAGCTCCCCAAAGCCAGACAGTGTGATAGCAATTTTGTGATTAATGCTTCCAGCAATTATAAAGTGGAAGGTCTTAACTTACACTTGATAACTCAGACCTGTACACGAAACATGAAGTGACTTTGTCTTCTTTGTTGCAGATCCATAACATGGTGGCAGTGCTGGAAGTGATCTCCAGCCTGGAGAAATATCCCATTACCAAAGAGGCACTTGAGGTATGTCACCCTCTGAACATTACTTGATTTTTATGTGTATAAAAGGGCTTTTTTTGCCTATCTGATTTCCATAAGAGCTTTTCTTGAAACAATAGGTTGATTGCAAAGGATTCACAATTAAGATATTATTTTGTCCCTCTCGTGCTGCTTCTGACATCTCAGTGCATACACAGTGATTCTTTCTGGATTTAGATCAGTGTTCTGTGCAGCACAGTTCCTGTTTGTTTAGGGCACTAAATTAATCATTACTTGCTACTGATTAATTCTGTTGCATTCGGCAACATCACTCTGCTTGCTGAAGTACTGGTCACCTTTTTAGATGTTTGGTGCCCAAGCACCAAAGAATCTGAAATAGCAATATAGTTACTCTGTGTCTATAGAATTAATCTTAAATTCAGTTAAGCAAGTTTCAATGCCTGATCTAGTTGGTGAGATTAGGTGTGTTAAAAGCTGCAGTATCAGGTGGGATAGCTGCAGTCTCGCTGGCCACTCTTAGAAACAGAGCCCAAAGAAGCTAAATTATAAAATTTTTTCAATCTTTATATTGAAATTATTGGTGTTACTTGCTTTTAACTATTGCTTAATTATAACTCCAGCTGTATTTCAACATATGTATCACAACATATTCCATATTTCTCTCACAGTCTGGTCTATGTTTTCCTTTGAAGTGCTTTTCTTAAGTAATCCGACTTGTGGAACAATTCTTTGTTCTCAAATGTGCTTTGGGAACAATCAAACACTTCCTTCCGCTTATGAAACCACTTTGGGACACCCTAGGAACGCTTGTTTAAATCGGTCTTTCATACCCTTTCAAGATACTGGGGAGTGAAGGGAGAGGAGAGATGGAGGAAGAAGGTAGGACGTAAGTCGCGCCCTGGCTAGTCAGGTTTGTGAAATGGAGATTTTTATTGTCAGTGTATTATGGTAACAGGTGAAGATTCTGGAATTTTTTCTCTTGCCTTTTTCTGCAGATCTTATACTTTCATTGCGATAAACACGCACCTTTTCTGCCTTGGGTGCTGCGTTTCCCCTCGAATCCGAGCTTGCACCTTTATTCTCAAGATTCTTGCTGATTAAAGAATTCCTTTCGATAATTTTCACGGCTACTGGCTCTGGTGCTTTAGCCAGGGAATAAAGACAGGGTGACTTGAAACCTACAGTAGGTTTCATGTTGCGTGGCAGAGCACTGGACCAACTGGACTGATCCTTTCCAGAAAGATTAATTCAAGACTTAGATCTTTAGCGGTTTTTAACTAGGTATTTCTTAGGGTAAGCATTACAAAGCAGAAATGTACCTTAAGAATTCTGTTTAGAACGATACCTGTTTGTAAACCAACTTTTCTTTCTTCATAGGAAACGAGACTTGGGAGGCTTATCAATGAGGTGAGGAAGAAGACATCCAATGAGGAACTTGCCAAACGTGCCAAGAAATTGTTGCGGAATTGGCAAAAGTTGATAGAACCTGTAACCCAGAATGAACCAGTGCCAAGGGGGTTGCCGAATCCACCTGGATCAGCAAATGGTGGTGCTCACAACTGCAAACCAGAAGCGCAGCTTCCTGCTGTGGCTGGATCCAAGCCAATCAGCGAATTGAAAAGCAGGAATGATATACAGAAACTAAATTCTCCAAAACCAGAGAAACTGGGAAATCGGAAAAGGAAAGGTGAACACAGGGACGGGCATCAGGGCCCTCCTCCCCCAAAAGTCTCCAAAGCTAGTCATGAAGTATTACAAAACTCTTCACCCCCTCCAACAAATGGAATTGGAGGTAGTCCTGAAAATTTTCCTAGTCCTGTAGACATAAATCTACATGCAGGGCCTGAAAGCAGCAGGACAGAACTCAGTGAAAACGATAAACACAGTAAGATCCCAGTAAATGCTGTAAAACCTCACACCAGTTCTCCAGGACTTGTAAAACCTTCAAGCACTTCCTCGTTATTAAAGACTGCAGTGCTTCAGCAGCATGATAAATCGGAAGAAACCACAGGACCGCACCAACCTAAGAGTCCTCGCTGTTCCTCGTTTAGCCCTAGAAACGTTAGGCATGATACTTTTGCTCGGCAGCATACTACGTACTCACCAAAGGATTCAATGCCTAGTCCATCTCAAAGGTCTCAGTTCTTAGATACTGCACAGGTGCCGTCACCGCCACCATCCTTGATGCAACCATCGACACCTCCGATGCCAGCAAAAAGACTGGAGTTCTCTCAGCAATCAGTAACTGAGGTATCTCAGCACTGGCAGGAGCAGCAGGTACCGTCTGAAAGCCAGCACAGGCATACAGCAGGGACACTTCAACAGCACCCATCTCCCAGCTGCAAAACCAGCTCCCACCCTGGGGAATCTCTCACGCCACACCTGGGCTTTTCACAGGACACTTCAAAAATGGACAGTGATGATGCTGCTTCAGGTTCCGATAGTAAAAAGAAGAAAAGGTACCGACCCAGAGACTATACGGTCAACTTGGACGGGCACGTGACAGAAGGGGGTGTGAAACCTGTGAGATTAAAAGAGAGAAAACTCACTTTTGATCCCATGACAGGACAGATAAAACCTTTAACACAGAAAGATCCTTTGCAGGTAGAAATCCCTGCACTTACTGAACAGCACAGGACAGAAACGGAAAAGCAGGAGCAAAAACCCAACCTGCAAAGCCCTTTTGAACAAACGAACTGGAAAGAATTATCCAGAAATGAAATCATTCAGTCATATTTAAACAGACAGAGTAGCTTGCTGTCTTCGTCAGGAGTACAGACTCCAGGAGCTCACTACTTCATGTCTGAATATTTAAAGCAGGAGGAAAGCACTAGAAAAGAGGCTAGAAAGACTCATGTTCTAGCTCCTAACAGCAAACCTACAGACTTGCCTGGGGTCACAAGAGAGGTCACGAGTGATGACCTCAACAGAATATGTGAACATAACTGGCCAGGCGTGAACGGTTGTTATGACACACAGGGTAACTGGTATGATTGGACACAGTGCATATCTTTAGATCCACATGGGGATGATGGTAGATTGAACATCCTGCCTTACGTCTGCCTAGACTGAGTACAGTTTTGCTAAAAATGCTTTTACATCTGCAGTTAGCAACAATGGCAGACACTATGCCACTTAAAGATGGAGAAAGCCTCCTGTCCTGGACAAACAGGCCCAACGAGCAGAGGGTGTGAGGGAGCTGGTTCTTTACAGCTCTTTCCTTTAAATTCTCCTTTTGTGAAATGCTGCTACCAGTTTACTAACAATTGCAAAGGAAGGCATACGAAGGTTGATAAATTGAGTTCAAAACTCTATAGCGAGCCAGCTATAAAAAAGTGTTAGTCCCCAAGAAGTCAAGAGGATTTCCAGCACTTTCTGAATGCCGGAATCTTATTACAGGCAGGTACAGAGAAAATTGTGGAAGTTACCTTAACAAAATATGCATCTATTTATTTGACTTGATTTGGGTTTTTATTTGGCAGTGAGATATTCGAGAGACAATGTGCAAAAACTGTAGTTTTATTTGTATCACATCTCTGAACATGATTGCGTTTTTTTAAAGTCATGTGGTACGGAGATTGGGTTTTAAACAGCAGGTGTTGCACTGCAGGCTGGGAGACCAGCTTCAGCTCAACATTCCATAGGCATCCACATATTTTAGTCTGGTTTCAGTTTAAATCCAGTCTCTGAGAAATGCTGCAAAAACTAGATGTTTAATGATATTTTTGATCCCACCACCACCAGCCAAATATTTTTCCTCCTTTTCCCTTCCTGCAAACTTCTAGGAAAAAAAAAAAAGAAGAAAAATCACCTTTTCTAGAGTCTAAATGTAATGAGGGTGCTACAAGTTTGTAACTGTACTGTGAGAGGGAAAAAGGAAGCCTGTTTGTATGCTGGAAATATACTTGTTACCATTCCTTTAGATATTGTTTGCCTTATGGATATCCATCATAAACGCAATTTGCAAAAACAAAGAGCCTTAGTGAATGTACAGTACCTAGACTTCTGTGTTCTTGGGATGCAGAAGGGAGCAACTTTGCTATTTGGTCCTTTAAGTGGACACATTGTGATATAAATGTGGAAATAAAAAAAATTTGCACAAAACAGTTTGTGAATTATTTATACTTAACTCATTTTTTTTTCAAGTTTGCTCAGTTCAGACCAGCTAAGTGATCATCGACACTGAGAATCCGTCGGAGCGGTGTGGTGCAGCTGAATCCCATCCGACGCTGTCGAAAGCAGCTGGCTGTTAGGGATATACAAGATGTCTTCCAAGTACGTTGGTGGTATTCAGTCGCACAGGTTGGATTATTTTTTTCGCTCTGGTTGCATCCAGGGTCTGGAGACTGATAACCCAATTGCTGTTAATGTACCTCGAAGTCTAAAAAGATTCATAGTTCATCTCTTTTCTCAGTAACTTTGTAATATATTATTCCTAATTGTTAAAATGCTTTCTGAAGCAGCCTGGTTCAGTATAGAAAGCTAAGAATTTCTAGTAATTGTAATTGCTTTAACATTTGGGACTAGTTGTTTTCTGCAGTCGCCAGTGCTGGACTCCTGTCCAGGAGAAAAGGGGAGGGGGACACGATACCAAAAATATTTCTAGGTTTAGTGATGTTAACTCTGTTAACCCGTTTGTGCTGGGTCTCGCTTCGATGGAGGAGAGCCTTGGCAGAGTCCTCCTGCCTGCGAGAGCGGAGTCAAGCTCTCGGATGACCTTAAAAGGGTGTTCCTCGCCAGGCATACATTAAGTTGGTTCATTCCCTGGAATACAACTGATAAGGTTTGGTTTATTTTTAAGTCATTCTTGTTCAAACCTACTGCTTTTGTGATCTGACTGGTATTGAAATGTGTGGGTGTGTCAGAAATCTTAACTGATGTCTGTTTGCTTCCGTTTCTGAAATCTGAGGTCCGAGAGTGAAACCAGAAAAAGTGGTTACCAAAAAATGTTTCCAAGTATATTTTCAGTTTACTTCCATTTTGTCCTCCTGCAGTTGATGAGGTCAAGCAGTGTGTTTTAGAGTTGGGGAAAGCGACTGTCTTGCAGTTCAGAAAGGTAGATTTGATGGTAGAAGGCTAAAAAGCTGGCCGTTTTGGAAAATGCTTGGGTTTTGTTTATGTAAAAAATATTGTGCATCTTCTCTCCCCCGCCCCTTCTCCCTCTTTCACCGAATGATCTTATCTAGGAAGAGGGTCCGTGCTCTTTTGAGGCCTTGGAATGTAGGGCAAATTTCAGGAAATGACACAGTACACTTTATAAACCCCATCTTTTTCTCCACTGCTTACATTTCTGATGCCATGGATGGCCCTTGTGGACCACGCTCGGTGAGGTGATGCCCTGAGTTCACCACTGCTTTCAGATGACATCCAGCGCTGGGGAGCAAAGCGGCCGTGCTGATGCTCACGTTGCTTGAGGGAGCGTCAGGTGCTGGAGCCAGCCCTTTCCCTGGCGGTGCAAAGTCGCTGGAGAAATTCACTCGCAATGCAAGCTTTAAATCCCGTTCCCTGTCGAGTTGGTTTCCGCTGTAAGGGTCAACTCCTCTGGACGTCAGCCAGGGTGAGGCGAGGCTTGACAATCTTTATTTCAGCATGCCAGTATAACCAGTTCTGTGAGCTCCAACAAATGTGAATAAGTTTACAAGGTGGTATTTTTTTTTGTCAATTTTGTAAAACAAGTTCAAATGAAGTTTACCGTGTGCGTATCTGCTGTGTACTCTCATTTTTGCATGAACTCAGTTTCTCTGCTAGTGGTTTCTCCTACCTGCCTTACAAAACTTATTCTTCTAATCCTGAAATCTTAAATTAATGTACTGCCATCTCTTTCTTGTCAATGGATGACATGAAATGGCTCATCTGCAGATCTCCGGGGAATCGCCATTACCTAAAGTGCATGTTTTTATAGGTACATTAACGATGTAGAAATGTCTTGACAGAGTGCATGGATGAACCCCCTCCTGCTTGACAGGTACTCACCCACCTTTCAATCCAGCCAGCGCTACCTATTCCTTGAGTTAGTTTTAAAGGTCAGGAACAATCGTCTCATTGCCTTTGAGTACGTGACCTTTGCTCAGTCACCGTGCCGACTGCCCTTTGGGTTTCCTGAGGCAGGCTTCGGTGGCTGCTCTGCCATTAAGGCCTGCCTTCCATTTAGGAGCACGCTCCTGCTGTAAAACCAGATCGGAAAGAGAGATGTTTGTGCATTTCTTGTAGGCCGCGCTCCCGCCGGGAGCCCTCGGGCTGCCTCTGGGCCTAGGCTGAGGCACCCCCAGTCAGCAGTGCTGTGGAGGGCTCCTGCCTGACGGAGTAACGGGCTGAGACCGGGCTCCGGGCCTTGCCTTAACCTGCTCTGCCAGCGCCGGGGTGACAGGCTCCCGTGGCCGGTGCGCAGCCGTGCCGGGGCTCCCGGTCCTACCGAGCGGCTCCCGCGGCCGCAGGAAAACGCCGCCGGGGCTCGGCGGTGCCGGGGGGTGGGGGGGCGCGGGGGGGGAAGCCCGGAGGGGACGCGGGGCTGGGAGCACTGCGAGCCCGGAGGAACGGTGAGTGCGGGCCGGGCGGCAGCGGCCCCTTGGCGGCGACTTCCCGCCAGGGAACGGCCGCGGCGGAAGTGACGCGCGGGAGCGGCGCGGCGGCTCCTGTCGGCACCCGTAGCCGCTGAGGCGGCGGCGAGCCCTCGCGCCGGCCCCGCCCCAGGAAGCGACGCGTTGGCGGCGGTGACGTTTCACCGGCGGCCGGGCGGCGCAGGGAAGCCATGGCGGCCCCGCTGACGGCGGCGGGCGGCGGGGGGGCGGCGGCGGCGGCGGCGGCGGCGGGGAGGGCGGGGCGCGGTCCGGCGCTGCGGGAGGGGGCGCGGGTGTCGGCGCTGTGCCTGGCCTGGTACGGGCTGAGCGCCGGCGGGAACGTGGTGAACAAGCTGCTGCTCGGCGGCTTCCCGCGGCCCGTCACCGTCTCGCTCTTCCACATCCTGGGGCTGTGCGGGCTCCTGCCGCCGCTGCTGCGGGCCTGGCGGGTACCGCCCGCCGGCCCGGCCCAGCTGCCGCCCCGCGCCTACCCCCGCTACATCCTGCCGCTCGCCTTCGGCAAGTACTTCGCCTCCGTCTCCGCGCACGTCTCGCTCTGGAGGGTCCCGGTCTCCTACGCGCACACAGGTGAGGCCCGGTGTGTGCGGGGAGGCCGGGGTGCCCGGTGGGGTGGCCTTGTGCCCGGGGTGTCCTCCTGTGGGTGGCCGGTGAGATGTCCCAGCACTGGTTGTGCTCGCGTGGGCGCCCGGCGCAGCGACCTGAAGCCCAGCGTGCGCTCGGTGTGATGTCCTGGGGCCCAGCGTCTGCTTGTACGGGTACCCAGTGTTTGCTGGCGCTGGTGCCCTGTGGGGCGACCTGAAGCTTGCTGTGTGCTTGTACGGGTGCCCAGTGTGGTGTCCCAGTCTCCGCTGTCCGCTGTGTGCTTGTACGGGTGCCCAGTGTGGTGTCCCAGTCTCCGCTGTCCGCTGTGTGCTTGTACGGGTGCCCAGTGCGGTGTCCCAGTCTCCGCTGTGTGCTTGTACGGGTGCCCAGTGCAGTGTCCCAGTCTCCGCTGTGTGCTTGTACGGGTGCCCAGTGCAGTGTCCCAGTCTCCGCTGTGTGCTTGTACGGGTGCCCGGTGCGGCGTCCCAGTCTCCGCTGTGTGTTTGTATGGGTGCCCAGTGCGGTGTCCCAGTCTCCGCTGTGTGTTTGTATGGGTGCCCAGTGCGGTGTCCCAGTCTCTGCTGTGTGCTTGTACGGGTGCCCGGTGCGGTGTCCCAGTCTCCGCTGTGTGTTTGTATGGGTGCCCAGTGCGGTGTCCCAGTCTCTGCTGTGTGCTTGTACGGGTGCCCGGTGCGGTGTCCCAGTCTCCACTGTGTGCTTGTACGGGTGCCTGGTGCGGTGTCCCAGTCTCCGCTGTGTGCTTGTACGGGTGCCCGGTGCGGTATCCCAGTCTCCGCTGTGTGCTTGTACGGGTGCCCAGTGCAGTGTCCCAGTCTCTGCTGTGTGCTTGTATGGGTGCCCGGTGCGGTGTCCCAGTCTCCAGTGTGTGCTTCTACGGGTGCCTGGTGCGGTGTCCCAGTCTCCGCTGTGTGCTTGTACGGGTGCCTGGTGCGGTGTCCCAGTCTCCATTGTGTGTTTGTATGGGTGCCCAGTGCAGTGTCCTGATTCCCAGTGCATGCTTGCACCGGTGCCTGGTGCAGTGACCTGAAGCCCGGCGTGCGCTCGTGTGGGTGCCTGGCGTGGTGTGCCGTGCCCCGCCGTGCGCTCGTGTGGGTGCCCAGTGTGGTGTCCCAGAGCACCACGAACCAGCCCGTGTTTGCACGAGTGCCCAGCAGTGACGAGGAGGGATGACCCAGCCTGGGCTGAGGTTGTGGCTTTGGTGGGAGCGGACCTGAGCCTCTCCTCCATCCCCGGCGCTCACCCGCTGCCGATGTGGTTAATGGAGTTGGCCCAAGCTTCGCATCTCCACCGACATCTTCTTTCCTTTCTCAGTAAAAGCGACGATGCCAATATGGGTGGTTCTTCTTTCGCGGATCATAATGAAGGAAAAGCAGACGACGAAGGTGCGGACAGGTTTGCTGAGGTTTCTTCTCTTGGTGGTGTTTGCAGTGTGCTCTGCTGGCTGGGATCAGGAAAGCTCAGGCTGTGGTTAGCTGGGTGAATTTTGTGATTAAAATTAGATTATGCGGATTTTACAAGTTCCTTTTCCTTTTATTGTGAATGTAAAGAAAACACGTCTAAACATTGAGCAAGGTGATGCTCTCTGATACACTGGAGTTGTTACAGTGTGTATTGTAGTCACTTAATTTCCTCAACTACAACAGTATAAAAGTTGATCCCTGGTTCTGTTGCTTTATTCTTCCTTCTCCTTCCCTCCCCAAATCAGGGGTATGTATAAACTCAGTTGAAATGAAAATTCTTACATGATGTAAGCCACTCCTCTCTCTTCCTCTTTCAGGTGTACTTGTCTCTGATCCCCATAATAACTGGTGTCCTGTTGGCCACCGTCACAGAACTTTCCTTTGACATGTGGGGACTCATCAGTGCACTTGCTGCTACTCTGTGTTTTTCACTTCAGAACATCTTCTCAAAGAAGGTAATAGTTTTGCTGTTCATAACATTGCTCAGGAGCATCATCCTTTAGCAGGGCAGTATGTATTTTCCAGTACATATAGACTTTTTTTTTTTTTTACGTTGACTTTATAGTCAAAGGAGCCCAAAGTAATGGTTGGTTATTTTGTGTGCCTGTTCTCTACAGTTCTTCCTACCTGTCGAAGCTGTTATACTGAAAATTGGGCAGAACTCAGAGTTTATCCTGAGCCTTTTCTTTATTCCTCGGCATGGATTTTTTTTTTTCTGCTGACAGTTCGATAGTGCTTAAATTTAACAGTTCGTTTGAAAGCTTTTAATGTATCTTGCTGTATCAAATCCTTTCTCTGTAGTGAATGAGTCAGTGCCAACACTGGGCACTCCTTGAAATATTAGAAACAAAATTAAAATGTATGTCTTGAATCTATTTAGTTACAAAATGATTTCTGGTTTGTAGAGCATTTTACATGTATTATTATCTTGTTAATACTAAGAGTCACCGCTCAAGAAGCCATTGTTTTTCTTTGGTCATCCTTATAGGAAATTCATACTGTAACAGTATTTACTTATTTTCATAATTTATCTGTCATCTAAAGCTGTTACTGTTACATGGCTCCTGAATCTCCGCTGATAACGTGGGCAGTAGCTGAAGAAAGGCTGTTTAATAATGTTTTTTGTCAGGTGTTAAGAGATTCCCGAATACATCATCTTCGGTTGCTGAACATACTTGGGTGCCATGCTGTGTTCTTCATGATCCCAACGTGGGTTTTGGTAGATCTTTCTTCCTTCTTAGTAGAGAATGACTTGGTAAGTGTTGTATTTGGGAAACTGTTTGCTATTAAGAAAGAAAAGAGGGAAAAAAACCCAAAACCAACCAACAAACACCACCACCTATACCAAAAAAGTGCACTTAAGTGTTTCAGTGTACTTCCTCATCAGCATGGAAGGAACTGTTGTGAAATACCTGCAAATTGGTTCATGAAACAGTATAAAAAAAACAAGCATAGTGTTTATTGTGAGAATTGACGTCAGGGTTAGGAGAGGTAGCTTATGTGACAGCGTAAATCTCAGGAATTAGTAGCTGGAGACAGGAGCAAATGCACCCAGAATGTGTGTGACAAGTATGTAGAGAGATGTTTTCTCAGAGTTGGTAGTTGCGTAGTGTAACGTACTTGGGTGCTCTTTAGAGTTAAGTTGTGGATATTCTTCCTATCAAGAGCAGGTAAGAAGTGACTCAAGTTGTATTTGTGTTTCTTGGTCTCTTATCTGAAACCTGAGATAATTTTTTTTTTTTCCTTCTAATGTTTGTCTTTATTACAGAGCACGATGTCTCATTGGTCCTGGACCTTGATGCTGCTTATAATCAGTGGATTTTGTAATTTTGCCCAGAATGTCATTGCCTTCAGTATTCTTAACCTGATCAGCCCGCTAAGTTACTCTGTCGCAAATGCCACAAAAAGAATCATGGTCATCACCGTGTCCCTTATAATGCTTCGCAATCCGGTAACGAGCACCAATGTCCTTGGAATGATGACGGCTATCTTAGGGGTCTTCTTATATAACAAGGTAAGGGGTTGGTTGGTTGGTTTGTTTGTTTATTCAGGAAACTCACTGGAAACAGTCCAGTAGCTCTAAATTATTTTTTGTACCACAAGTTAACAGCTAGCAGAACAAAAATGTAGAATGCACGGCATAAAACCTCATTGCAGAGGAGGTGTGTGTGTCGCCTAAGCGAAGTACTCGGGTGCTTGGGTCAGGCCAGCTGCTAGGCCTCTAACAAACTTAAATTTTGATCTTAATATTTCCTTGAAAAATCAACACTGGGAAGTAACTCACTCAAATCTCTTGAGCAAAAGAGCAGCCTACTGATTTGGCATATGAGAGGAACGAGGTTTTTATTAGAAGCCACTAATGTTTTAAGACCCTGACAGGCATAGATAGTAGTGTAATTGTAAAACTGTATGCTTTTTTCTAGGTATATGAATATGTTAGGTGACATCTAAGAAAAACATACTTTCTTTCTTTCCTAGACAAAATATGATGCAAACCAAGAAGCAAAGAAGCAGCTACTTCCAGTTACAACTGGAGACCTCGTGAATTTGGACCGGCATCGAAACACTCCTGAAAAGTCTCAGAACGGACTTACGGCATTTGCACAACACGGAGACTATCAGTATGGTCGAACCAATATCTTAACAGACCACTTCCAGTATAATCGGCAAAACTATCCAACTACCTACAACTTAAATCGTTTTGATATATAGAATCCTGGCAAACAGGTATAGACTGTGATATCAAGGTGTCCCCAACATTATCAGAAACTTTTAGTACATCCATGAATGTAAAGCCATTTTATTGTACAGTTTTCGCAGAAGGGAAGATGCATGTGTAGTGAAAGCGGTACAGACCTTCAACTTCTGCTAAGCAGACCTTTAAACGTGAAACAGCTAGATCTGACACTGGAACGAAATGCACAGTGTAGCTCTTGTACAGAGATTCTGGTGAAACGCACGTACGTAACTTCAGAGTAAAATATCTGCTGTCACTGCTCCTTTTCAGAGTCTGTCAGCTGATTATTCTTTCGGCAGCTAAATTCTGGCCAGTATTTTGTTTCCACGCTGGTAACGTCACCTTTAATTTGTTCTCTAGTATGTTTTACTGATACTTTCTTTTAATGAAACCTTCAGAAAGAAGCGAAACTAAGGCGTACTTTGGTTATCAGGATTTGTCTGTTTGAGGAGGATTGACTTGTGTATATCAGTTGCAGATAGGTAGACCTGAATTCACCTCGAGCAACTACGAAACTTCATGTGGGTATTAGCTACTTTTGTGCCTATGCCTTCAGTTTTTGATGACAAACCAGAAGTGTTTCTGAAAGAGTAGACAGTAGAAAGATTGAGCTCTTCAAGAAGCGTACTTCAGGCATAGAGAAACAGAATTCTCTAAAATCACTGTTGTCCCAGTCACTGTAGATGACAAACAGAGCTTAAGATCATAATTGTTTTCTGAATAATGTAGTCCTGTAACTTCAGACATTGCTCTTCCTCGGCAATACAGAAAACACCTTCACAAATAAAGCGTTTGGAATAATATGATATTTTTTTACTTGCTTCAGACCTGTTCTTACAAAACTCTTTTGTTGCTTTAGGAATTGAAAGGTTTAAGGTGTTTTCTTCTCAGTTTTATGCATAAATTATGCTCTCTTATATGATTCATATATTATGAATGCATTAATTTGAATAATCATCATTCTTAATTGTTTCTTAAGTCTATCTTTTTAGCCCCTAATTGTTTTTTTAAGTTTCTTAATTACTGCTGTTGGAGTTGCTGTGTGCATTTAGTGTGACTTCCACTTTCCGCTGAAAGAAGTTAAATTTTGTATCCTGCTCTGTTCCTGCAACTCCCCTAGCTCAAATAGTAAATTGTTCAGAAAAAAATATTTGAGTCATCAGTAAATAGATAATTTATGGTTAAGAAGAACTGATTCAGTTAGTATAAATGAACGTACTTAATTCTAGACGAGTTGATTGTTGTGCGTCAGATACTGCATTTGTGCATGAGAGGAATGAAACCAGTTGAACTTGGGTTTCACTGAATCAGATTGTTATTGTTATTACTTTAGCAAAGGAAGATTTTAGGGGCCTTCTTTCCTTAACAGAAAAACTGTTGTACAGTGAGATTTTTGATAGCATAAATATTATGTTTTTACTAGAGAGGTATTAGATACCAGTGACAAAATTCAGGGTGTGCTACAGAACACTCCTTCCACGTATTTATTGCTTTAAAAATGACCATTTCCGTGATGCGAGATGATGATTTGGCTCCTTTCTTGGATAATAAAGAATTTATTTTTAAGTGCATAGTCAACCTGATCTTATTCTTTTGGCTGACTGAGGAGGTAGTTATGTAGACTGCCTTCCACCACACAGTCCAAAAGAGGAAATGGTCCTTCTGAAACTTCAGAGATGGGTTAAATATGCTGCTAATGTTTGTGAGCAGAACTTCCTTCACTTGACTGGAGTTGAATCTGTTCATGCTAGCTTAGAACTTGGGCTTTTAGTTTAGAAAATCTAGATAAATTATTCCCTAACCCAGGTTAACAAGAACAAGATAATGAGGAAAAGCATTCTTTCAGATGAAATTTCTTTTGCCTGTTCCGGTATTAATTTATGGATAATTACTTCTTTTTAATATGGGAAAGTGCAAAATGTGTATTTCTAAGGCTCACTTCCCAATCTTTAAGTGCTTTTACATACATGTAAAAAGGAGCGTGTGGACTCTGGATTTGGATTAGGTTCTGGCTCTGCAAAAGGCTGATTTGAGGATGAGATATTTAGGCTGAGATTTTTAAGAGGGGCTGAAGTTCTCAAACTGCTTTCGAAGGGAGCTAGCTGTAAACTGTTAGACTCCTGCAACTTAATTGTGTTCTTTGTGCCTCGGTTTCCCATTTGGAAAATGGAGATGATTCTTCCCTACTACATAGGGGGGTGAAATACCAGGAAGACAGTAGCAGTGTGGGCCCCAGGGATGTACAGGCATACTGTGAGTTCGTCTCTACATCTTCTGGTATGTCTGCAGCTGTACCATCTTCATACAACTTGAACTGTTACTTGGAGTAAAGCTCCGCATACTTTATTCACAGATCAGAGGCTTTATTAAATATATTTAGATGGTTTCCTTTTAAAGAACATAACCAGATCTTTTTTGCAACTGTTTTCAGAGAAAGCTTGTACTGCACACTTAGTGTGGCAGGTCTTTAGCTCAGCTTTTTCTGTCAAGAGTACGGTAGCAGGTGAGGGCTTTCTGTTGAAAGTACCTCGTCCCAAATTCCAGTCTGGGCTCGTGGCCTCACTGTGTCTCTGAAACAAAACTACTGTACTTGCAGAGCAAAAAAGGACTGACCAAAAATGAGGATATCATCCGTTTAGGGCCCGGAGAGTGAATCTCTTCCCTGGAGACTGCCTGACAGCATTCATGCTCTTCTAGTTCAGGTCTGTGGTCAACGGGGATAATTTTGTATGGTAGAACATGCAATTAAAATGGTTAAGTGAATGGGTTACAAGAGGTGGTTTTGCTGAGTACCTGAATCCGAGTCCTTAAGCAATATTGCCCACATTCAGGTAAAGGAAGTTTCTGATACTGTTGTAATATATATATTTTAATCTTGGACCGCTGCGAGATTTTGTTTGGCAAGGTGAAACATTTGTTTTAACATGGTTTGTAAATTAATGACGTATTTAACTATGTATATAGGTCTGTAGAAAGTATGGAAACACTGGAATAAAAAGGGCATATCTAGACAATCGTGTATAATGACCCTGTTATTAAATCAAAGTGAAGGGGGTTGGTTTGGTTTTTTTCCTTGCAGGAAGCTTTGGGAGTGCCATACATTAGTAATGGCCACTTGCGAGAAATCAGATTAAGGTTTTGCTGTATGGGTGTGATACCTTACCGGAGGGTGACGTAGACTGAAACTATGATGCTTTGAATGCCATAACTAGCGTTGGGACACTAGTCACTGGTATCCTTAGAACTGTTTTGATTTCCGTTGTGCATTTCTAACATACATGTAAATACATCACAAAATGGGGAAATTCTTCCCAAACCAGTCCCAGATAGTTCTAGAAAGACCAGTGTGAAAGAAACCAATCTCTCCCCACTACGTGTGGGTTTTCTGTTGATAGCTCCGTAGAATATTTGGTGCTCTTTCAAGAGATCTTCAAAATATTTCCCTTGCAGATTCAAGTTTAGTACCCAGTAGTGATTACAGCATCTTTATCATCCGGTAAAATGCTCGTGTTTTTTAAATAACTGAATGCTAAATAAAATTGAGGCAATACTTAGGCTTTGTAGGTGTACGGTGATTTGTAAAAATAGTGTTGGTAATTTGGGGTCAACTCATGATGATTCCTGAAGCTCAAGACCTTTTCTTTCTAATCTGTGTTGAAACTCACATTTTTCTGATGTAGCATTTTGCAGCAGCAGAAACTTCTGCCGTGTAGCTATTTGTGAAAAAAGTGCAATATGAATAAAGGGAAAGTTTGTTTTTCTAAGGCTTCCATTTCTGAACCATGTTGTAAGCTGTTAATTCTGAAATATCTTTGTGGTGATGGTACAGGCCAGTAAAACAAATCTGTTAATCTTGAGATGACAGGTGTATGACACGATCACATTATGTAGATATGCAAGTGCAAATATGCAGGTGGCAGTCACGGCTCATCTTTTTTTTTTTTTTTTTTATGTTGGTACCTATAAATTGATGTGAATATGGGTGGTTTTACAAAAAAAAACCCCAAACCCCCACACTCCTTACTGTATGAAATCTGGCACTTAAGCAAATGAATGCTTCTGTATTGTTTTCCCGTTCTTATTTCAACTCTGTCGTTCTGTGAAGTTCTGGACGTTAGTCAGCCGGATTGCCTGCGACGCACCCCTCCAGCCTGTCGATACTGCTGCTGAAGCTGGGATCCCTTATGGGCTGACGGGAAGAAACCACACTGGTGACTTCCAGGTACTGGGACTCTTTCCCATCTAAAATAAATCAGCTGCTCAGATGGTTTTTGGCAGACGCCTCTGTCAGGTAACTATAGCTTTTGGGGCATTTTGTGGATAAACCATTGCTGCGTGCTGAGGAACGTGGCAGCCTGGACGGTGACTGCATGGGCTCCAACGTGCAAAGCAGTAACGTTTGTGTTGGGATGGAAGGCGGCAGCAGGAATTTTGAAGTGTTAGGAGCTAAGATTTGAACTTAATCTGGTCTTCTGGGATCTGTGTTAATTTCCAGGACTGCAGAGTGATGTAGAATCATGGTCAGTCTGTTTTTTTGGTTTGGGTTTGTTTTTTTTTAAATTTGTTATTTGGATACATGGAAACATCCATCTTCCTGAGTTTTTGTATTCTGTAGGTAATATAGAGGGGTCTTCATGGTATGTCTTGTAAGAATAAAAAGTTCTGCCTTATTGTGAGGATGTCTGTGACTGTTATCGGTGTGACCAGAAATCCTGCAAAGTGTAATTTAATGCCTGAAGCTTCAGACAGTGATTACAGCTCCAGGGGAGCGTCAGGATGCTCAGGTTTGCTTTTGGCCTCGTGATTCCCACATGATCATGTCCACTTGTAGATTCAGTTTTCCTGAAATATTGAAGGACACCAAAATTATTTGGGCGTCACTTTTGAGTTTTGATGTCTAGTTCTCGTAGAAATGGTCTTCAAGTGTGGTGGGGTTTTGTGGGTTTTTTTGAATTGTGTTAAGTAGAAGGAGTTGAGCAGTTTCTGCCGTGCCTTGTACCGCTTGACTAGGGTGTGAAGCTGATCAGATCAGTACCTTGCTTTTGAGGGAATGTTTTCCTGAATCCAGCAGGTATGTAAATGTGGTGTATTTTTAATTCCACTTTGAAAAATAATGGAGTATCAGGTGCAAAAGGAAAGTTAAGAACCAGAAATGAACATTTTCGTTTTAACTGCATAAAGGAATGAAGTCACTTAAAGAAAGCAGCAGTGCTTAATGTCTATGCATAGCATCTGCACTTTCTTTCCTTAACAGTTGTATTTTAAGTTCAATTCGCTCTCTACTGAGCTTCCTACACATCCATGTTCCTTTTTACACCGTGCCGATGGTCTACGTAGCTTAAGTGCCACTGCGATGGATTGTCCCCCAGATGAAACAAGTATTAAATGATATGCTTTCTTTTAATGCTATTCATTTCTGGCAACCGAACTGCAGCTTGGACGTGGGGTTTTACACGTAGAGGAACCACCTGCTGCTCGAATTGGAGCGGTCCGGCAGCTCTGCAGGTACTCGGGGAGCCGAGCGGGAGAGGACGAGGTCTCACACGCCGCAGGCCAGCAGCAGCTTCTCCTTCAGGGGCCGGCGAAGGCGATGTGTGCGCAAGCCTCAGCCACACCAGCGGCACGGCGCTGGGGAAGGGCGAGCCATGGGCCCAGACGGCTCCTGCAACGCTGACAGAGCGGCCTGAGACCCTGCCCCGCGGGCCCTTCGGCGGCCTGGCCTGGGCCCGGGCCTCCTGGGCCTGGGCCTACCCCCGGGCTCGGGGCTGGCCCCTGCCCCCGCAGGCCCTTCCTGGACTTGGACTCGGTCCCGGTCCCGGTCCCGGTCCCTGCCCCGCCAGTCCCGGGCCCGGCCCACGGCGAGAAGCGGGGCCCGGGTCTCTCCTCAGGGCGCCTCGTCCCGCCCGCTGCGCGCGGGAGGGTGGGGAGAAACGGCCGCACGTGCCCTGCGCCGCGCGCCGTCTCCATAGCGACGGGGCCGTAAAGCGCGGCTGCGCGTGCCGCCTGGCGTCTCGCGGCACTTCCGGCCGGTGCGGCCTAGCGGCGGCGGCGCCCCGTTGTCCCGCAGCCATGGAGATGCCGCTGCCGCCCGACGGTGAGCGCGGCCCGGGCGGGGGTGGGAAGGGAAGGGAGGACGCGGGGGGGGGGAGCGGGGCGGCAGCGGGGGCTGGCGGCGGCTGACGGCGCTGCCTCCCCACAGACCAGGAGCTGCGGAATGTCATCGACAAGCTGGCGCAGTTCGTGGCGCGGAACGGGCCCGAGTTCGAGAAGATGACGATGGAGAAGCAGAAGGAGAACCCCAAATTCTCCTTCCTCTTCGGGGGCGACTTCTACGGCTACTACAAGTACAAGCTGGCCCTGGAGCAGCAGCAGCGTGAGTGGGGCCCGCGGCTTGTGCAGGGCCGGCGGCTCGGGGCCGGCACAGGGCCGCGGCGGGCTCTGCTCCCCTCCCCCGCGGCCACTGGTTCTCGGCCCCGGCTGGCGGAGCCGTTTTTGTCCCTCCTGGCCTTGCTCTGACACGCCGGGACTGGTTTGCAGCCTCTTGCTGTCCTCTGAGCTCCAGGCAGTTGGCTGAGCCCTGCCCGCGGCTCTTCACGCCCCCCCGGTTTGCGGGTTTGGAGGTAGGCTGGGCTGCACCGCAGGTACAGGCGGTGCGGTGAGACGGAGCTCAGCACCGGGAGGGCCCGCAAGAATAGGGTGGTCCAGTGCAGCAGCTCCGGAGGCTGGTCTTGTGTTGGAGTCATTCCTCTCGAAGCGCGCCAGGAGTTGCTGACACTCCTCTTCTGCACCCTCCACCCTTGACTGCACGATTTCCATTTTGTGTTAAGCAATTGTGCAAAGAGCGAGGGTCTGTTTTGGAACCAGCACGGTTGTCGTGTGTGGGCTGGTGGTAGCAGATTTCTCTGTGAGGCTTACTTTAAAAGTTTACTTTGTCTGATAGTGTTGTGCAAGCAAAGTCAAGATATCGAGGCTACCGCACAGATCCAGCCGCTGCCACAACCGTCTCTCCCACCGGCTGCACCTATCCCAGCTCCTCAGGGCACTCCTTCCGTGGAGGAACTTATCCAGCAGAGTCAGTGGAACCTGCAGCAGCAGGAGCAGCATCTCCTTGCTATGAGACAGGTTGGTTTAAGATAAGCACTCACCTGGTTTATCCTAGACTGCCAGTGGCTGTGGAGTGAAATTAGGAGTGAAAGGGGAGAGGAAGGTTTTCTTCTGAGTAGTGGTGGTGAGGAGAGGGAGTGTTACTTTGTGTATTTTTGTTCTGTGGCAACTGCCCTCATCTCCTTGGAACAGATGTGTCTGATGTGCTAGCAAGATTGATCTTTGATTAAAACAGTTTATTTACTATATGAAAAACCTTGTTGATTTGCAGAGTGGAATAAATTGTGACTGCTTTAATCTTTGTTTAATGCTGCAGGTTGCTGGGAACTGCAAGACATTCCAACTTGTAGCATTCTAAGGTGGATTCTGATTAGGGGTGGAAGGGAACTGCACGCTTTGAACTCATTGGTTTTTGCAGGCGACATTTTGCTGTTAAAGCTACTGGGAACCAAACTGAAGAGTTCATGGAGGAAAGCAGCATGCCTTGATTATGTTCTAGACGTTTAGGAGCTTCCCACAATTATTTTTTTCACAATGGAGAGATCTTGGAGGTGGAAATAAACTGGGCTTTTCCTGAAGAATGAGAAGAGTCTTTTCTTCTCAAAAACAAATAACTGAAACATTTATATGTGGTCACATTGCTTGTAAAAGATCTTGGTCTTCAAGATAGCTACTTACGGATAAGAGGACAGGGATACAGCAGCTTAGTTCTTCAAAAGAACATTGAATATAATATAATTCTTTTTTTATTATTATTTTCTTCTTTTTTTCAGGAGCAAATCACATCAGCAGTAGCCCTTGCAATTGAGCAACAAATGCAGAAAGTTTTGGAGGAAACACAGTTAGATATGAACGAATTTGACAACCTGTTGCAGCCAATAATTGACACTTGTACGAAAGATGCAATCTCAGTAAGTGACCTAAATCTGAACAGTTACTTGGTGGTGTTGTGGGTTAAGTATAATTTGAATTTTGAGATTGTCTGTATAGTAAACAGCAGCTTTATTGTTGTGCTGTATGGTAGGTAAGATGATAGCTGTTACTTGAAAACTTCCCTTCTTGCAGTTATTTCAGAGTTCTAGAAAGTCCATATGATGCGAACACATTAGACTAACTCAAAATATTTTAAATTTGCTCTTCTAAGGCTGGCAAGAACTGGATGTTTAGTAATGCAAAATCTCCTGCGCACTGTGAGCTGATGGCTGGGCACCTGCGAAATCGTATAACGGCAGAAGGAGCTCACTTTGAGCTTCGGTTACATCTAATCTACTTAATCAATGATGTATTGCATCACTGGTAAGAATTAAATTGTGGTTTTCAGTTTGATGGTTTGATTAATTTGGTGAAGTCTCTCTCTGCTAGATACATGGTTAGTTTGACTTTTTGTTTTTAATGTATTAATTATTTTTAGCAGCCGTCTTAAGATGTCCATAGCTGGCATTGATTAATAATCAAACTCAGCTTTTACCTACTTTGTGTATTTTTCCTCCAGACAAGACTTTACAGTAAAAATGTAAAGGAGAGAACTCTCTATTTTACGAATCCACTACTTTTAGTATAGCAGTTGAGAGGAATCGAATATTACAGTGCTCTTAGTGTTATAGTGAAAGGCAGTAACTCTTCTCTTCCCATTCCTTTCTTGAAGCCAGCGGAAGCAAGCACGAGATCTTCTGGCTGCTTTACAGAAGGTGGTTGTGCCTATTTATTGTACCAGTTTTCTAGCAGTGGAGGAGGATAAGCAACAGAAAATTGCCAGAGTGAGTATCTGGTTTTGGTTGAACTGTATGCTTTGTTTTGTTAGGTTAGTGCTAGGCAGATTCACAAATATGAGGATGGAAGAGGACCACTGAGATTTTTGTAGTCTGATTGTCTTCATAAAGTCTATTACAGGATGTGCTTTCGTTCATGTTTAAACTAGAACTTAGAAGTACCTAGGCTTTATTTAAAAGTTATAGTAATGATGAATGCATCTGAATCTTTGGTGGTTCAAAGACAAGTGCCGAAATCCTAGGTCTTTTGACAAAGCTAGAGACATAAAAATGCTGTGCCTCAATTTTTCTTTTATTGTTCATAATTTCTAAAAACTTTTCACTCTTGAATTTATGCAGCTTCTTCAACTATGGGAGAAAAACGGGTACTTTGATGAGTCAATTATTCAGCAGTTACAGAGCCCGGCTCTTGGACTTGGCCAGTACCAGGTTAGTCACAAAAGAAAAGTAACACTTTTCTTATTTATGTAAATATTTTGAAAACAGATTTAGGAAATGCTTTCCTTTTTTTGAAAGGTAAATATTAATTCCCCCCATCCCCCTCCCTTGAAGTTGTTTACAAGGGATTACGAAAATAATGTAAAAACCTAACCGTGTTATTTCAAACATTCAGTAATTTGGCTGCTGATACGATCCCGGAAAGTCTGTTTGCATTTGTAACTGCTGCAGTCGTGTACATATTTGGCAGTGTGTTCTCTTTTTATGGAAATGAGTGTTTGGTAAAAAGGAAACTAAAGAAACCATAGCTTTAAATTGGATACACTAAGCATAAAAATTGTTGTGGCAGCAGGAACTATTCATTTTTAGCATTAATAATGAATGCTGTTGATTTTAGCTGTATTTGAAAGCTGGGCATTAATATAGACTGTGGATTCTAGCCTGCAGAGAATATTTTGGAAATCTTCGCAAAGCTTCGTAGTGTGGCTAGGTTCTTCTGCCAGTAGGTTATCCTGCATTCTCGTGTGTTTCTTGGGAGGGGGTGGAGAGCAATATAGGAGATTCTGAATGAGCAGACAGGATAACTGTTTTAGGTACAGTGTTAACTTGTTAATTCATCTCATTTTATCAGGCAAATTTGATCACTGAATATGCAACGGTAGTGCAGCCTGTACAGGTAGCCTTCCAACAGCAGATACAGAACTTGAAAACTCAACATGAAGAGTTTGTAAACAGTTTAACTCAGCAGCAGCAGCAACAAATACAAATACCACCACTAGAGAACGAGGTGAAATCAACACCCCCGCCTCAAGCCCCGACAGCAGCACCAGCCTCGGCTCCGCCGTCTGCTCCAGTTACACAAGCAGGTACTGACCTGTTCTGGGGACCTGTGCAGAAATCAGTGGGTGGCAACACTGTGAGACTTTTTTTTGCTCCTTTTTTAATAGTGAGGTACTGTGCTGTGCTGGTTTGGGTCAGGCAAAAGCCTGAAACTGTTTGGAGGTTTGCAGCTGGTGCAGTCTGATGCTTGAATATAAAAAGAACCAGAGAGACGAATGTTAAATGGATCAGAAATCCTCTCTCCCAGTGATAGATTTCTGCAGAATGTTTACACATCCAACAAAGTTTCGGTGGAGCCTGTTGTAGGTGTGCTGGTGTTTTATTAACTACGTGTGACCTGGATGCTTATAGTAGTCTCCACTTTGTTTCAGATGATGGTAAATCTCAGCTGCCTCTAGCTGGTTCTACAGAGTATGACACAACAGGGTCTGGAGTGCAGGATCCTGCCTCTGGTGGACCACGTGGCCCTGGATCTCATGATCAGATTCCTCCAAATAAACCACCCTGGTTTGACCAACCTCACCCTGTTGCACCATGGGGTCAACAACAGGTAAGAAACATAGTTCTGAAACAAGGTGTAGAGGGAGGTGGAGGTTCACGATGACCATCTTGGTTGTGGAAGTGTGGTGAAAAGCTGTAAAAGTTATAAATCCAGGTTCAAATGCCAAGCTTTCTCATTCTGAGCCCAGTTAAAGGCAAAGTACAAATTGTATTTCAGTTTGTCAACCATCACACTTTCCCTATGAACAAGCAGAACAAGAAGTGCTGTCTTGAGTACAGAGCTGCTTGGTTCAGTAACACTTTGGTCTTTTCCTGTCTCTACTCTGAAGCTGCAGTTGTTCAGACCTTGTATTCGGAAAGTTCTTTCACTTGTGCGTGTTGCCTACAGGCTGTATTTACTTAAAAAAGGTAGATTGTTTTTATTGCCGCCTTTATTTTTGTAGCCTAATGACCAGGCTTCTTTTCTTCGCCGCTAGGGACCACCTCATTGTCCTCCGTGGAATAACAACCATGAAGGAATGTGGAACGAACAGAGAGATCAAGGCTGGAACAATCAGAGAGAGACACCTTGGAACAACCAGCCCGATCCTTCTTGGAACAACCAGTTTGAAGCACCGTGGAACAACCAGCATGAACAACCTCCATGGGGTGGGGGTCAAAGGGAACCTCCATTTCGAATGCAGCGGCCACCTCACTTCAGAGGCCCATTTCCTCCACATCAGCAACATCCCCAATTCAACCAGCCCCCGCATCCGCATAATTTCAACCGCTTTCCACCTCGCTTCATGCAGGATGATTTTCCACCTCGCCATCCCTTTGAAAGGCCTCCTTATCCTCATCGTTTTGATTACCCCCAGGGGGATTTTCCTCAAGGTAAAGTGTGTACCAGGCCAGGTTTTCTTATGTTGCGATGCTGATTGCCATTACAAAATTATTTAGTGCTTTGGGGTGACAACTTATTCTTGGTGGACTGTTGTGGTTTTCCTGAGAAATGTTGAGTTTGGGGGTTTGGGAAGCTACTGCTAACAACTCAGTAGGAAATACGTGCAGAGTTGGATGCTTCCTTGCTTTTTGAGTCTTCCTTCCCTAATGGATGCAGATAACCAGAAATTGTAATCCAAAGTCGAGTCAGCATCTCTACAGGCACCCCTTTTGTGACTATTTCACGTTAAAAGTAGTAAGCTCAAGGGTGAGAAGCAGCATTTGCTTGTAAATTCGATCGCCTGCACATCAGGCCATAGATGAGGGCTCTTCAGCTGTGCCCTCCATAGATGGAGGAAGTTGGAGGAAGCCAGGCTGGAAGCAGTTGTTCTGGTGCATACGTTCATCCATGCCCTTCTTTTCTTCTCTTTATTTTTACCGAAGAGCTCTCTAATTGTCTGCCTTAATATTGTGTGGCTTGGTATTGTCTGGTGAAATGATCCTTACCTCCAGTTCTCCCTTTTTGTTTGGTTTGCTCTCTTGCTGGAACACAGGGATGTCCGGCAGCGTAGTCAGTGCACTGCTTGCCTGGCCTGTGTGGCTCAGAGTTGGCTGCGGGCTCCCTTGTGAAGTCTGGTATAGTTCTGCCCCGATGTAGTTTCTATTTCACATGCAGAAGTTATGATTATTCTGGAATGATCCTTATCAGTGTAAAGTCTAAAGATCACTGTGGTTCTGTATGACAAGCCACTTAGAAGCGCAATTATGTTGCTATGTAGGAGTTGCTATTTTAAGCTTAAAAGATTCTGAATTCCCCAAGTCCAAAAAACATTGCAAACCAATGAATTAGAGCTTATATATTTAGGGTTGTGATTAACTTCTCCAGTAGAGATTGGTTTTTTGGTTGGTTTTTTTTTTTTCTTTTTCTTTGGGTTTGTTGGTTGTTTGGTTTTTTTAAGAGTTGTGGTAGTGAGTAGGGAGAACAGCTTTTCTTGTCCTGGGGGAATTAAGGTTTAAGCTCAGAAAAGATGCTCTGTTTTGGATTGTAGCGGTGATCCAAAACATCTGTTGTTTCATGTAAAGTTGTTGGAGGAGGGGATCTACTAAAAGAGATGGCTAAAATTAGGAAAGCGGTGAAGCAACGACAACGCAGACTGTGCTCAAGTTCTGATGAAGATGAGTCAAATAGTACTGGCTGAAGATGGGGCAGTGGCTATAATGGCTGTTCCTGGAAAAACTGTTGGTCCTGCTGCAGAAGATGTTGATTTTCAGTCTTGCGTTTTTCTCCATATAGTGCAAGGAGTTCAGCAGGGTATCCTGGTGTTCGTGGCAAATGGTTTGTCCATCAGTGATTGGATGGATGTCATTCACTTCTCTGTTTTAACAGGATATTCTCTCTACCTCTTCTCGAAACGCCTCTTTAAACAAAGTATTTTCTTGTCACCTACTCATGTGAGTTAATTCCTGCCATATTTATTTCTTTATATATGATGGTTTGGCATTGAGACAGAACTAATTACAGGTCCATGCTGAGCCATGCTTGTGTATTTAGGCTTCAGAAATAGATCTCATCAGTAGCTGCCCTGCTGCATCTGAAACCTTTTGTTCTTGAGCGTATCTTTCTTGTGGTACTTTTTGACCACACTATGTCCCAAAGTAAGCAGTGGCTTAGGGTTAAAGTATCCTGTTGTCCCGAGAGCGGTTGCTATGGCCAGGGAGGGAGATGCACCGCAAGATATTCATGAATGTGGACCTGTAGCCAGCCTCTAGTTCTTCAGTTCTGTTGCTTTTCTTGATCTGCAAGGCTCTGGGTGCCAAGATTGTTTTTTAGGATAAATGCACTAATTGAAGTACATCTCTGGTTGCCTTCCCTTCTCTATAGCTAAATAGAATGTTTTAACCCTCCCACTCTGCAGAAATTGGACCTCCTCATCATCACCCTGGTCACAGATTGCCTCATCCTGGAATCAGCGAGCATCCTCCCTGGGGAGGGCCACAGCACCCTGATTTCGGGCCTCCCCCGCATGGATTTAACGGGCAGCCTCCTCACATGCGGCGACAAGGCCCCCCTCACATGAACCACGATGATCCTAGCCTGGTGCCAAATGTTCCCTACTTTGATCTTCCTGCTGGACTGATGGCTCCACTTGTAAAAGTAAGTGCTTGCAATGGGCCCTCACTAGTAGAATTAAAAGATCAAAATCCCGTGGTCAATATTAGGGACAGTTTGACGTGAACATTTATAATTTCAAATCTTTCCATCCAGCAACCATCAGCCAAAGTTGTTGTAGGGTATACAAGGCAGGAGCGGGGGGAGAAGGTAGTGAAAATGGTAACATTTTCAAGTGTTGTGTCCCGGTGAAAGCCGTTTGAGCTCGTATATGTGAAAGACTTAATTTACTCTTGAAAATCTTACCCCTGTTTTTAGAAAACAGAAATCCCCAGTGATTCTCAGATGGGCAGAGGGACCTTGCAGTTCTGATGTGGCCACTGTGTACTAGTTTTTGGTATTCAGAGTTCTTTCTTACAAAGATGTTTTACAACACTAATGTTATATATACAAACAAAGAATGATAGAGAACAGGAAATGTGTCTGTATCAGCATCTTCGGGGATCTATACATTTATGCATTCTGTGTTTGAGATGAACAAATAGGTCTCTTCCATCGCTAACTTTGTATTACTCTCAGCATACACCAGCTTTTGCCAGGCTTCCATCCAGCCACTGTTATCACAAAGGTGGATAGATGAGATCTGCCGTTTATCTGCCTGGCAATCCAGTTAATGCTGCGACATGTGTAGTGCTGGCTTTTCTCATAGAACTCAAAATGGTAGCAATAGCACGCGAAAGCAGTGGGTCATCTGCAGAATCCTTATTTCTGGACCATTTTTTATCCAATAGTGAAATGTGAGGTCCCTACACAGTTAAATCTATATTTATCTCTTCAGGTAGCCACCCCATGACACATGACACGAATGTAATTTGTTTTGTTTCCGGCAGCTTGAAGATCATGAGTATAAACCTTTAGATCCTAAAGATATACGTCTTCCACCCCCAATGCCCCCCAGTGAGAGACTACTGGCTGCGGTTGAGGCATTTTATAGTCCACCATCTCATGACAGGCCTAGAAACAGGTAAGAGTAGGTATAGCTAACAATATGGTAAGGAAAATGCCCTAAGAAGCTGTCTCAAACCACGAAGTGCCTCTCTCTTCCTTCGCCTGTGTCTTGGTTCTTCTAATGCTGAAATGAGTGCTCTTGTTGTATTTTAAACTGCACACGCTGTTTGATCTTACACCGAGCTTTGTGAGACCTTTTTGCCCAGGCCCTTTGTTCCCTACAAAATCTAGCGGAAATCCTGAACGTCTCCGTTGAGCAAAGTAGAATTTTACAGATGTCGGTTCTATGTGTGGTTGATTTATTGCAGTGAAGGCTGGGAGCAGAATGGACTGTACGAATTCTTCAGAGCTAAAATGAGAGCGAGGCGGAGGAAAGGTCAGGAGAAGAGAAATAGGTGAGAGATCCTGCTTGCTGCCTTCTGATGCATGCTGTTTGTTTGGAAGGTGCTAGGAATACCTCGGGCTAAACGCAGAGGGAAAGTGTTCAGCAACATGCTGATGGAATAACTGAGTTTCAACGCGCTGGAATTTCTCTGATCTGCAGAAAATAGTTTTTGCCACACTCAAGTTTTCACTGGATTGTCTGCAGAAATACAGTGCTTGTGTGTAATTTGAATTCGATCAGAAGTATATTTGCGTTTGTCGTGCTTCTCCCAGGAGTTTCACTGGAGTTTCTCTGCTTTTATCTGTGCAGTGGGCCTTCTCGGTCCCGCAGTCGGTCTAAAAGCCGAGGTCGCTCATCCTCCCGGTCCAATTCGCGATCTTCAAAATCATCTGGCTCCTATTCGAGGTCACGATCTCGCTCTTGCTCTCGGTCACGATCCTATTCACGCTCTCAGTCCAGGTAGAGTGCAGTGGGCTGAATCTCGGGAGCTGCGGGGGGCGGAAAAAACCAACGCTCAGGCTGAATGAGGAACCGTGGATGTTGCTCTGGTAACTTGTGCATCTGATCTCCTGTGCTCTCCCTTCCCAGAAGCCGGAGCAGATCCCGCTCTTCTCACAGCCGCTCGCGATCGCGGTCACGATCAAGATCGAAGTCATACTCCCCAGGAAGGCGGCGCCGGTCCCGGTCTCGCAGCCCCACTCCTCCGTAAACTTTTGTTTGTTTATTTCTCTTTTTACCTGGGTTGTTCGGAAAAGTACCGACAAGGGTGCTTTCTCATAAGCTGGGTATAGCAGGCATTTCAACAAAGAGTAGAAAAGAAGATGGAAGGCGGATTTAGAAATGCTTTATATGCTATATGTGCTTATAGAGAGAATATGACTCCGCTGTGGTGGCTTTTTGTTATAACAAAACACTGTGCAGCTATGAAGGCTTTGTATGCCTTCCTGGGAAGCAGGAGGAATCCTCCGCGTGCTTTCTGTTAGGAAGACCGTAGTGTTTGATTTCCCCTGTACTGAGAAGCAGGTAGGGTGTTTCTGGCACCTTTATAACTCCATAATCTAATCTAAGAGCTTTATAAAAGAATAGCTTAGTAGAGTGGATGGGATTATATTGGGTGTTAATGTTTAACAGAATATAAATGACCTTGCTTTGTGTCAGAACAGGATCACTTGTTCTTAATTTGTTCTTTTTATTTCTTCAGATCTTCTGCTGGTTTGGGCTCCAGTTCTGGGCCTCCCATACCAGAATCAAGACTTGGAGAAGAAAATAAAGGCCATCAAATGCTCGTGAAAATGGGTAAGATGCTGTTCTGGAATCTTACACAAGCCAGGAAACAAAATCGGGCACCAAACTCTTGGATACAATTAATTAATGGCTGTTCATAGGTAACTATCCCTTGGTATTCCAAGGTCAGCGTGAGGATATTCAGAGGTGTAAGTATATAGGACATGGAGCAGTGGTGGTAGTTGCCTTTCTGGGAAGGATATGGAAGACAGGGACTGTCCCCACTGCGGGTGGGTGATGGTGGATCATCGTCAGGACACCGAACTTTCCTACCCACGGCGTTTTGTCTCCCTGGAGCGTAGATCAGCGGGGCTGCCTGGACAGATCGGGCCTGCGCTGTCTTTCCCCTTGTACTCTCGAAAGTTTTTAGGGGAAGCGCTGGTGTTTGTCAGCCCCCAGAATCTCTGCATGTTAATGCTTTTGAAATAAATGGGACAGTTCCTGCGTTGTCTCAGGCTGTCCGTTACTGTCCTGCTCTATCAAATTGACGCTTGCTTTGGTTGTTTCCAAAATGTCTGTGTTTGTCTGTCTTCAGAATTCCAGTAGTAAAAAAGTAGTTACAGGGTTGCGATGTTGTGTCCTTTCTGCAGGATGGAGTGGATCTGGTGGATTGGGAGCCAAGGAACAAGGAATTCAGGATCCAATTAAAGGAGGGGATATCCGAGACAAATGGGATCAATATAAAGGAGTGGGAGTTGCATTAGATGACCCTTACGAAAATTACCGAAGAAATAAAAGTTACTCGTTTATCGCACGCATGAAGGCCAGAGATGAATGTAAGTGAATGTTTCTAAGCAATTTATAAACTGTGCAGACTTAATAGCGATTTTGTCCTATTTACTGTAGACTGTAAACCCAAACCAAAAGACTAGTAACTCGTAATTCTTTCTAACGTAACGGATACAATAAAACAACAGGTAAGGAGACGTATGCTCTGATTAACCCAGCATCTTCTCCCTTTTAGGAGTTGTGTTGTATTCTCGTTTCTGAAACATTAATTAGCCTGTTCTGTGTAAGCCACTTCCTGGCTGCGATACCGAGAGCCTGCATCTTTGAATGTTACCCTTCAAAAAATAGGAGCAATCCCAAAGGTAGCGGAGGGAGCTGCGCCACAGGAGGGATGGTCGCTAAAGCAGGAGGGTCTTTGTGGTTGGAAGGAAGTTAGACCAGGCTTACTGCTCGGCCCTGCCCAACTCCGAGTTTCCTACAATTAGCGCTGTGATAAATTCGCTGTAGCGCAGGAAGGGTTCAGAAAAAGTGGAGGTGCTTCTTAAGAGATGAAGACGATTACCCAAACGATGGATTTTTGCAGAGAGTCTGTGTTACGTAGAACAACTGCACTTGCCAATGACTAAAAGGAAAAAATTGGCATGCGAAATGAAAAGTCACTTCTGCCTATGGCTGCAGTAGGTCTGTGTAATCAAATGGGTTCAAATAAAGCCCAAAAGGAACAATTCCTTATGAATAGAGCCCTCATTCCGTGAAACATTTCAGACAGCTTAGGTAACTGCAGAATGTGTAAGAACTCTTTTCCCTATTGTTTCAGTGAAGCGTGAAACGCAAGACCCTCCACCACCCGAATAAGACTCTCTGAAGAAAGATGTCTTGCATCTTCTACAAAACATTAAACTTGTATAAATCCGGATTAAAGTCTGGAGGAAGTGACAAATGAATTACTTTTAAAACTATGGTGAAAAATGGAAAGCTATGACATGTACTTCAACACTTGTCGCTTAGCGTTTAGAAAAGGCCAGTCGTTACTGTGACATGTCTAGCGAGTTTAAGAATTTCCATTTATTTTGCAAAAATTTTTAATTAGTTACCCATTTTATACTAGAATTAAACCCCAGCCAAGCCATCCCTGGTGCAGGATTGTGAGTCATTCATTCCTGTGGAATACAGACGTTATCTGATATGGTTATATGTTCTCTAGTTCCATAATGTATGTTTATTTCTCTCAAAAGGTTAATTCTATTTGAAGTGGAGGGGTGCTGCCTTGGGATCAAGTCAGACTGATGCTGAGCAGTGTATCCTAATGTCTAAGTGGGGAATGAAGCATCTAGTTCCAGTACAGGTGACCTATGAGCACTGTGCAAGCTTGTTAGAACCTACCATACAACTTAACGCCCCTACACACCAGCTGCTGCAGTCCCAACTCTGGTCAGAACACGAGGGTTAACTGTTCTAGCTTTTCAAGCGCTCTAAGGGATGTTCAATGCTTTGTAACGGAAGACATTCTTTAAGCTTTTTATATTTTTGTATATACCCTTTAATAAAAGCTAATTAGTTCAATAGAAGAGAATCCATTTTCTCTGCTCTGCAAGTTTCTAACAATGAAATGTTCTTGGAAACTTCCTTTAATCTAAATGAGAAAAAAAAACCTTTTGTAACTGTTTCCAGAGACCACCAGCGAAAGATGTTAGGCCCTTACACTGCACTTCCACTCCAGAGGTCGGCGTGGTGGTAACCTCTTCCCGAGTCATTTGTTTGTATAGCAGAAACCCTCTTAAAACCATTCAGTTAATATGGTGAAATATCAGTTTGTTCTAGATCTACTGTAGTTGTGGAACTGTACCTGTCTGTGAATCAGCATACACCACCTGTATGTTATCAACTTGTGAATTTTATTGTTTTGCCTTCCAATAAACACTTTTTTTTTTTTAATAAAAATCAAATGGTGGCTCATATTTCAGAGTAAATGGATTCCCGTACATTGGCTATAAGCCTTCCTTGTATTGAATTTATCTTAACTTTGCGCGTGTTTGGTTTCGTAGTAATCCGACAAGGCTAATTACAGATCAACACTGTTTAAATATGGCACTAAAGTCAGGATACGGCAGTTTTCTGCTGTGATCGTGTTCCTCGGGTGCTGTAGTCCAGACTTTCACTTCTACCGTGATCACAGATGTGATCACAGCTCACACGATCTGCATGACAGACATGCACGCTGCGAGGACTTACCCGCTCCCCTTAGAGAGGAGTGTTTTCTTGGTTTTCTGCTGAGCACTGACACGGTCTGGCTGAAGGTTCCTGCCTGTCCCTATATCACGTACATTAGTACAAAATTCAGATACAGGAAAATAAATTATGTATAATAGGAAACATAGCAGTTAGTACAAATCCTTCCGGTCCATAGTTTGTAACTTTTTATCTGTGCAATTTGGAAGGGTTTCTTGTTCCAGCTTGAGATCTGTAAATGTGAATTTTACTTAAAATTCAGAGAGTCAAAGCAGTTTTTCTTCCTGCGCTTTCCGAATTTCTTCACGTGCTTGCTCAATTGTTAGAGGTGGGGATTTGTGATTCCTGATGTACTGCCAAAAAAAAGTTAATACACAAATTTCTTTATTATGTAGATAAATACTTTCTAGTATTTAATAAATAATAAATCTTCACATCAAGATACCTGCACTTTTCTATACTAGCAACAGAAACTGATAACTTCTCTTGCAGCACGAGGACGATCCTTGCTCGTTTGAGGACAGCTAAATGCCACAGCAGAAAGCTTATTCTTTCAAAACTATGGCCTCCAGTAAGACTTCAGTCATCTTTTACTGTATAAACTCCAACTTGTTATTAATATGGGCACAAGCGTTATAGTATTCTTCTTTTATGAAGTAATTTATTCAATGATAATAGGAACTTTATCTGATTAATGAAAAATATGCAAAGAAAATCTGTTTGCCGCAACTAGTAGAAGCGTTTGGAAAGGTATCTAGGCTGCTGCCTGGTCTATGGTAAATACCTCTTTAGCCTCTTCCAGGGTATGGTAGTGGAACTTCTCGTTCTCTAGTGACTCCACAAGGGTTACGTGAAGGTGGTGAATGTTCTCTACAAACTGCTGAGTCAACATCAAGTGCTGTTTCAACATGGCATTTAAAACAAGAACTGACGGGCTGTATGCTGTCAAGGCTGCAAGAAACGGAGAGTATGTACTTTAGGGATACATTACAGTCCGATAGTAAGGGCTAAACAATCCAAGCAGGGGTTAGATGCATAAAATACAGTAAAACAGAATAGTAAGAAACATGTTTTTCAGTACCTTCTACTGCATCCATGCTGATGACGTGACTGGCGATAGGTACCGGATCAATGTAACTGTTTCCTACAGGTGGGTCAAGTACTGCGGAGGTGTTTGCTGTGTGTAGGATAAAATCAGAATTACTGGGTTTGGAGGGTGGAAAGGTTTAGCGCTAGAACTCGGTTCATCCTCAGCGCTCTCTTGGGACATCAGTTGCTGCAGAACCGCTGTAAAGCCTAATGCTAAAATAGTCCTATGACCTCCACAGTTCCTTCACTCGTACGTTCACAACACGTGCCATTGCGGAAGGCATCTTTTCTAACCCTAGACAGAGGAAAAATAAAGGCTTTTGTACTTGAAGGAAGGTACTGTTTTCAAGCACACCCGAGTTTCTATTTTCTCCTCCTTGAGTGTGGCAAGAAGCGGCTCTTGCCACTTTTTCCTTTAAGTCAAGAGAGGTAGGAACAGAGCTCCCCCTCAGAAACAGCTAAAGGTCACCTCTGCCTTTTGTAAATGGGGCCATAGTGCTTTCCCAAGAAATAAATACAATGCAAAAAAAGAACTCTACGATGGGTGATCACGTCAGTAACGATACAGTAGTACTGTTTACAATAGTAAAGATACAATAAAAACGTTGAATTCCATTTGAGAATATTACTCGGGTTATTGCAAGCTCTGTCGCTAACACTAGCTCATCCATCCAGAGTTCCTCTTGTGCTTCTTTTTTAGCAAAAAACAGTTCCAAGTTCTTACTCTGTTGTCCAATCCCAATCTTTGCTACAGATAGCAGATTAAAGTGTTGGGCTTTAGAAAGTTTTTAATTTAATGTCAGCTAGGGGAAGCTAGTACTGAAAGTAAGAACTCTATCAAGGCTGACTAGGCTAGCATATAAAATGTAAAGATTGCCTGAATAGGGCAATATCTCATGAACTTACTCTTTGACCAGCAATAGGTGAATGGAGGATCCGCTGTCTGCACCGCGGTTTCTTTGACAGTTACTCTGTGTACCTGGTCATGCCGCTCTCTGGTAAATAAAGGGGACGATGCTGAAGATGGGTGTTTTCCAGAATATGTGCAGCTCTCAGAACGTTCCTCTGACATTTTTGATACAGATTCCCTGTCTGTTGTAGACAGAGACCTTTCAAAGTCTTCAGAATATTCTGAATTAACAGTTCTCTCATCATGATCAAGATAATCCTGTTTGTGTCTCGGAAGATCTGCAGAAACTCCACTCAAATGCTCAGAGATTTCAGCTTCAGTCACGGTTTTTTCAATATCCCCTTCAGAAGCATCATTCACACCAGTTACTGCACTTGCCATTTTAAGAGAAGTTTGGTCTTTTTCCACCAGGAAGGTATCTTTTTTTGGATTTCTATTTGATTCTTGAGTAATGTGAATGTCTGTCCCCTGTAAAACAAAACAGCTGTATGTTAGGAGAATCAACAAAATATAACCTTGAGTATGCCTCCATTATTCTTCATCTGTTCTGCTGCACATCCCTGAGAGTTAGCTACTACTTCATTAGGAAATAAAAATGTTGCTCTTCTGTGTCACCCTGCAAACTGTGCAGTGCTGTTACATTTAGTAAGGAAATGCAGACACTAAAAAAAGAATTTGGTCAGGTTTCAGTAGACTGTAAAATCCTATCTAACCCTTACAGCTAGTGAGACGTGCCCACCCCACATAGCCTATGAGTAGAATAGAAGTATTCATTTTAAAATATCCACCCTCCACCAAACACAGAATGGAAATATGTGCTAGTAGGGAATTTCTACTTACTTTCTGCTCTGATTCTGCTGCCTCACTGGTGATGTTTGGTGCCAAATCATCAAGGCTCAGGATATTCACTCTGAAGTCTAGAATCAAATGATATTTCGTCATGAGAATTTGCATGAAAATTACAGTACACTTTCCCTTAAGCAAGAAACGTGGAAAAAAAAAAGTCAGTACCACATTCCTAATTTAAAGTGTAATACTAAAAAGTAATAGCAGTCAATCACTCTGAACCTTTAACTTAGCAGCAGCTCTTTCTTATGTTTCCTCCTTTGCCTGTCAGTGGATCTGCTAACCCCCGTTCAAGAGATGCTTGCTGCCCCTCATTCACACTTGTTCTCACTCAGAGCCGTTGGTACATTGTCCCACTCATATCTGAAAACTATTAAAATGTTGTAATTGCTTTGATGACATAACCGTCACCCAGGGAAGCATCATTAAACTGAACCCATTAAATCAAAAGCCAAGAAAAATACAAATATATTACACTAGAAAAAAGAAACAGAGCAACATAATTCCTTTGATAAAAGTCTCGGTTTAGGTAAAATTACACTACTGAATCCTTTCAATGTGAGTATCTGCCCATGTTTATTAGTAAATTTATCAGTAGATTATTAGTACAATTCATGCCAAGTCTACTGAGACAATATTTTAGAACTAACTTACCATTTGAGCTGCTGCTAGTTGAATCTTCCGCATCAGCTGCTTTTGAAAATAATTCATCTAATGATTTTATTTCACTTCTGTCACTTTCAAGTGATATTTGGCTTTGCTTGGTGTTGCCTGTTCTAGGCAGAGTAATCTTTACAGTATTGTCTTTCATGGAAGAGGACAGTGATTGAGATCTCATATTATGTCGTACTGACAGGTTTCTGCTGGCTGGTGAAGGTGTTGGTGAATTAACTCTACCAAAACCATTTTTCTCTGCGTCTCTGCTATGAAAAGATGTTTTAGATACCTCTGTCAGTGAAACTTCTTTATGAGATGGAGGGGGCACTCCTGACGCAACTGGAGTCTTATTCTTTTGAAGAACATGAAAGAGAGATTTGTGTTACTTCATTTCTTATGTGTAGATCACTAAAAAGGAAAACCAATTATAATGGGTAAAAAAAGAGTAATTTTAAAATGTGAATTGAAGCTAAATCATATCATGAGCAAGCCGCAAATGCAAAATCAAATTTTAATTTCTGGTGTTATCTAAATAAAAAGTGACCTACCAATTAAAATGATTTCATAAAAGTATAAATAAAAATACATAATCCAGCAAAGTCTGTATTTACCTTTCCACCCCATTTAGAATCACTTACAACAACTCTCCAATTCTCCAGATTTCCACTGGAAAACTCCAAAGAGCTCTCCATCAATTCTCTCATTTCCTCTTCATCGCTATCCAAACCAAGCTGTTGTTTAACCATAAGATTCTTTTCAGGGCTTTGGCTGCTTTCCTCTTCCTTAGAACAGGCATTACTGAGGGTCATATTTCCACTGGCAGTAGCGTAATTCTTCAGATATTTCTTGCCCCTTGCACTGTGTTCGTGACCAGAAGCAGATGAGAAGGACTCTTCATCCAAAGGCTTCTGGCCCAAGCCAGTGTTTTGCAATTCCATCTGCTTTTTTCGATTCATGATTTTGCTTTCTAGTTGTGCCACCTTCCTCAGAGCTGAGCTCGACCGTGTGTGGGAAGCGCTACCCGGACTGCTCTTCGCGGCGTGTCTGCTCGCTGTCTGCACAGCGCTTCCCGATGTCTGCCACCACTGGCTTCCATGTACATTTTCGTTGCGCACCTTTAGGAATCTGCTGTGGCAGAACAGAGCTCTTCCAGTTTTCTCCAACTCTGTGTCAACCGCAGAGAGGTCACTACAGGAGCGAGGAAGGACGCTGCGCCCGGCTGCGATGGTTCTCCTACGGGGAGCGTCGCTGCGTCCCTGCCGAGAAGAGGATGCAAAGAGCCCTCAGAGGTGGAGGCAGGCGGCCCGGTTCAGCTCCCAGCTCCCGGGACTGAGCAGACGCTCCCGCTCCCCACGGCCCTGCCCTCGTCCCAACCTGTGCCGTGCCACCCCCTCCCACTCTCCGGTGTGGGCCCTCCCCGCACGCGGCTGAAACACCGGCTCGGGGCCGGCGGCTGCCCAGATGCAAACCGAGCGCGGCTGACGCTGAGGCACTGCGGAGGCCGGGACGAGAGCTGGCGCCTCACCTGCCCTCCGCCCGCGGGCGCCCTCTGCGCCCGAGCGATCGCAGCCATCCGGGACGGGCCGTCCTGAGGCGGCGGCGGCGGCTCCCCCAGGCCGGGGCCAGAGCGGTCGGCGGCGGGCCGTATCCCGGAGACCGCGACTCCCCAACATCCCGCCCCCTCATTGGCTCCGCGTAGAGCCCCCCCCTCGCGCGCCGGCGATGCTTGGCCGTAAGTAGCCAATCCCAAGAAGGCATACTGCCGCCAGCCCGTGAGAGCGCCGACTACAAGCCCCAGCATGCATTTCGCCGCTCGGGCACGTGGCAGCCCGCTCCCCCCTCGGTGGCGCTAAGCCAATCCGATCCCGTTGCACAATAAGTTAGGCAAGCGCGGCCAATCAGAGCCCGCCATGGAAAGGGCGGGGCCCCGAAGGCGCGAGGCTGCGGGTGATGTTGGTCGGAGGCGCGAGGGCGTGAGTCCGTTGTCGTGTGAGGGCGGCGATGGCGGCCATGGCTGCGGCTGGGCCGAGAGGGCGCCGTGGCAGGGCTCCGGCCGTCGTCGCGCTGAGGCTGGCCCTGCTCCTCGGGGCCGCGCTGGGCTCTGCCCGGGCCACGGTGTATTTCCAGGAGCAGTTTCTGGACGGAGGTTGGGCGAGGGCAAGGGGGTAGAGGGGGTGGTGGGGCAGCTGCCGGTAACGGCTGGGAGTGTGTGAGCTGGTGGGGAGGGAGCCCCCCTCACTGTACCGTGCTGACTGACCCTGCTCTTGTGTTGTTGCTGGCGCTGGCCTTGCGGGACAGCCAACTGGCAGAAGAGGTGGATGAATTCTGAGTACAAGGCAGACCTTGGGAAGTTTAAACTCACTGCAGGGAAGTTCTATGGAGATCCAGTGCGAGATAAAGGTATGTGGGTTTCATTCAAAATACACTATGGGAATCATCTCTAGAGTTGGGGATTTGCCTTTATAGATGTGCAGTGCATGGCAATAAAAGTATTATTTCTTTGCAAATGGAGAAAAAATGTAAGTTTGTCTATTATACTAATATCTTTACAGGTCTACAAACTAGTGAAAACTCTAAATTTTATGCTATCTCCTCACGATTTAAACCATTTAGTAACAAAGGGAAGACTCTGGTCATTCAGTATACTGTGAAACATGAGCAGAAGATAGATTGTGGTGGGGGATATGTTAAGATTTTTTCCTCAAACTTGGACCAGAAGAACCTAAGTGGAAATTCACATTATTACATCATGTTTGGTGAGTTTATAGTTATTTCTGCATTACTAAAATACTGTTGCTGCTGTTGTGCAGTTCTTCAAAGATGATTGTGGAAATGGTGGAAAAATCATAAAGGAAGGCTGTCTTAACAAAGAAGGATGTTGTGACTGTAAGGAGTTAGATCTTCCATGCTTGAGAGATCTCTAAATATGTATTAACAAAATACATATTTATGCAAACATTCTGAGCTGATTTGAAGGACATTACTGAAAATGATTAGAGTGAGCTTAGAATAAAAGTAGTTGTTCAGCAGGATTTTTTTTTTTTAAGACCTTTAACTGAAACAACATACTGTACGCCATTATCTGCCCTTACATACTTCTATGTAGTTTCCAGTGACTTAGTGAAATTTGTCATTATGTATCTAATATAATTACATAGTTATTCAGCTTGCACCATAGATAATTTTTATTTTGCCTGGGTTTTTGTTTTCTGGGTTAGAAACTAACCCATTCTAACGTAGATTTAGAGACTTTGAGTGGAAGCCACATCATCCATTTAAAATGGAATGGAATACATCAAAATACGTGGAATGGGAGAGATGTCTAGCAGTAATAGAAGGAAAGGGTAAACAATCTGTATTTTTCTGCAAAGAAGTTAAGGATACAAAGCATATAATCTCTTTGTAGGGCCAGATATTTGTGGATCTGAGACAAAGAAAGTCCATGTTATTTTAAATTACAAGAATAAACCCCATCCAATCAAGAAACAAATCAGATGCAAGGTAAATACACATTTCAAAGATACATAAACTTTAAAATAAACAAGTTACAGGGATATTAGGAAGAAAAAAACAAAACAAAACAAAAAAAGCCCCAAACCACTATTCCAAACATGTAACACCTTTGAGAAGTTCTACTTTTCATCATATCTTAAAGGTCATGTCAATTTTGGGACTTCAGATATTTCTTAGTTCGTATGTTTGCAATTTAATAATTGCATTCATAATACCTGATACTGATACAGGATGAAACAAGGTTGCAAGGGTGCTGTATGTTATTAAGAAATGTATGTCATTGTGTTTCTTGATTGTAACTTTAATTCCACATTTCCTAGCGAGAGAGTGCTTTCTTGTGATATAAATGTAAGATCCTGGCTATACTTTCAATATTTTTGCTTTTAACCTATGTAGTAGGCCTTTTTATGTGCCTTTGCTGTAGCTGTTTGGGATATAAATAACTTGTATCTGATATTCACTAAAATCATTACTTTATCTGATACTATTTTCAGTCTTGTGATACTTCCTCTTGCCAATCAGATCTAGACTGTGCTTTCTTGCAACCATTCGGTTTTGTTCAGAGACCCAGATGGGAGGACTGGAAAATATATGTGAAAAATGTCATTAATTTTATTTTCCCCCTCTAGGAGACTTTGGGAATTATTTTTTCTTACTACTGCTTATGAAAAATCCATTAGAAATTAGTATTATAATTCTGGTGCAAGGCAGTTCCTAAGAGCTATATTTAAGGTTCTTAAAAAATTTTACTTGCTTTCTTTAAAACCCAGGTTGACGGATATACACATCTATATACTTTGATTATAAGGCCAGATCAGACTTATGAAGTAAAAATTGATAACAAAATGGTTGCATCCGGCAACTTAGAAGATGATTTAGGTTTTTTGCCACCAAGGAAAATTAATGATCCAACAGTGAGGAAACCCACTGACTGGGATGATCGAATCCAAATTGATGATCCAAATGACATCAAACCCGAGGTAATTTGCTCTCCTTATTCTGCATTACTGGATTACTTAATTTCTACCGAATACACGTTCAATATAGTTGAACTCTGCACTAGTTTTGCTTTCTTAATCTTCCTGTGTCTTTTCAAAGGATTGGGATGAACCTGAATACATTATGGACACTAGTGCTGAGAAACCTGAAGATTGGGATGATGCTGTGAATGGAGAATGGCATTATCCTATGGTCAAGAATCCTCTACACAGAGTATAAATAATCTCATAATCCTAGTTATGGATAACACTTTAAGCAACTTTTCTTTGCCTGACTGTATTCAGAACATGTGGTTTATCCTAGGGGGAATGGAAACCAAGGCAGATTGATAACCCAAATTATAGAGGAGTTTGGCCTCATCCACAGATTGACAACCCCAATTACTCGCCAGACTTCAATATCTACAGCTATGAAAATATTAGCATCATTGGACTAGATATCTGGCAGGTGAGATGCCTTTACTGGAAAATAAAGAACTTCTCTCTCGCTGAGTATATAGCAACCTGTTTACCCTTTGCATATAAATACTATCTGTTGGTTTGGGATCTTAGGGACCTATGTCTTTAACTTGCTCTTAAGTAAATATATATACAATTGAAAAATCTGTAAGACGCACTGATCTTCTGTTGTAGTTGTTTGGATGATAATCATCTACAGGTAAGTGAGGGGCCTAAACTAATTTGTGTAAGTATTGCAAAGTATGACTTACTCCACCTGACTTGAGGTGTGTAACTGAGGCTTCAAGCAGCTCAGTTACTCCTGACTTACCCAAAAATTAATGAGGAGAAAACTGCCCTCTGGGGTACCTCTGAGATCTGCCTCTATCTCCGGTTTCTTGACTAGCCAGTGATGAGACTTAAAACTTCTAAGAAGAGCAGTGAAGTGCATAAAGTTAAACCAAGTTCTTTAGATTCTTGAAAACAGTTGTCCAAAAAGAGAGACTTCTTCATCAAATTCTGTAAAAATCTATGGGGTTCTTGACATGAATACTCTATATTGAATATATGATACAAACATATTGTTAAAAAAAAAAAAGAGATGAAAACTCTTGAGAAAACAGAGGCATCCTCGGTTGGTTTTTTCCCCTATTCCTTCAAAGGTGAGAGCTGGCACAATTTTTGACAACTTCTTGATAACAGATGATGAGGTTTATGCAGAAGACTTTGGAGATGAAACATGGGGAGAAACGAAGGTAACGTGAAATTCTTGTGTCTGTTTTGGTTCTTTATTACCACATTTTAAAAATCCCCTGTCTAATCTGAACAAGAACCTATTGGTGCATAAAAATGAAATCTTAATATTAGGGTCCTGAAAAGGAAATGAACATAAAGCAGACTGAGGAAGAGCAGGAGAGAGAAAGAGTTACAGAAGAAAAATACTTTGAGCAACGGTTTAAGAAAAAGCTAGAGAGAAAAAAAGAATCTGGAAAGGATAGAGCAGTGAGGAACACTATCGAGAAGGAAGAGCTTTAATTGTTATTTGAAAGAAGTTCACATTTTTTTTACTTAAATCTCTCTCTAGAGATCTTGACAGTTTAACAGCTTCTTGGAATCTGCAGCAATACAGTTGTATTAAAACAGTTTTTTTTAAATTCAACATTAAATTTTGTGACCAGTTTCAGTTATTTTTAATAGCACAACATAGTTAAATTCTCTATAGAAAGGTTATTTTTTTTTTATTAACTGCATTTTAACCCTGCTAAAATGTATTGAAAACATCTGTAATAAAGCACTAGGTTTTGGAACTGGCTTACACTTTCATGTAAAATTCACGCTCATTTTTGTTGAGGAAATATCATGGTAATGATATTTCATTAAAGGGTTCAGCATGTCAAATGGGTGAAGCATGTTTCACAACATACTTCAAACTAAGGAGGAGATAAGCTTTGCTAAGCTTCTGTAGTAACCGTGCACCTGTCAGAGTTTCACGGATTACTGCAGCTGTATAGCTGCTGCGAACGCACCGTGGCCGCTCTTGGCTGTTCTGCCGTTGTTTATCTGCTGATGGAACGTTCTAGCTCCGTCTCAGCATGGGACCTGAGTGACAGTAGTCTGTCCATCCACAAATCTGTCCTTAGGCGTTTAAATGTATTCAGACAATTTTTTTTCCCCTTCAAAAATCTGAAATTAATACATACAGTGCCTGGAAGCTGTCTTAAAATAATTTTATTTTTTTTTAATGGGGGGAGGGATTTGAAACAGTGAACGACGTGCCTATTTTTGTCTGACCTATCTTGTAAATCACTCTTGTAACTTGTTCAGTCACTTCCTTCATTCCTTCTCAGGTCCTTCTGCTCTTCTGCGTTTCCTTCCGCTGCCCCCCCCCCCCCCCCCCCCCCCCCCAAACTAATGCTATAAATTTATGAAAAAACTGAAGCCAGACTTCCAGAGCCAGTGGGTTTGCATTTACCTCTAGGCTACCCCGACACTGGCTGAGCAGAATTTTGTGTGCTAAGGAGATAAGGAGTGGGTGGATCTGTGGAAGCCCCGACTTCAGCCAGGCCAGTTTCTAGCCTGTGGAGCAACTGAGGTCAAATTCTTTCACTTCTGCTTGTCTGAGTGCTGTCCCCTGTAAAACAATTCCAATGCCACTGTGGGGTGGAGAACTTTAAAAGCTATTGAAATACACTATAATGACAGTTGCCCTTTACCTTTTTTCCCTCAACAAATTCCTGTTGATTTAGCTTTTATATGGCCACAATGATGTAGCCTCATTCAGGCTGCTGTTCAATATTTATGCGTTGCAGTCGGGGATTTGTTAACTTTGTTGTATTTGATGCTGAATATTTGATTGTAGACTAGAGGAAGCTTAATTTGGTGAGGTCTGTTTTGACAAGGTTTAGTGTAACGAAGTAAAACGACGAGGTTTGTCCAGGAGAAAGTTGGATGCGGGTCATCCAGCTAAAAGGTAGATCAGTGCCTCGACTCAGTTACCTGCAAGAATATTCCACAGGGCAGCTGCAGTCTTCCCTAGACCTACTTTGTCCATAACGTAGGTAGGTCACCGCCAGCTTCGCTGGAGGAGAGCCGTGTCTCGGAGCAGAGAGACTGCGGGAAGCAGGGGCTGAGCTGCGGCAGGACGGGACAGCGGGAGCGGCCCCAGCTCGTCGAACGGCTGCCGGGGACAGATAAGCCGCGGCCGCTTTGTTCCCGGGTCAAACGCGTCTCCGGAGCTGCCCGACGAACTCCCCGCCGGCGGCGGCCCAGCAGGCCCCGGCCCCGGCCCCCGCCCGCCGAGGCCAGGCCCAGCGGGGCCGCGCCGTGCCAGGCGCGGCCGGGCGGCCTCCCGGCCTCCCGCCGCCGCTCGCCCCGCCTTCCCCCCCGCCCCGGCCGCTGCCCGAATCAGTGGGAGGAAGATGGCGGCGCTCATCCCCCTCAGCCAGCAGGTAACCGGTCCGGCCCGGCCCGCCGGCGGCAGGACCCTGGCAGGGGTGGGGGGGCAACTGGGGGCGGCTGAGGGGAGACGCGGCCCGCTGGCCCCGGCGGTTGAGCGGCGACCGGGGAAGGGGGAGCGGGCCCTCCCGGGTGTGGGTCCCCCTCCCGCAGGCGGGTGCATCCGGGGCCGGGTCGGCGCTGGGGCATAGGCCCTGCCTCTCCCCGCGGCCGGGGGGGTGGCTCGCCCCGCGGGGGGAGAGGGTCGGTGCGCGGCGGGGAGCAGGCCCCGGGCAGGGGCGAGGGGAGCGAGCAGCCCCCGGCTGTCCCCCGCCGTCGGGCCGGGGCTGAGCCTCCCGGGGCAGGCGTCGGCCGCTTCTGGGGGGGCACAAAAGGTGCTGGCGCCCTCCCTTCACAGAGGCCCCGCAGCTGCCCCCCTGAGGAAGGGGCTGGGCAGCACCGAGGCTTTCTGAACGCTTTCCCTCCCCGAGCTGCAGCTCCTGGGTTTGGGCTGCGGGGATTAATGCGGTCCGGTGGTCTGAGGTGCAGGGCTGGGCTGCAGGAGCGATGGGGCTCGCTCTCTGCTCGGGACTCTGACTTTGGTCACGTCACCCTGTTTTCCTTTTTGTAGCAGGGGGTTAATGCCGCCTTTAGCTGTTGGGGTGTCATGACTGTGCTTAATATTTGGGAGGTGCATGAGTAGCGTAGCTATAGGCGCGGATACACCAGTAAAGGACTCAGTATGTAGGAATGAGAAGGAGGTTTTCACCCATCAGCAGGAGAATGAGGCTTCTGCAGGGGAGTGGAGGACCCTGAACCTTGGAGCTTGTCTCAGCACAAGGAGGGTGGCATGCCTCTGGGAAGAGGCTGTGTTTCGAGCTCTGGTTTAATGTTTGGGATCCTTGGGTAGATTTTTGTTGTTATTGTTGTTACAAGTTCTTTGATTAATTTCTCACCCAAATAATTTAAACCTGAACAGTGTGATATTCTTTTCCATACTCCTGTGAAGATTGTCAGTTTACTTATTTCTTTTAAAGCAAAAAAAAAAAAAAAAGTAACCCTTCCCTCCCCCCAATGCCTTGAAATTAAAACTATTTTCTACACTGTGGCTAGGCCAGTCAGGAATTCAGAAAAACTGCTATTGATAGTTCAAATTATTTAAATATATCGATTTCCTTTTAATAATGGACTTTTATTTGTGATACTCTGAAAATTTATCTTTCAGTGGAGCTATGTGATGCTTGGGTAATATGTAATTTGCTGTGCGTAAAACATCCATGCGCATACAAACTGTTCCCAAAAGTTTTCAAGGGAAGTAATGGGGTACAAAATACATACGTAAAATAAACTCTGGACTTGAAAGAGTTTGTTGTTATGGAACTTCTATAGTATGTTGGTAAAAACGTATCAAATATTTATTATATTAGAAATCCTGCTTCTGTGTTGTTTAAATTCTAATTGATATTTGAGAGACTGGCATCAACGGTATTTTCCTTTGTATAACTTCATATATTATCTTGAGGGGAAAAGAGCCACATTCTGAGAACATATCAGTTATTTTGACGTATTATTTTCCAACTAATTCATTGAAAGCATTCTAGTTTTAAAACTTTTTTTTGTATATTGAACTGTCAAGAGTAATCTAGCTGTAATCAGGGCAGTAAACAGAATTTCCCTGGAAGTTAATAAACTTCCTCTTTTAATAGCTTCGGTTTCATGATTACTACAGAGATATGTGCTAGTTATAATAAATGCCAGAAATGGTATTAAAAGGAATAGGAGAGGTTACATGTGCTGTAGTGTGGAATCATGTTCACTCAGAAAGATATTGATGTCAACATATTAGGAGCTATAAACAATGTGGGTAATTCAGGCATGTGAAAGTGTTTAATCATATTTGTTCTCATAAATGAATTTTATTATGGTTCTATTGTTCTGTGAAGTTATGTTTTTATGATGTTTTTATGAAAGAGAATTTACATGTCTAACTTACAGTATGCAAACTGTTTAACATTTCAGCTGTCTTTGTTTCAACTGGCTATGCCTAAAAACAGTTGAAGAGCAAGCATGTAAAATCAGTTCTTGGAGTTAAACAACAACTGAAATAATTTGATTTACCTTTGATAACTTTATTTTCTTGAATATTTGATCACCTTATCAGTGGTCTTTCCACTGGGCCAGGCATGTTCAACCTACAGCCTCTGGAGGTTATGGAGAGTTACGTTAAAGATACTGGGACAGCACAGATCGTTTTGTAGCTCAGTCTTCTGAGACAGCTCAGGATACTCAGCAAGTAGAGTAAGGGCAAAGGTAATCTTTCTGGGGCAGCAGCAACCTTCTTTTGGCTCTCATCTTTGTGGGACACCTTGTTTTTTCCCCTTTCACAGTACCTGTTTTCATCTATCATATGATAGGACAAGAGTAGCTGAAAGAAAGTTATGAAACAAGAGGACACCAAGGAGAAGAATTCATCTGATCCAGAGTTCTTTGTGGCCCTGAGATGACCTCAGGAAAGAGGGCTGCTAGGAACTGGCTTTATTAATTGTTCTGGTGGCAGCAGCTTACGCCTGCCTTTTTCCCAGACCTGCGTTAAGGGACATGGAGACGTATGCATGTGCGGGTACTGCGTACCACAAATGCAGTGTACCAGGTCTGCTGGGAGAGTGCAGGTTCGAGACTTGAACTCCACATTTGTACGGGAAATCAACTTAGAGGTCAAACAGCAAGGCACCAGGGTTCTGCCGTGTCTGTTTGGGAGATGGTGTAAAGTCTTGGTCATAGGTAACGTTTTGGGGAATATGGAGTAGGCATAGAAACCAGAGGGTTGTTAACGTATAAGTCAGACTGAACAGCTGTATAGCAGCTTTGACCAGCCATCAACTGCAAACTCTTCAAAATGTTTTTCTCCCATTACCAGCGTTGACGCTGTCTTGTGTAGGTTCTTCATCAGCAGATGTCATCAAATTACAGAACCCTTTTGAATGATAGTGATGTAGTCACATGTGGTGACGGGTAGATAGGCAGCTGTGCTATTTTTATCACTTGAGCCCATTTTGTCTGGTCTGCTTCATCACACAGATGCAGTCATTTAGGTAAATTGGTCAGAGAGGCTTAATCTTTGTAAAATTCTGCAAGTAGAGAGTCGAGTGATGAAGTGCTTTCCAGCAGCACTTGGATGAACATATTGCTGTAGAAGAAACTTCACAGCATTTAAGCACATTACCCTGGATTCATGCCACCTCTGTCAGGTAAGTCAGCTGTATGTCATGGCTGGCAATATCAAATGAGGATGACAAGAACGTCTGGTGATGGGATGAGATCATTCAACGCTGCTGTTGGAGCGGTTTGCTCTGTATCTTGGTATGAATCCAGTCTCTGCGTGCTCTAGGATACTCGCCAAATTAGTTAGAAGAGCTTGTAGTTGGTCTTTGGCTAGCTTCTCAGAGCCTTCTGATAAACGAGAGGTATATAGTTGGGTGATAGTTCGCTAAAGAATACTAGGTTTTATTTCGAGTTGGACGGACTATTTCCTCCTTCCACCTCTTCTCTCAATGATGTGTTTCCTACTTTGGACAGGAACACAGTGCTTATCTGTGCTAATCGTTTACAAGCCAGCAAAAAGATGAGTCAGATTTATGAGTTATGGTCGCAGCTTTCTTCTGAACGACTGTCCAGCTTCTGGAAGAGCAAGAGCTTCTAGAGTGTACTGGTGGAGAATGCAGTGGCTTATTTTGTTGATGGATATAAGTGAAGTACATTTAAGATGTTTAGGAAGCTCTTCTGAAAATCCATGATCTTTCTAGCCATGTAGAACAATTGGTCTTGAAAGAGCTCAGTGTTCTCTTGCTTTTGATTAATAGGGTTTAGTTATTTTGGATATCTCCTTAAGTTAAGATTTGGCATGTTTATTGTAAACTTACAGGGAGATTCTCTTTGTGTAAAATAAAATTTCATGCTCTTCATCCGTCTTTTCTTTCATCATATTTCTGTCTCCCTTCCCCTCAGTGTAAGCAGAGCATCCGGAAATCCATGTGGATGACAAGGAAGAAGGTAGCATTTCAGAGGTGACGTACCAGTGATCAGAGTTAGTGCAAAATAGTAATTCATCAGATGTCTGACTTGTGTCCTGTACGTGGAGAGTGGTTGTCCCAAGTAGGCTTTGGGATGTTTCGACAGCTCTGCATCTCGCTCACTAAACTGTGTTTATTGGGTTGTTTTGTTGCTTGTTTTTTAAGGCCTTTGACTGCTCTAAGGGGTGACTTGTCTGAGACTGGATTGTAACGTTTTTGCTGTTGACATTGAGGCTGGAGAACACTGTGGAGGTATAACCTGCACATGGTTAGAACCTGTGTGGCAATTGGAGGAGGCAACTGGGAAGATCGGTGTTGGGGCTTCTGCCTCTTTTGGCATTTCAGTTCCCCTTTGCTTGGGATGTTAGCAAGAGGGAAGAGGAATCTGCTTGTTTAGTATTCCGAAAAGGCAGGCCTACCTTTGTGTCTGCTGCTTTTGTGTAATGCAGTGATAACACCAAGTTGAAATCCTCAAACACCATTGTCAGGGAATTGTGACATTTGTTAATTAACCATTCATTCTATTTTGGTTTTTTTACTCTGTTTCAATTTAAGATCCTAATCCTGAAAATGCATAAACACAGGCATATTTTGATACCAGGGCTCTGTGTCTGTGTGCGTATAATTGTCTGCTGAAAATATTCCATAAGTATATATGCAATGCAGGAGGTAGTCAGGTCAGCGTTATGTTGAAAACTCTGCCTTTGATATCAGTAGTTCTCAAACTGTGATCTGAAATACCTTGGCAAATAGTTCAAAGCTGTTCTACAAAACCTTATTACCATATAGTGCTGTTAATTAAAAGTGTGAGTGTAAGTATGAATGCTGGTGAATAAGTTTTAAGAGGTGACAGTAGTCTGTTGGCTGTAAGCTTTGGGGGATCTCTGTTATGCACACTTAGATTTCAAGTATCCAGTTTGGAACACAGCAAATTAACATACCATTTTATATTTTTTTTATGGAAGTAATACACAAAGTAATATACACTTTTTTTCTGTCAATCCCTAAAGGTGTGCTATCTGTGATTGCAGTTCATTCTTTGTTTTCTTAACGTCTCTCTTGTTTTTCAGTTTTCTACTGGGAATCCATTATATGAAACTTATTACAAACAGGTAGGTTCTTAAAAAAAAATGAGAAATAAAGTGCAATTTCCTCTTCCCCAAGATTTCCCTCTCTTTCCTTTCCCCATTGCAGTGCTAAACTTCTGTAAATTCTCTTTGCTGAGTGGTAATGCATGCTTGTATAACTCCTTTTGACCTAGAGACAAGAGACGTTTCATTTCTTATCTCTGCTTTCATGACAGACCTGCTTCAATTGAATGTGAATTTTTATCTTTCAGGTAGATCCAACATATACGGGGAGAGTTGGGGCAAGTGAAGCTGCGCTGTTTCTTAAAAAATCCGGTCTTTCTGATATTATCCTTGGAAAAGTAAGTTGAAGGAATTAGATAACGCAGCAATTATTTGTACACTTGCTTAACTGCAGCTAACATTGAGCAGAAGGGGTTTGCAAAAAGGAATTTGGTGGAATGCAAATCGGATCCATAGAACATTAGGTTAACCACAGATTGGTAATAGCTCCAAGGTATTGTTCTGAGATTCACAGGAATCTAAAAGGAAAAATTATCTTTTGTGTAACATTAATTCTCAAGTTGACAAGAAAAAATAACATTGTATGTCATGAAAGCTGCAACGAACAGTTCAAGAAGACATACAATATGAACTGTTGAGCTGAGTTAAGTTTTATTTTAAGATCACAATGGCTTTTCTTTTGTACCTCCACAGATATGGGATTTGGCTGACCCGGAGGGTAAAGGATACTTGGATAAACAGGTAAATGAAACGTGCCTGTACACCTTTTGCGTTACCTTCCACAGATTAGCCTTGTGCTAGTGATATTAATAGTAGTTATCCTTAGCTTTTTTTTTTTAAAGTTTTCATTTACAGGATGAGGTTTTTTCCTAGCACTGCTCATAACCAAGTATATTACTCGGTGAGGCTGCTGGAGAAGTTTGGATCTAATTTTCTGTCTCTCTTTTGTTTTGAAAATAATCAGTGTGTGTGATACATAGTTACATAGTCATTGAGTCTTTCACAAATACAAACTATGATTTTAAGATTTATTTTAGAAGGCTTTCTTGCATGAAAAAATATAAGTAGCATTACTAAAAATGGCTTGGAATATCAAATACCAAGTTACTTGTAGATGTGGAGAATTTTCTTTAAACATTATTAATTTTTAAGAAAAATTGTTGAAATTTACTTAATTATGGAGAGTCCTTCTTTAAAAACTAGCTTTGAAGTTTTTTGCTCTTTGTTCCATGTTATTGTAAAGTTTTTCCTGAATCATCTTTAAAAGCAGTGGGGTAGTTGTCACTATGCAGTTAACTGAATGGGGCTATACATCTGTTGTTTCCATACTTTACTGAGTTGCACATGTACAGTGTTAGTAAAACTCATAAATGGATTCTTGGAGACTGATTTAGACTGGTTGCTTTTTTTAATAGAAAACACTATTGTTTGTAGGGTTTCTATGTCGCGTTGCGCCTTGTAGCATGTGCGCAGAATGGCCATGATGTTAACCTGAGCAGTCTGAACTTGACTGTGCCACCTCCTAAATTTGTAAGTAATATATACCTAAATCTGTGTATGTGTTACATGAGAACTAAGGCTTCAGTTGGAATGCTGGAATAATCTTCTGTTTCATAAATGTCATGGTTTTGAGACTTAGGCTGTTGTTAAACTGTTCCTTAAGACAACTGCAGTCATGGCTGCCATAGTCCTGTCTTCCTGAGTAGTATGTACCAGCCCCTTCCTGGACTGCAAAGTTTAGGAAGTTAGTTTAGTTAAACTAGCAAGTTTAACTATGGTCAGCTTGTTCAGGAAGCTGATGTGGCTAAACTCTAAATTTATGAAAAAAGAAAAGAATAGAAAAAAAAAGATTATTTTGGGGCTAGGTCAACAGGAGTGTGTAGTAAAGGGCATGACTGCAGCTTTGCCCGCAGTAGCTGCTGTGGAACCTCCTTTAGCTTGTCTTAGTTCTGTGTTTGGGTACCTAATGCACCTAATGCCCTTATCAAAGTACAGTAATAGTATAAATCAGTATGACTTATTTTTTTTATTTGGGTACATGTGCAGCCTTTTTTCTTTTTTTTCAGTGTAGTTAAGCTTCATGTCTATAACCATCTCTTAAAGCAATTAGTAAGGATTAGAGACAGAAGTGTGTATATTTTTATACATATAAATAAAAAATTCTTTAATTTTTAGCATGACACTAGCAGTCCTTTGCTGATCACACCACCTTCAACAGAGACTCACTGGGCTGTTAGGGTAAGTGTAAAAGACAACACATTCCATCCATTCTTTAAATGTAAATATTTTCCTTGTCTTTAATTTTCCCAGTGAGAGAATTTTGTATCAAATATATTTCCCATTTCAGAAGTCCTCCCTTTCTGATGACAGACTTGTGCACAATAGAGAATATTGAGCTGTAGTTTTATATTTGAAATAAGTATTAAACAAGCCTTTGACAACCCCTGGTGTGATGTTTTTAAGACACAATGAATTTTAATCTTCTGCCTGGATTTCTTCCAGAATCCTAGTAGTAGGCACTTTCACGTTTGTATAAAGGAACCCCAGTGAGAACAGCAAAGCATTTCACCAAATCCATCCTGAAGTATTAATTTAAAGCTTGAGTTCCTATGTTCTAATTAGTATTCTGTGATACACACAATATATATCACTGGAAAAAAGTAGCTTTTGATACATACATAGGGATATTTGTATTTAGTTAATTTTCAAATGCAAACATTTTCCAAAAGGTAGAAATTTAATAAAATAACTTCTAATGCTGATTTTTTTGTTGTTGTTGTTGTTGTTTTTTTGTTTTTTGTACTTGCATGTTGTACTTTAAAGTGGGAAGCAAATTATTTGGGAAGAATAGTTTTTAGTTCTACAGAGTTTGTCAAAGTTTGCTTAAAATCTGGTCAGCAGTGTTGTAATCAGAATGCATTGTCCTTTTAGAACACTACAGAAACACATCTTGTATGCTGCATGTTAAAATCTCTTAGCTATCACAACCTTAGCTTTGAAATTAAGCTCCTAAATCTAGCTCCATGGGGTTTACATTTAAATACAGCATGGTGGCACTTGCAAGAAAGCTTGGAAATTTAGAATGAATACATTATTGACCAGTCTTAATTTCTTGCAAGATCTCATTTTCAACACTCACACAGGCACACTTTTTTACTTATTCAGGCTATTTCTTACCAACTAGGTGGAAGAAAAAGCAAAGTTTGATGGTATTTTTGAAAGCCTTTTGCCAGTAAATGGTTTACTTTCAGGAGACAAAGTAAAACCAGTACTGATGAATTCAAAGCTACCTCTTGACATCCTAGGAAGGGTAAGTATGCTGTTTAGATTTAGCTATTCTCTATTTAGCTTCTCGTAGTTGCGATGTTAAATATTTAAATGTGACTTATCAACATAGATCAGGTTTTGGCTGAGATTTTACATCAAGTGCACGCTATAAAGCAAGAACATTAAGTAGGCTCTGAAGTCTTCCACTTAGAAATAAGAATAATAGTAGTAACTTGGGCCCTAGAGTAGATTGGTTTCATTATCTCTGTATTCATTTTAAGAGCTGAAATTTTGATTTTGGTTGTTTAAAAACAAGAAAAAGCTCTCCTAAACCATAATAGCTTTTATAACTTTATATTCCACTGTTCTGTCGTTTTTCCAAATACAAGTTATTAGACATACCATTAAATCTATCCACTGTTTGTACAAGAGAATGCTTTAAAACATCCTAGTTTATTGTAGCTGTCAAACTGTAAGTGTTTTTTTATGTATATTTATAAATACTTCTGAGATCTGAGTTTAGTGCATCCATTGCGTATATGCAAGGGAAGCAAACCTTAAAGTATTTTTCTGCTTCCATTTAAAATACATATTCTTTAATGTTTTGCATATTGATATGACTGAGAATGAATACATTCTATGTAAGAGCTGTATCTGCGTTATATGCTTTCATCTCTTCAGGAAGAACTGCCTCTTTCTCTGTATTATCTACAAAATCTAAGTATGACTTGTTTTAATTCTGTACTTGAATATTGTGAAGTACTTAGTCTTGTGAAGTACTTAGTCTTGAAAGGCTTTGTATTTTATCTTGTTATTGTCACGATAGAAATTCAGGAACCTTTTTCCTGTTCCAGAAAAGTTTGCGGACAAGATAGGGGACTGAGGAAATAGGCAAAGGACTAATCAACTAGCTTAAATTTGTACAGGGGTCCAGTGATAAAGCTGGGAGTAGAGTTCAGATGATTGAGCCTCAGTCTTAGCTTTCTGTCCACTCTACGATACTGTCTCCAAGTCATATTGATGATTAAGCAGTGCTAGCTGATGGCTGAGTATTAGAGTACACAAAGTTTTGTATCCTTCTAAATCTCCTGCAAGTTTCGTTGACTGTACTTGACCTAATAATGAACTAAAGTTGATAGATGCTTAAATTCTCTCCTATAGAAGATTCTGGGGGGTGGACATAATTTTTTGACTAAAAATGAAAACTAGAAATTTAGGAATGGAAGGCAAATTAGAAATGTAGTGACTTTTCTGAAATATTTTAACTTTCTTATAAGACAAATTTGGACAATCTGCTAGCCCACACCCTCTGGACAATTCTGAAAGTCACCTCTGGATGTTTTTAGTCAGCGTGATGACTACTCCTTAATTGCAACATAGAAAGATGAAAAACCTGCCTGTGTTGCATCCAGGATTTGTTAGAGCCATTGTTGATTCACATTGCCAGAAAACTCTAATCCAGTCTGTTTCATCAGAGAATGTTTAGTTAGGTGTTGTGGTTTAACCCCAGCCGGCAACTAAGACCACGCATCCGCTCGCTCACTCACCCGACCCACTGGGATGGGGGAGAGAATCGGGGGGGGGGGGGGAAGTAGAACTTGTGCGCTGAGACAGAGACAATTTAATAGGGTAGAAAAGGAAGGAAATAACAACAACAATAATAATAAAATGACAATAATTATAATAAAAGAATTAGAATATACAAAACAAGTGATGCACATTGTAATTGCTCACCACTCGCCGACCGATGCCCAGTCAGTTCCCGAGCAGCGATCCCTGCTCCCAGCCAACTCCCCCCAGTTTATATACTGGGCATGATGTCATATGGTATGGAATATTCCCTTGGCCGGTTTGGGTCAGCTGTCCTGGCTGTGTCCCCTCCCAGCTTCTTGTGCCCCTCCAGCCTTCTTGCTGGCTGGGTATGAGAAGCTGAAAAATCCTTGGCTTACTGTAAACGCTACTTAGCAACAACTGAAAACATCAGTGTGTTATCAACAGTATTCTCGTACTAAATCCAAAACACAGCACTATACCAGCTACTAGGAAGAAAATCAACTCTATCCCAGCTGAAACCAGGACACTAGGTCTAATATAACTAATATGATCGTCACAAAAATCTATTGGGAGTCTTTAGAGAGCATGATTAATATAATGACGATTAACATCAAAAGCACAAAATGTAACTTGTTCTCTAAATCATTGTTTTTATCATAATTGCTGTAGGTCTGGGATCTCAGTGATATTGATAAAGATGGTCACCTGGACAAGGATGAATTTGCTGTGGTAGGTTGCTTTAAATTCTCAATTCACAGTCTGTCTGCTAGAGCAAATCGCTCAGTTTTTTCTCAAGAGCTTTGCAGCTTTCTCTGCTACAGTCAACTGTTCTAATCTAAGTTGTTCACATGGAGCTATTAAATGATCTTTCTCAAATCCATCTTCTGGCTCTTGCCTGTGTCATCAATATTAAACTTTTTGGAATAACATTCAAAATGATCTGCTCTGGTTTACATCTTACTGTCTTTGTTTTACTAATATGTGAATGACACTGGAAAATCTTGTTGCTTTTTCTTCTAGTTGTTAATGTTATCTGACCTTTTTGCCTTTGCAGGCAATGCATTTGGTTTATAGAGCTCTTGAGAAAGAGCCGGTTCCTTCACTATTACCCCCTTCTCTCATACCACCTTCTAAAAGAAAGAAGACACCTGTCTTCCCTGGTGCAGTTCCTGTTCTCCCTGCAAGTCCTCCACCAAAAGATAGCCTCCGTTCTACCCCATCTCATGGTAGTGTCAACAGTCTGAACAGCACAGGGAGTTTGTCTCCCAAGCACAGCATCAAACAAGCACAGGTACAAATCTTTTTTCTCCCCCCTCCCCCACTCATTTTTCTTTTTTTTTGTTTTGGTATCAGTAAAGTGCAGGAAAAAATAAAACTGCTTTTTGATTTCTGTCTCATGCGAGCACTTTTCTGAAAATGTGTTTGTTGTTGGGTGATTTGAGTGGAGGGTGTGAAATAAGAATGCTAAGACTTGGAAGAACGGAAGAAGAGCAGGTGAATTTTAGTCAGAGTGACCATGAGGTAGTAAATCTTACGGGGAATTTTCACTTTTCATAGAAAGTGAAACCATAGAAAGGTTTTATTCATGTAACTACTTTAATACCAAAGAAATCATTATATCTACCTTCTAAAGCTCCTGTGTTATTAGCATAAGGACTTAGTATGCCTAGTTCGGTCTGTATTTCCAAAGAACGAATGCTTTTCAACTGATGAACAGCTGTTTATCAGTTTTTATAATTCAGATAAAAAGTATTAAGCTGAAACATTCATGGGAAAAGGGGAAGTACCTATTTACCAATCAGATTTGATTGTGCAAGATGTTCAGCACATCCGACTGAATAATGTTGTATATACTCAGTGTGTTGATAAAGACTGTTTTATCTTCTTTTGAAATATAAAACTTTGTTTTACAGCCATCTGTGAATTGGGTAGTACCAATGTCTGAAAAAGTGCGATACGACGAAATTTTCTTAAAAACAGACACAGACATGGATGGTTTTGTGAGTGGTCAAGAAGTAAAGGACATTTTTATGCATTCAGGTCTGTCTCAGAATCTCCTAGCACATATATGGTAAGAATTCCCTAGTAGCTGTATTTTTGTAACTTGCTGATCTGGGAAGTCAGATTATCCAGCCAGAATTGTGATCCTAACGTTAAAAAATAAAAACAAAACAAACAAACAAAACCCAAACAAAAAAACCCCCAACCTCTTTTACTTGTCCTGTTGCCTTACTACAATATGTGGGCTATGTGGAAAAACAAGGGAGAAATAAATAGTCAGTTTGCTTTTCTGGGAGGGGGATATAGGTCAGTCTGTGAATTGTGATTGTTTTTTGAAGTTCTAGTGCTCTAAATATTTTTGCAGAGTAACGCTGTTCTATTCAGTTAAATATGTGTAATAAAATACTGCTCTGTTTATGAAACTCTTTCACTAGAATTAACAAGTTTTGATGAGGCTGAATCAAAAGAAAATTACGTATGTATGTGTATTTCAGGCTTCTTGGTAGAGGAGAAATAAGCTTTTCTTGTTTATAGGTATGATCTATTTTTTACCAGGGCTTTGGCAGACACAAGACAGATGGGAAAGCTAAGCAAAGATCAGTTTGCACTAGCAATGTATCTCATTCAACAGAAGGTCAGTAAAGGGATTGATCCTCCACAAGTGTTGTCCCCAGATATGATCCCTCCCACAGAGAGGAACACTCCCATACAGGTAAGTCACTGATTATTTGTACATAATACTGAGCTTATGTGCTTTGAAAGTAATGGGCTTTGAGTACTAATTTTGTAAAAAAATTTTCTGGGTAATATTATGGTAAAAAATTGCCAAAACTCTTTTTTTTCCTTCTCTCCTCTTACAAAATTCTTTAACATTTGAAAATATACATAAATTTTTAACAACACTAGACAGTAAGTAAAGAAAAATGCAGTAGAATATTCCATAAATAAAGGAATAATAACGCTGAGAAAAGTCTAGCATGAAAAATACTCCTTTGTCATAGAGAAGGAGTTTTTTTAACTTCAGGAAGCTGTTAAAGGCAACTATCAAAAGTGGGTTTAGTAGCCTGTCCCTGACTGTGATCAGTACCAAATTCCTCCCATAAAAATGTTAAACTTTAATGGCTAAATGAAGAGTGAATTGGTGGTTGATTCATCCCTTGTAGCATGACAGTCCATAGGCCTATGTCCATCACTGTTAATACCATTTTATTGGAGCATCTCATCTTTTACTGAACCCTGCTTTGTTCCTTTCCTCAACAGTGTGTTAGTGTATTTCTGAAACTTAAATGAGTAAATGCTTCTGTCATGTCAATACATTCTTTTCTATAAATTACATAGTATTTTCCTTTACTTTTTTTACTTTCCCTAACCAGAAAGCTTCTGAGCCTCTAAATATATGTTAATTGTTGCTGTTGCTCTGGTCCTTTTAAGGTTTTTCCTATATCCTTTTTCTATAGACTCTGTCAGGTTACTTGACCCCTGTAGGAACTGAGATCTCAGCACTAACAGAAATGCGTCGTGTGAGTAATTGTAACGTCCAAAAGAATGCAAATTTGTTTATGTACGCTACTTGTAACTTTAAAAAAGTTTTTATTTCTACACCTTCTCCTGTCTCTTTGCTCTTGTGTTCTGTGACACTTGCTCTTGGCATGATGATAATGTCACAGTAGTGTGAAGTTACCAGTATTGGCTGTTGACCTGGTGATATTGCTTCCTTCAACAATTTGAGATGCATTGGTCTGTCAGGAAGTTCTTGACAGGCAACTCGGTGTTGGCATGTTAAAGTTACTTGTGTACTAGATCTCTGAAGCTGTGGGCAATAAATATTCCTTGGTGCGAGAGCTTTAAGCTTCCCATTGTTTTCAGTTCATTGTATCTTTTTTCTTTTTTTTAATCTACTGTGGTTTTAGCTGAATATAACATGAAATAGACTGTATGCTACTGTGAACATAGCAGATTAGTTTTCTGTTCATATGGAACAATGAACTGTGTTATCCTAACCAATGCAGCAGCTCATTTTAACTTAGTTCATAATCATATTGGGTAAGACCTTATTATGATCCTGTACAGCATACAGTACAGGTCTCTCAGCAAATCTGTATCTGGTCTGAAAATATAAAAGTCGTATTAGAAGCTTTTGATTTGCTAGCTTGAAGAATTAGTCTGGATTGTTGTTATTTATGATTACTTAATGGCATATTAACAAAAGAAATGCTCACCCAAAAGTGAGGACTTAATTAACTTATTTAAACTGTATATTCACCTATTGTTTCCGCAAAAAACGTCACATTTTACTATGCTATCTGTTTGTGGTTTGTTGGTTGGGTTCTTGGGTTTTTTTTATATTGAATAAAGCCAAACTTTCTGTGATTATCACAGCAATCTCAAAGTGAGTGAAGCAAGCAAAGTGTACTTTCTTCTTTACAAAATGCTATTTAAAAATGGTAGGTCTCCTGATTTGTCATACTAGCAGTGAGTTCAGTATTGCAGTTTTTGCTCAGTTGCAGTGATTTTTTTTCAAAGAACTAGCAATCCTTTTTATAATAATGACAAATTTTGTACCAAATGCTGAGATCCTTTCTTATAACTTCTAATGACAATTTTCTTGTCTAAAAGGCAAGGGGTACCCTCTGCATCTTCCCTGATCTACACCTGAATGACTGTAGAAATGACCTGCAGGAAATTGGGTATAATTGCAGAAATTGGCATTAATTTGTGGTGGGGCTCAAGAAGACTGAAATTACAATCTGATTTCATTAAGTTCCCTGGAAGCTTTGCTATTGACTATAGCAGAGCTGGGTTTTTAGTCCTTGAATTTTAATTCTACCATTGCCTGCAGTTTATTCGCCGACATTGTGCATGTCCTTTAACTGCTGTGTATTTCGACTATCCCATCTGTTAAATGGGCATAGAGAAAATTCTTCCGTCTCACAGGTAGAATTGTGTGGCATGCTCAGTGGTTATTGCATAATAATTTAATGTCTCCCATAGAATTTTGGAAATGCACATGATGAGGATTGTGTCCCACCTTTGTCCTCAGCCTTTGTAAAGGAAGGTCTTCTGTTACGACTTGGAATTTTAAGAGACTATTTCATTCTTAACAGGATAGTTCAAGTTCCGTTGGATCAGGAGAATTTACAGGGGTGAAGGAACTGGATGATATTAGTCAAGAAATTGCACAGCTGCAGAGGTAATAGTTGTGGACTATTAACAAAATCTTGGAGTAGGAGAACCAATTAAGTATATAGTACTGATGTGTCCGTTACTTTTGTTTCCTTTTAGTCAGTTTATCATTACTTGTCACTGAAGTTGGTGGCAAATCTCCCACTGATACCCTACAGTTAGCCAATTACGTAAAGCCAGCCTGGATTCTACCAGGTGACTTCAGAAGATTCATTACGGAACAGATAGTATTTTTCGAAGAATAATTGATATGTATACGCCTTTACTCCTTTAAAGAATATATCAGAATATGGGCTGGCATTTTTGGCTGCGTGGTGTTTCCAGAATAATATTTAATTGATTTTTGCATGCGTGCATGTGTGTGTTGTATTATTTAACTAATCATGAATACGTGTGCTTGTTTATCTTACAGAGAAAAATATGCGCTAGAGCAGGACATTAGGGAAAAGGAAGAATCAATCAGACAGAAAACCAATGAAGTTCAGGTAAAAGCTCTGTTTATCATTATTAGTTTTCATTTTAATCTAAAATAATATATGGGGAATTAAACATTCTCTCTTCTATCTTTCCTTATGTTGCTTCTGGGCAAGTCTCTCCTCCTTTCACGGGATTTTTCTCTAACTTACAGAAAGATCTTTATTTTCCTTTTCTCCATCAGAAATGTTTTCTTCTGATGCTGGTTAATATAAATAGAAGATGATACGTGAACAGTTTGAAATGTCTTTTTTGTTAGTGCTTGACTAACACTGTAATTTAGGAAATGGTTGTTCAAAGAGTATTGGTTTTGAAAATTAGGATAGCTCAATTACATGTGCTCTGTGTCACAGTCTCTTTCCATCTGGTGGGCACTGGTTTGTTTCCTGATGTCTCATACAAGTTCCTGCAGAAACAAACTGTATGCATGCAGGGAATAGCCTATATGACATAGAGAATCTTTTGGATTTTGCTAGCCTGTTTGTATGTGGTTGATCATTCCGCTAAGACAACAGCTAAATGTAAGTTACAAACTGTGGAATTTTCCTCAGGAACTGCAAAATGATTTAGATAGGGAGACAAGTAACTTGCAAGAGCTAGAGGCTCAGAAACAAGATGCCCAAGACCGCCTGGATGAAATGGACCAGCAGAAAGCCAAACTGAAAGATATGCTGAATGATGTAAGGCAGAAATGCCAGGAAGAAACACAGGTGGTGAGTGTACGTTAATTCTGGACATGCTCAGGAGTATTGTGTCTTTTGTTGAAGGAAATTATATTTATTTAATGAATAAGCTTGCTTTGTTTTTCATTTTTACCATAAATAGCAATTTCCACACAAATACCGAGGTCCAAGAAAGGATTTTGTCAACCTAAATACCTTTCATAATGGTCATAAATGGGGGGTTGAACCAGATGATCTCCAGGGGTCCCTTTCTACATAAATTGTTATTGTTCTGTGAATATATGAAACATTTATTCAACCTAATAGGGCAGTTGAGAAGCGTTATTCCTGACCCATGAGACAGCCCATGGGCGGTGGCGCATATTTTGATCACTGTGAACCTCATCAGAATTCTGAGTTTAAAATGGGTTTTCAGCGGCGTACAATTGCCAATGTCACTAGCATGTTATCTTAATGTAGAAACTTAGTGTATAAGGTCATGTAAGAAAGTGTATAAGGAGAGTCATATGCAACTGTGTGATTTTAACTCTTAATCAGAGTTAAAAATCAATTTTGTAATACTTGATAAATGTTCAAATGGAAAAGGAGCCAAGTTCTGAAAACTACAAGGTAACCATCTAAGAAACACCTTTTAATTACCTTTATAATTAGTGTGGTATTTCTGTCATTTAAAATACTAACATTTCTTGGTTTTATTGAATGTCCTATGTGCTTTTATCAAGGATTTTGTGTAACATAATAAGAAGCATGCAGTTCGTCATATTAAATTCTTGTTATCTTCCTTAGCAGTTGATAGGTTGCTTTACAACTTTATTACTTATTATAAATTCATAATTTATTAAGTTACATTTATTTCAAATTTCACTCTGATTTTTGTAACGTTTTGTTTCAGATTTCATCACTAAAAATGCAGATTCAATCTCAGGAATCAGATTTAAAATTACAGGAAGATGACCTTAATAGAGCAAAAGCAGAGCTGAATCGCCTGCAGCAAGAAGAGACTCAGCTAGAGCAGAGCATCCAGGCTGGAAAAGTGCAGCTTGAAACAATAATCAAATCTTTAAAATCAACACAGGAAGAAATAAACCAGGTATTCACTGTAGTTCATACAACTTCTTTTTTGCTTCCTGAAAGGCTAAGAGTTGAACATCACCTAGAAAGATTATTATTCAGAAGAGAAAAAAAAATACTAGTTCATGAAATAAGGCTTTTTGACTGGTGCTTAATAGGTTAATTCCCAGTTTGAGTCAGGAAATTCAGCTCTGGTGGGGGGGAAAATGCAACTGTCTGGCAACCATGTTTAACAAGAATGACTGTTATTGAATGCGTAACATCCTAAAGCGTTTTTCACTGCTTAGGCAAGAAGTAAACTTTCTCAACTTCAAGAGAGTCATCAAGAAGTCAATAAGAGTGTAGAAGAATATAATGAAGCTCTCAATGGGATTCACGGTGGTAGTCTGACAAATTTAGCAGACATAAGTGAAGGCCTTGGGCAGACGGAAAGAAGCAATTATGGAGCTATGGTAAAAAAAAAATAAATTACTGTTGTTTAGCGTATTTTACAATAATTAGGTTTGTGACTTGCACCTAATCTGAAATAGTTAAGATGTTTGTTTAGTTGGCTTTTGGTATGTTAGCAAATACCGTGATCCCTGCAAGGTAGCAGTCTCCAGCGCAAGGCAGGGCAAAGATTTTAATGCTGGTGGAAAACCTGATTTTTAAGCTTTGGGTTAGATCTTGTGCTAGGATTTTGTGCCAGTGTAACTGTAACAGTATGGATATGTAAGCAAACTGTAATTATGGAAACAAAAAGAAAAGGTCATGTTAACCTTTGATTTGTAACCTGTCACATCTTTAGTCTCGGGAAGTAGGTAGGACTTTATTTCCAATTCAAGTGTTTTGGTTTTTTTCTTGCAAGTTCTCCAGTTTACCAAGGTGACACCTTCTCTTGCTGTAAACGTCCCGTTAATCGTGTATTTCTTTCTTATTTCCAAAAGAAGCTATACAAATTTCTCCTTTGCAGTGAGCTATGTTTATTACATATTTCAGTAAAAAAGTGTTCCCTTCCCAAAATACATAGGTAGTTCTATTCTGCTTAAACAATTCCAGCATAATTTATCTCATTTATTGTGTTTTCTTTTAATCAGTATTTTTCCCAATTCATAAGAACCTTCAGGTTCTTAAAGATTTTTCCAGTCAATTTCTTTTGGGTATCTATTGTTGATTTGGATATTTAATAATACTCTAAATCACAAGATTTTTCATTTTTTAAGCCTATTTCTTTGCTTTAAATATAGAAGTTGCATAGTTGCTTGATTCTACTTGCACATCTACTTGGTGCTTCCTCATTAGGGAAACATACTTTCCAGAATCCTTGTAAGCACAGTATTTACTATGGGTTTAGTATGAAGTTAAATATATATCGCGTATAGTGTATTAATAATTATTCAGCAGGCATGCTGCCTTTTATGTCCTGCTTTACACTTTCTGTGTAAAAACAAAATGCTCAAAAGAAGAAAAGTATAGATTAGAAACAACAATACATTGAGAGACATGGTCTTAAAACACTTTAGTGCTTAGTTTCTGTGCTTTCAGGGCTTGCATAAACATTATGTTTAATTTCCAGTGGAAACTTCCAGATGTTTCTCTTGCAAAACCTAAGAATCGCTTACTGGAAGAAAACTCCAGTATATGTTCACAGCGAATTTTTTAAACCGTTCTGTCCCTTTCCTGTTTCTTAAGTCTTCCTTCCTCTTCCTCCTCTCCCCACCTCCCTCCCTGCTGTTCTGAGAAGTATTAATTAAGACTTCTTCATTTGCATCTTGTAAAGGGATGAAAGAAATCCCGTATCTTTCTAGTGTCGGAGGCAGTGTAAGTCAGTAGTTGTTACTAGATATTTCTTATGTTAGAGTTGAACGGCTTTGATTGTCAATGTAGCTCTGTTGTACAGGTGCTGTATGCACATACGGCTATTGTGGCAAGGACTGGTTTCATCAAAGAGACCCAAACCAGACGAAAGACAGGGGTATGCAAACAAATGCGATGAAGAGGTTTCATAACTTTAGTTTGCTACTTGTTCATGCAGGATTTTTTTGTAACTTGACACAGCAATAGGTTGGCCTCTGCTGACAAACCTCTGTATCATCAAAACGTTGGGGTGATAGTCATCCTGCCGTGTAGTGCTTTGTAATGTGAAATCAGTACTTGGAGCTTTAAGCTCAAGAATGAGTTAACAAGAAGCAATCTTGAGTATGACTACTCAATAGTAATTTCTTGTATTTGTAGTCCACAAATGATTTGTGTATCCTTTCTTTTTAAATAACTGTCTTACCTGAAGCTGAGCTGTAAAGTAACTGGGAGAGAGGAATTTTTTGATAGCATGATGATTGGGGGTTTGGTTTTGTTATTTAAGTATCTGAGAATTGGATACATTAATATGAGAAACAGTTTAACCTTTTATTGTTATATGTATTGTTATCTTTTGATGTTTTTTGTAGCCTCAGGCTACATATTTCTTTCTACTGTGTAATTACTTCTGCTTAGAAGCCACTTATTCAGAAAGTTCTTTAGGAAGTATTTTTTTAAGATCATTAAACAGGAACCAAGATACCATAGAATTTCTGCTAAATGGGTAACTGAGCATTTTAATCAGGGTAAGTTGCTGTAATGTTTCTCCTCTTAATTTTCAGGATGATCCATTTAAGAATAAAGCCTTGATGTTTACCAATAATACACAAGAATTGCATACAGACCCATTCCAGTCAGAAGATCCTTTCAAATCTGATCCATTTAAGGGAGCAGACCCTTTCAAAGGCAGTAAGTGACCAATGGCTTGCCTGAGACCTTGAAGATCAGTTGTTGAGTAAATGATATTTTCACAAATTTTTATCATCTTCCTAAATAGTGGATAAAACAAATGATTTTTCTGTTCTGCATAGGTGACCCATTCCAGCATGATCCTTTTGCAGAACAGCCACCTGCTCCAGCAGGTAATAGCCCTTTTGATGACAGAACAGATGTGATACAAACAATCTGTAACCAAACACAAACATTTCCAAGGTTTCCCTGGCTTCAGATTTTTGGTTTGCATGTGGGAACATAAAATCGTGACAGGGTGTGCATTCAGGATCAATATGTTAATAACGTGTGTAGCTCTTAAGTCCATAACCTTAATATAAACATGTACTTGTTCAAACTTAGTAAATACCCTGTTTAGAGGGGTATCTGGAATTTTATCAAATTTACCAAATTATTGTGTGTTTTTATAAGAAAAATTACATCAGTGAGTATGAGGTCAAATATAGAATGGTTCATTATGGACACACTAGGTGCTACATTCTGTTTACCTTTTAATAATCTTTCTAGATCCATTTGGAGGTGATCCATTTAAGGAAAGTGACCCATTTCGTAGTTCTGCCCCTGAGGATTTCTTCAAGAAACAGGTGAAGAGTGACCCATTTACCTCAGATCCATTCACAAAACCTCCCACTTTACCCTCAAAGGTCAGTAGCTTTTAAAACTACACATAATGGATTTCTTTACTATTGACAAGTTTATTGTATGAAAGCTAAAAGGAATGAAATATCACTAATTCTTTTCTCCTAACTGATGAAATATCATTAATTTTATTCTTAAAATTTAAGTCTGAATTCTTAAGGCAATCAGCAGTTTGTTCTTTCCAGTTCCATGATAATGATGTATATTCACCATGAAGATGCAGTTAGGTGGATGGGTTTGGTTTTTTTTTTCCCTCTGTTGAGAGTTTCAAGCCACCAGCCCCCACTCATTCACACCATTACCTCCGTTCCATCGATGTTTCTATTTGTGCAGTCACATAGTGAATCGGATCGAGGAACTGATCTGGCTAAAGGATTACTGAGCCACCAACAGACAATAGAGGCAACACAGTGGAAGGGCTGCACAGAACACGTTTGCAAATGTATAGTCACAGTTCTTAAGCTGTCCTTATGTGTATGTGCGTGGTTGTTTTGGGGGGGTATGGATTTTTTGTTTTGTTTTTTAATTATTCCTTTCCCTCACCCTTACGGCGTTCGTTGACTATTGCCACCCAAGTGTTAGAACAGTATTCCAGTATCAATCGGTGGGAAGTTAGTTTGCCTTGCAATATAGGTTTGTACTTCGATAACAGCAGACTTTTGAAACTGAAGAGCAACTGTAAACACCATCTGTTTAAAAAGAAGTGATATACGGACTCTCTGAATTAGTAATAATGTAAATGCCTGACTTGAATATTCAGTCTCTGTTGCTTAAAGACTGAACGCTTCTGGGTGTAATTTCTTATTTTGCCCTGGTAACTAATATTGCTTATATTTCAGTGTGATACACTTTTCACTTGAACGTGTTTCGCTTGTAGGTACTTGGTGGTTTGCTCATCATATAGCCAAATGCACTAACAATGCAAATTTCATATAATCAGTCGATTTTATCCTGCTGTATTTCCACTGAACAGAGTGGTCTGAAATTGGAAATAATTTGTCTTAAAGCAAGAGATTTTGATATGCATAAAAGGACAAGTGCATAGTACAGCAGAACAATAATTGTGTATATCTTTTCTTGTTTAGCCTGACCCTTTTGAAAGCAGTGATCCTTTTACGTCTTCCAGTATCTCTTCAAAAGGTCCAGGTAAGAAGAAAAAATTTTCTCGTGAAGATGAATAAGGAAGTATCTCTTTATGAAAGAAGAATCAAATGTAAAAGTTGAGAATAAAGAAAGTGTCTTGTGAACCGTTGGCAAATATCATTGTGGTCCTATTACGGATTATGAAGATCAAGTCTTCACGTACACTATATACTTCACTTCCCCCCCCTCCACCCCCCCCCCAACTGGCAGAAAACCTATCGTTTTATGGAATTCTCTTTTAACATCTCATGCCAGGTCAAAATGCAAGTGTTTTTTAATCACCTGCCTAGTTTTGTACTTCACTGGCACCAAGCATTCTTCATAATTCTTAGGCATTATTTTAAAGAACTTTTTTTTTTCCTGTATCTGTTTCAGATCCATTTGGAACACTGGATCCATTTGGAAGTGGTGCTTTCAGTAGTGGTGAGGGATTTGCAGACTTCAGTCAGATGTCAAAGGTAAAGGTTACAAGGAAAGCAACTGTCCTTTTAAAAATGTATGTACAGATACTTTTTTTTAAGGGTGTGATATGACTGTAACTTTTCAGCTGACAACCCGCTTTTGTTAATTTTTTTCTGATCAACCTCACCAGTTACTTAGCAAAGCATTTTCCATCCATCTCAGATATGGCAAAGTCTTACCAAGACTGGTAGATCCAGCAGGGATAAATCAACTTTTCACAGACATTTTCAAATACCAGAGAAGCAAAAGAAATAACTTCTAGTTTTTACTTGTAAGAAAAGGTAGTTGTTCCAGATATTAATATATTTCAGTGTCCAACCTTCCTCTTAAGTCCTGAAGTATCCTTCTTGGATACTTCATTTCTCGTAGTATCCTGATTTGTTCTTAAACTTCTCCATGAGTACAGGGAACCAGAGGAAGATGGAAAACATGGTGCGCTGCCATTTCATAGCTCTTAACAGAATTGCTGTTTCCTTGGTTTCTTGGTATAAACGGAGCATATAGGGTATTTCAAATAGAACTAGGTCCTTAGCTCCTCATCTGGATCAGTCCCAGTCTGCTGTTAGCTTTCTGAGATGGAGTTTGGAATTTACAGTTGACAGCAGTTGCCCAACTTTTTGCACTTAGTTCCACAATAACGCTTGAAGATTGTAGAGTAAATGTTAACTAGAAAATAGATTATCATATCACTTTGACTCATTAAACTGACTGTATTTTTTCCTCACTTTTCTTTCTGGGTTTTGTGGGGTTTTAGCTCTCCACTAGGTGGCAACAGTCTTTACAAATATTGATGTGTTTGGCTTGAGTTAGAAGTTTTAGCAAAGGTCTGACTGCAAGCTTTAGCTTTGCCTACAAAATTCCTCTTTCTTCATTTCAGAATGATAAATTTCCCTGCATGGCATAATTTTTTGTGCCTTTTTTGACCAATAGGAGAGTCCTTCACAAGAGCCAGCTGAATATAGGAAACATTAAAAAATAAGTTTTTTTTTAATTTTCCCTGAGCTTTTACAAAAAAGACAAATAGCTGTGTGTAACTTAAGAAGAGCTTGGAAAAAAGCTATCCATTCTGCAATCTGCCACGTTTTTCCAGTTTCTATCATGGTTCTGTTTATCAGAGTGAAGGCTGGACTGTAATATGACTGTTCATTGCCAAATAGTAAAACATAGAGTTTTACTTCCTTTTATTTTTCTCATCAGCTTTTTGCTGGGACTAAAAGTTCTAGAAGTACTTAAGTGATTAAGAGCATAAATACTTTTGAATGTTAATTAAATCCTAGCACCTCTGTTAGTGGGCATTAGCCTCTTACAACACTGACAATTCTGTAAATCTGTCCTCATTTTTTGAAGTTAATGCTTTTACTTGAGTTAACTTGTAGCTTTCATGAAACAACAGATACTCTACAATGTGCTTACATTCTTTTTCTTTTCTTTTTTCTCACGTAGTCAGTAGCTTCAGACCCCTTCGCCTCCTCTTTTGGAGGGATGGGATTCTCAGATGACCCTTTCAAAAGCAAATCAGACACACCAGCGTTACCACCGAAGAAAAATGTACCTCCAAGACCCAAGCCACCCAGTGGTAAGGAGGTTTTCTTTTTTCATTAGCCAGTTCCCCCAATTTTCTGAATATTATTGGACATAAGGACAAGTTGATAGTCTTCTATCTCATCATCTTATATTTCAGCCATGGAGAAGGGTATGAGATTATCAGTAAATTGGCAGAAATTGTCAGTAAACCAGACTGGAACTCTTCGGACTGGAAAACATGATTAGGGAGTGGTATGACAGATCTGTAAACTCACTTGTGGCAGGGAAAAATGGGGAAAAAAATTTCTGTCTTTTCCTAGTAGGCAACAAATGAAATTAGTAAATGGCACCTTCAAAGTAAACAAAGAGGTTTGTTTTTATACAATACTCTAAATGTAGGAATTTTTTTTTTTTTTTTTTTTTTTTTTTTTGCCAGAGAATATGGTGAATGCAAAAAAGCTTAAATGGGCTTAAAAAAGAACTAGATAATTCTTAGAAGAAAAATCCAACAGGGACAATAGGGTCTGCCAAAAGCCAAAGTACTCTCTCTGGCTCATGTGTTGCTGAATGTCTGCAAGGTAGTCTGAAGTATGGCTGTATCTTTACCTTGTTTTGATGTTCTTCCTGAGGCATCTGCTACTAAATACTAACAAGAACAGGGTCCAGGGCTAGATAGACCTGTCCTGATCTGTCCAGGTATGATCATTCTTGCATTCATGCATTGCTGCATTAATTAAATATAAAACACTTTCTGAATATATGGCTTGTTCCTGCTTCAAGTCCATTATGTATGGAAATTCTTAGAGATGCATGAATCTCCTGAATTGAAAAGAAGACCTCTTTTAATGGAGATTGAAATTCTACTTCTTTCCCCTCCCTAGAGTAGATTTTCAAAATATTCAGATACCAGTGATGCTGTTTTAAGAACTGAAGCCATTTAGAGCTGTTTCAAGTCTCCTTTTAACAACAGTGGTATAGTTCAGTTAATACTAGCAGTGAACTTTTAGTTGGCTCAAAAAACAAAAAAAAAAGCTGGATTCTGCTTATGAATAGGTACATAATTTTGCACCAAAAATGTGGGTCAACATCTAGTATTCTCATGTATCCACTGACAGTGTTAGGAGGCATAATACAAAGAAAACAGATCCATTATTAATGTCTCCCTGTCTAAATATGTGGACCTTTCTGCTGTTGCATTTTGGAGCAAAGCATGCACCCTGCACCCATCCTGTTTATAACAGGTATTGTTGATCTGGCTGGTTTTGCAAACCAGTTATGCTAGAACTAGCTCCTTGGATAACGTGAAAAGTGCTTTCTATTACCAGAGTATCCTGAAGATGTCATTAACTATCCCATAGATTGATCGAAGGTTTCAAAAATATTATTTAATACAGTAGACTTATAAGCAGGCCATTGCAGCAGCATTAGTTTGTTCCTATTACTATGATTTTATTGCTCAAGAGATGATGATGCACACTAAAACCCTGAAATCAAATGATGAGTATTGATGAAAATTTGTCAGGAAATGCTGTAGGATTGTGGAAAAGTTCTTGAAGCGGTCTGTTCCATGCTTGCTTTCTGTAAATATTTTCTACTATTGAGGTACTAGAGAGCCTTTAGTAATTAAAACCCCATAATATGTAATGTTGACAAATATCAACTGATAGGACACAAATGAATAAAAGCAGAAATAGAAAAGCTGAAGGTAATCTTATTTGCCATTGTGAATGATGTTTTCTTTCTTTATTTGGTTTTCTAGGAAAGTATGTAAGTGGCTATCTTTTCTTTTTAAGAAATGTCTACATAAAATAATTTAGTGTTTAAAGGGCCTATATAAAGTTGAATGAGTCAAACAAATACTAAATATACCTATATTATCTCTTTCATGTGGTTTCTTTCTATTTCTTGTTCGAAACATGATTATTCCTAGCAAATACGGTGTAATAGTAGCAGCAAAGATGAGAAATACATGCCGTAGGATTGACTCACCTACATGGGGGTTTTTTTGGATTTATGTCTCTTCACTCCTTCTTTTGTACATATTGAGGAATTTTGGAGAACATTTAGCTTTAATAATTTGTTTTGAATTTAGACGTGTGCACTCAGCCTTTAATCAGTCTTTTAAAAAATTTGTTTAAATGTGTACCTTCCCCTCTTCTTGGGAGACACAATATTTGTAAGGTTCCGCTGCTCTACCAAAAGCAAATGTTGTTATGATAAAATAGACTAAGGAGGAAACAAAGCAGGGGTTTTTTTAAAGCAAATGAGCCTCATGTGCTTATGCAGTTATACTCCTCCCTTCCTTCCACAACTAAGGCAATCTTCAGTGGTTACTTAAAGCATGAGAAATTATATAGTAATATACTGCGATTCTAGCAAGAGATACAGACATACAAGTGTGTGTTAGAAATGGGAACGCTGCTCAGAAAACAAACAACAGACAAGAAACTTCCGTTGTTTCTTACCTTCCTCATTGGTCTGTTTAATTAAAAAACAAGTAGGTGATAAAGATCTTGCTGAAGGATGAATAAATGTTAGTTATTATGAGACAAATCGGTAGTTTGCCTTTCTGTTCCCAGTTTGTGCTCTTTTTAGTAAAACTGTTCTTTCTGGTGGGGGGGATTTTTAATATTGAAAAGCACTTGTGTGGTTTGCTTGCATTTTGTTAGGCAGGTGCAATGAAGATTTAATATAAAGCTTTACTTGTCATCAACACTCTACAGTCAAGCAGAAAATACTAATGAATATTTTTGCAGAGCATTGAAAGCTGTCTGATTTCCCAGGTAGTTGTTGATAGGGGAAACGAGCAAAATCCACCAGGGATTGTTCCCAATTCAGTGCTTTTCTATATGCAAAGTTTTTTAGGAGTTATGTGACATGCAAGCATTGTCTGATCAATCCATTGAGGTACTGCAGGGTGTCCTGGATGAGCAGGGTGTGGCCAAAGTGTGCCGAGTTCCCATCTTGCCCATGTGTCTGTGTTTTGTCCAGATGAATGAGGAGTTGTGCATCAGGTCTCGTTTCTTCATGAAGACAAAGGCAGAGCAAACCTTTGGAACTGAACATGGGGCCAGGGAAACACTTCAGGCATAGCCTCTGTTTACCATTTAGTGAAGGTCAGATCAAAAGGCCTTCAGATGTACCTGGAAAAACCTGTAAAAAGAATATGTAGTTCCAATTAGCTGCTCTCATATGAAGGCTCTGGAGACAGTCTTCATACCATGCTTAAGGGAACTTTTCTGCTACTGCCAGCTTTGTCAGTAGCTGGATTGCAGTGGGTACTCATTGTCTGGCCTTATAAATCCTGACCTGTTTGCTGGCTGCTTGTACAGTGAAGATTGGTTGGTTGGTTTGGTTTGTTTGGTTTTAGTTGGTGTTTGGTTTTTTCCAAAGCTTGGACATCAAGAAGCAGCTATGATCTGCTGACTGTATTAGCAGATACTTCAGTTCACAACTGTCTGTGGCAAGGATGGGCAAACACTGTGTGGCATGGACTAGACCCCCTTGAGATCCATATCTTTCCCTTCTCAAAAACTAAGGTTAAGAGAGAAGATGACAATCATGAGATTATTTCCTTGAAGTTGTATCTTAGGCTGAATCTCAGGCTTACGCTTGTTCTGTTCTTCAGAACAGAATTTTCCTTCTTTCTCACTCCTTTTTGAACCAAAGTATTTCAAGATCTTTTAGATGTTACAGAGTCTTAAACTGATCCTTGCTTGGTCCAAGAGAAATTTCGTATGTTTGTTTTTCTGATTAAATGCTCTATTGTGTTTCTTCAATATAACTACTTAAAGGTAAAGTGCAGAATCTTGAAAGAGAATTGGAGGAAGGCTAATAAATCAGTGAATAAAAAAAGAGAATGACAAGGCGAAGGTGTTTCAGAAGCAGCAAGCCTGGATACCAGTGTACATCAAAGCTCCAGCATACCTGTTACATGCAAAGATTTGAAAAATCAGTATCTCTATCCCTTACCTGGTTTAAGATTCTCTTTTTAGGTTGAGGAAGATCAGCTAAGAAAAAGCTCTTTAGCTCTTCCGACTAGACTGTTCTAATAAAAATCCCCAAGGGAGTATGTACATGTTCTTTCTCTTCAGGAATGCCGTCATAGTCCATGAAGTTCCTGATGGACTTCAGGTTTCGTACAGCTCCCCTGCAACTTGGCTGAAGTAGTTTGATGTTCACCAGGTGGTACTGGAGAACTTGAAGGTTTCTTTGGAGAGAAGTGGAAGGTTTTCTATATTTATTGATGCTGTATCTTGAATAATGCTCAAAAAGCACCAAAAAATTATCCAGATATAAACACGCCTGTGCTGTGCATAATGGTTATGATAAATGGAAAACAAGACAATTACTTATATTAACAGAAATAATAGTAGTGTATATTGACATACTTAAGCCAAGGTGCCCTGTGACAGGGATCTAAGTTCCAGTGCAAATTATTTTCTCAAGCTGTCCTAAAACATAGCTAAGTTTTGTAGCTTTATAAGTACATTTTATTTTCTGTCATAGAGGATTACCTGTAGCGTTTAGTACTACTGAACTTCTGGTTGTTTTATATTTCTTACACTAGTTCTTCGGGTTTGTAGGACTTTTGTGTAATTAAGAATAAAAAAGTCTGAAAGAGCTGATACACTGAAACCTGTCAGTTAAAATGGTTTTTGTAGGTTCTCACAGATTAACAATTATGTTTTCTGCCGTGAGCTGCAGATTGAAATCAGTCAGAGTTCACCGCTAACTAGTTTCTAGGTAAAAGTTGTTGATTACAAAAAGAGAGAAACAGATTTTTTTTCTCTTTTTTTCTCTCTCTCTCTTTTTTTTTTTTTTTTTTTAAAGTACAGGAAGTTGCTGTGTGGGTGTCAGTGATTGGGTTATAAGTAAAATTCAATGCTCTAGTGCTTTGATCGTGGGACCTACTGCTTTTGCCCCACCCTTACCACTTCCTTTAAATGCAGCACCATGCATTCCACATTGCGGTTATAACAGTACTGTTAACCAGTGATATTAGTGGAAGAACCTTCACCACTAACCAGTGTGTAACCTTCAACCTCTTCTAAATTTTTATTGCTTGCTTATAGTGGTTTTGACCTTTTTAACCTTGAAAGAATATAAAAGTCCTAAAAACGCAGGAAGAAAATGTACTTTCCAATTTCAGTGTGCTTGCTTCTTGCAATGATTATTTAATAAAACCACTTATTTTTATCACTAGCTTTTTTAGCCTGTGTAAATGTTAGAATTTATATTAAATATATTGTATATTAGTGACTAATAGAAGTGGTGGGTATTGTATTAATAGTGAACTTCTTCAATGCTAATGTGCTATTAAAAATTCAGTTTTTCTTTGGGATGCCAATACATAAATAGCAGAAAAATATCACGTAACTTGGAATTCAAAGGACTACATATTGAATTCATCCCGTGTGAGAAAGAAATTAGTGGATTTATTTAGCTGCTATTTGAAATACAGGTATTAAAATAAATTATATTGGGAAATTATTATTCCAGACCACACACGGTGAGTTTGTCCAAGAACTTTGGCTTTGTTTTTTGATCCATTTATTCTTTGTAGCTCTGATGTATGATAGCAACTGAATTTATAAATTGGCATTTCAGAGGTTAGTGGTTAACATCTCTGTGTTCGAATTAAGGACTTCGATTCCATTCTCATGTTGTTTTTATGACTGGTAGTGGTTTTGAAATGTCAAAATATTGGAAAAAATCTTGAGAAGACAGAATAGGGGACTAACCAGCCTGCCTTGAATTAGCAAGTATGATTCTAATCCCTCAGAGGTGCCTGGCTTGTGTGGAGCCCCAGAAGACCTCAGTGCAAGCACAAAGGTTTGCACAGTATTTAATGTGAGTGACTAGAAATTATTACAAAATAATAGTAATGATGTTATTGATAATAAATTTAACCAGCCAAGGTGTTAGGGTTCAGTATTTTTACCAAATCACAAATTGCAAAACTGCCAGATGTATTTTACTGTCCCACCAACGAAGTCAGAAAAGGCCCCTACTGACTTAAGCAAAATCTGACTGATCAAGTCCTATTTTTTTTCATCTTGCCAGTTGGCAGATAAAGAGAAACAATATCTGAACCTGTTGATGGCTTAAAAAAATGAAAAGGGGTCAGGGCTTTAAGATCTTCAGGTTCTTAATATTTTATTGAACTAATCTGAAAACTCTTTTAGCTGTGATGCATGTTGTAATCCATCATCTACAGAAATAATAATTCCCTAGTTTTAGGTGAGGATCCTTTGCCTTTCTTCACAAGTGTGGTTGCGGGAGAAGATTGTTGTCAGCCTCAAAGAAGCTAGAAATGCAAGAAAAATTAACGGCCAACTCACAGAGCAGCTTTCTATTCTGTTCATATGGTGCATGGACCTTGGAAGGTAAATTTAAGATAGATTTGCCCACTTAAGTGCTCATGATTAAGAATGTATACTGAAAGAAAATATTCTGAAGGCAGTTTGACTTCAGAGCTCTAGTGAGTGGATACCCAGATGGGGTATGCACGCATATTCCAGGCTTACCTGGACCAGGATTGTCTAACTAGAAGTTTTTGAGCTAGATTGACTCTGTGGGATGTCTTTTGCACCCCTTGAACCATTTTACATGCCTCTTACTACTACGGTGCTTAATGCTGTCAGCCACCACTATGCTTGCATGAATCAGAAGGGCAGTGCAAGCAGCTCAGGGAAAGGCTGTTTGTACAGCCCTGTTCTGCTGCTGTCTTCCTTTGTATTTGATGCTTCCTCCGCCTGTATGTCAACGATAAATATAGTTCTTTTTCATATGTGTCACTTCTCTAAATTTAAGGCATTTTATGGTTTGACTGTTTTTACCACTTTAGACTTATTTTTCATCTATAAAGCAGTACAAGAGCGCTGTCAGTTCACAGTGACCTCATATTGACAGTTATCAGTGAGGGGAAAAAGAGCATAGATCTTTGCTACTTTTTGAGTTGGCCATATAAATGTTTTTTTAGTAGTGTTTGTTTGCTTATGCTGTGTCTTCAGTGTCTCAATTAGGTGAAAATTAAGACTTCACAGTTTGTTCAGTATCTTGCTTAAAAAAACCATGCAAACCAAAGCCTGAATGCTTTGTTGTGTGCATTTACTGATTTCATTTCTTGAAAGAAAATAACGTCTTATGAACACTTAGTGTTTAAACACATCACATTTTTGTGGCCATTCTTTTTGACCTGCACCATGTACAATGTCCCCAGGATATGAATTTGCATAGAAATTTACTCTGTGTATTTAGTGAGATAATTTTACGAAGAAATAAGCCATGTTAGGTATAACAGACGTAATCAGGAGTTATGAACAAAAGAAAGAATTGTATAATGGGAAAAAAATGTGAAATAATTCCCTTGCATTTATTTGCATGGGCATATTCAGGTTGTGGGGATCAATCATTTGGCCTAGAGGAGAGTATAGAGTTCTGTTCTTTTTTCGTTGCGTGATCACAGGAGTACGGGAGTGTTGTGTTTATTTCTGAGTGGTACCACACACCTGTTTCCTTAGAGCTTCTTGAGCACCCAAGGTTATTCACAAGTAGCACAGTGCCTGTTTACCTTTAGGTTTTTTTTGTTCCTCATCTGCAGCCGAGGGTGAAAAATTCAGCCTCAAAGTTTGTGACTGACAGGAAAACTTTTTTTATTTTTCATGCCTTCTAGAAGACCTGACAGTTGCATTAGAACACAGGCATCCCTTGTTGTGTAGGATAAATGACTCATGGGTGGAGCACCTGCCCAGCCACAAACTAAAAATTCCATTCACGCTTTGATTCTGTTGTTTATGCTGATCTCTCACAGTAAAGATATTTCAGTACCGATTGTTGAAAGAGGTTGTTCAGAATCTGTTTCAGAACAGATTGTTAGGCTGAATGTATAACGATTTCTCTTCTCACCTTTCAAGAAGTTTGTAGTTTTCAGAATATTTCTCTTAAGCTAAGGTTTTCAGAGTTACAGGCTAACTCAAGGTGCAAATTTTGCAAATATTAAGCAAAAACAGTTTCGAGGGGTTTTTGCATAGGAAAAATTCTTCCTTCTGTTACTAAAAATATATACTGTGATTTTGTGCAAAGAGCATTATCGCCAAAGAGTTGAGTTTGAAATACAGTGCAGAAATAGCCCCTGTTGAAGACAAATACCTCTGAGTATTCTGTAGAAAATTGGTTTTAATGTAACTAACCTTCAAGTACGTTTTGAAAACTAGTAATAATTTTTCTGGAAGTTCCTAAAGTTCACAGTTTACGAAAGTTTTATTCTGCATCAGTGGAAGAGCTGGATAATTTAACAGGGTGGTAAAAAACCACGCTGAGTAAGTTAGGAATGATACATAAATTTGGTAAAGTGCCAAGAGAAAGATGTGCTGGGAGGCACCCTGCGTAGTGCACAGTCTCCGAAGTTTTCTAGAGTAACACTTCCTCTGCCATATAAAAGATGTGAGAGGTAGGAACCCTGGTATTTTATGTTCAAGTATAATCGCAGGTATAGACTTAACTCACACTATCACTACTTATGCTATGTAGCACAACTCTGACTTCTTAAAGTGTATTTTTCACTTTAGAAGGTTTCCTGGAAAGGAGTACTTGTTTAGTGAAAGTTTAAAGTCTTTTCATCTCAACTCTGCCCTGTTTGCCTGTGAGCATGCATAATCCAGTCTTCAAACACATGAAAACATGCTGCTTCTCGTAATTCAGTAAGATACTCTTCTAAGCAGAAAGTTAGGACCATTGTTGAAACATAGAATATAGAGAAAACTATAAATGTTTCACTTCATTGTTTCATTGTCGATATCTTGAAATTCAGTAAGACAAATTCTGTAATTGCATCCTGTCAGTGAGATTATATTTGCCTTGAACTATAGATCTCAACCCTAAAGTTTGCTGTGGGGTATGAAATTAGATAAACCCTTCGTATGGGTGGAGTTCACTATAAGTTAACAGCATTTGCTGTGGTAAACCATTTTGTTCATCATCTCTTTTTGCTGAAGTGAGTCCTCGGTGTGGTTTGGGTGCACCACTTGGGTAACTGCTGAAACTGCTGTGGTTTCAGAATAGGACCTGTTTTGCTTTTTTCTGAACTTTTTTCCCCTGAAACTATTAGCAGAAAAATCAAATAAGTAAGGTTTACAACTGTTTGCCTGCACTTTCGTACTGCCGTACCTCAGAAACGATGAGCAGTATCATGTAAAAATGTAACATTTTCCAGTGAATATAAGGTTAATGCAATCTCAGTTACTACTAAGAGTATATTTTGCAATATTAAGATTTTACACATGTCCTTCAGTTCAGTTGGTGACTTTTTAATGTGCTTTGAGCATTTTTGCTTTACATTATAGAAATACTGTACCTACATTCTTGACATACTAAACATGGGAATACAAAAATCTTTGTGTACTTAAGTATACGCTTACTGCACTGGGAGAGTCACACTTGGTGTAAGCCAGCAAGGATGTCAGAAAGATAATTCTGGTGTCATTATTACTAATTTGTGGCTGATAAATGAGTAAATTTGAACATCTAACCAAAGAAACTTCTGCCAGGCCTCAAAACCATGTTTGCTGAGCGTGGCAGGATAAAACAAACTATAAGCAATGTACAAAGTGTAGTGAAAGAGGGCTCATTGAGGACTCTGTCGTGAGTGTCAGGATTGGTGTATTCGGCATGGGCACTGCCCTTAAAATTGCTCTGCAAAAAATAAACCTGATTTTATAAGGGTTTCCTTCTTTCACCTTCTTTTCAAAATAACAGAATTATAGCCCTCTTCTATTCTTTAACATATAAAAAACTGAAGAAAACGTCACTCAGGACGTAAAATGAAAATTTCAAATATTATCAGCAGTAACTCTAGTATTCATGGTGACATTTCCTCTACAGCAAAGTTATTCTTTGTGATCTGTTGTGAAGATGATGCACGAGAAACCCCGATGCTCTTTGTGTACGTTCCGAAACCACTAGGGGCTTCATGCAAAAACATTAAACAGGCCACCTAGAAAAAACAGGTTTGCTGAGCAAATACGTTGCAAACCCTGCGTTTGTATTAACAGTCACCAATTCCACAACGTGGTTTCGGCAGCAGCAGATTTAACCTAAGAAAAGGGCAGCTTAAAATGGGTCATTTTTGCCTCTGTCAATCAAAATTGGTTTGGGGCAATAGAAGATGAAGGATACTAGGGGGAATTTGCTTGCTAGTAACTGGCAATAGAGGAAGGAGAGAAAAATGTAGAGGGCTCTTGTTTTGCCTTGACCTTAAATTAGAAATGCAGATTTCTACAATTCTCTATGTAATTTAAAATAAGTTAAAATAAGTTGCTCCTTTATCTGGAGAGTTACGTACAAAATGCTGAGTTACTCATCTCTTACGAGGTTTGCTTAGTTCCCTAACACTGCATCGCTGTGACCGAAGGTGAGGTCTCCTAAAGGCCATGGTGATGAGCGGCATGTAAATGCAGCACTCCATTTCAGAGAACAAAACGTGGCCTCTGTTGATAGGAAAGGCAGTTTGAAACTGTGGTGAAGGAGGGTCCATGCTTGTGGGGAGAGCAAATGCTGCTGGTATTTCCTGTATATTTTGTCACTTCCTTCCATGAAGGACAAATCACTGGTCTGATCTGCCTGTCTTTAGAAGTCCCACATGTGGTTGCTAATATGGGTATCCATATATCCTTGCCACATCTGTTAACCAGAATCGAGCATGTACTGAACCATGAAAAACAGTACTGGAGTGAACTTCAAGAGATCTCATTTATCCTCCAGCTTCAAGGCAGCTAAACCAGTGTGATTTCTAGAAACTGTTTCTCAAACCTCGTGGACGTGATGATGGAATACAACAAGTTCTCTAGGCAGTCTTGAGCGTTCTTAAGTTTTAAAAATGTTACAGATTGTCTAATGTAAATCTCTCTTGGTAAAATCTAAATCCGTTAGCCTTTTTCGTGATGGAAGACTTGCCTACAGGACTATGATCAGGTTCCCCTTGAATACTCTTAAGACTAAACAAATCCAGTTCTATCTCCTACTGCATGTGTCTTGTTCTCTGCGCTTCTTTCTGTCTGCTTGTTCAGCTGTGGACTTTCTTGCTTCACATTTTCCCTGAAGCACAGTGCCTGCAAGCGGTCACTGTATTGCATCTGAGGCCCAAGTCTGACGTTAGCGCTGCACTAATGAGATAAGCGTCTGCGTGATTCCTTCAGCTCCCCTGTAAATCTGTGCCTGGCTGAGTTTGAGGACTATAGGCCCCTGCACCACATGCCATCATCAAGGAGGTGCCGCCGGCACGGTGCGGAGCCTGCTGATGGCAGAGGGCTGTATGTCTGGCAAGCTGAGTGCAAGGGAAAACGGACTTTTGGCTGGCCCGTGGGATAGGAGAGGCTGAGCTGTGATTTAACGGCGGGTGAAGGCAGGCTCCTGGGTAGGTTATTTATTTAGTGCAAGTTGCTGATCTTTATTTCTCTTTGACAAATGAGGACGTCCACAGATTTGAGCAAATATTGTGAAGTTCATGAGCAACTACCAAAGTACGTTCTTAAAAGCTATCAGGCTGTCTTAGACATGCCAAGTACATACTCTGAAATTTGGGATTTCAGCTCCATTTTTCTGTGCTTTCCTGGTATGTGTATCCTGATGTGAATAAATGATAAGATTCCTACTAAATTATAGTTCAAAGAATTGGATGTTTCAAAAAAGATAGCTTTATTAATGCAAATTATGTAATTCAGGTTATTATGCAGGAAGTTGTAAAGATTTGTTTCTTTTTAAAATGTCTGTAGATTTTCCTTTATTGTTTGTCAAGTACACATTATAATCAGGATTGTTCATCCAAGGAGTATTTTCCTTGGAGGCTAGATTGTGTACCTGTCAGGAGCGATCTTTTTTAAGAGAAAAAAAAAATTACATTTATCTGTGTAGTTATTTGACCTAACAAAATAGCACTTTTTGCAAGGAGAATTAAAAATTAACCATTGAGGTTCTAATTGCAACAAATAAAATATACAACCATTATTTATGAGCATACACAATAGTTCATGTGATTTCATTTGTTATTGAGGCGGAATATAAGAACAAGCAGTCACCTCCAAAAGGTGGGTTGCACAGCAAGCACCCCAGAACAAGGTGATTTCTTAATCAGTCTCTTTTCCCTTGTATGTGTGGTGGTAGAAGGATAAACCAGTTCCAGGAAAAGAAACAGAATGCATGCATTCTGTGAAGTCCCAGATAAGTTACTATTTCATTCTATTTAACATGATTAATTATTTATCTTTAGTGATATATATTTAAGTATTTTGTCTTTTATATAATCCCAAACTTAAACTTGAAATGTCTCTAATCCTGGAAAATGAACTAAAGTCATACTTATCAAATTCTTCTGACCAAATGTCTTTATATTGGGTTTTATCATTTAAAATCTTGATGGTATTAATATTGCAGTATGTATAAGTACAATAGTAAATCCATTTAAATAGAACAACTGTTTGAGATGATTTGCATTGAGAAATGAGTACCATTATATTTGGTTAAATTTTAAGCCACCCCAGGAAGAATGGATGATGCTGAAGTATATCAGCACAGTTTCCTATTTAAGGGGTTTGCATTGTCCATGGTAAGTAACTTCTCTTTTTCTCCTTTTGTTTTTTTTTTCCTAAACTTTCCAGGTAAAAGTACTCCTGTAAGCCACCTTGGGTCTTCAGATTTTCCCAAGCCCCATGATCCTTTCCAGCCATTTGGGGCTGACAGCAGTGACCCGTTTCAAAGTAAAAAGGGGTTTGGGGACCCATTTAGTGGAAAAGATCCATTTGCTCCCTCCTCTTCAAGTAAAACTTCTAAAGACTCTTCCTTGGGGTTTGCAGACTTCAGCTCTGTAAGTTAAGTTCATTGTCTCTGAGCAAACCACTTTCTGCTCTGCTTGCAGCAATCTATTGGGTTTTTGTTTTAACTGCAAACCTATTGTTCACTGGCTTCTGTCTCTTAATACCTTCATGCTGTCCTCATTGTTTTTGTATTAATATTTCTGTAATAAAAAGGCATTATTTCAATAAAAAAGACGTTTCATACTAAATTTTAAAGGGTTTACTTGCATTTAAATTATTTTAGTACAGTGTGCCTTTACTCACAAATTCTTTGTAGCAGAATCTGTGTATTGTTTTTGTTGCATGGAGGCTATTTTGTAAACTGAGTTTTGGGAGCCAATGATGTAAAGATTCAAAAACAATTGTTGAAAACCTTTATATAGCAATTTCACCATATCCTCAGAAGCAAATCCTTAAAGGAAAAGATTCCATAAAGTATTTGTAATTGTTTGTGAAAAAAGTTCTGACAATCCTGTCACAATGTATGCTGTATATGATGGAATGTGGTCATAAAGATACATATACGAGACAGAGATTGAAAATTTAGCTGTTGAATTTTGTCCCAATTACTGATATTGTAGAAAAGCCCTTGTTAGACAAAGAAAACAAAATGGTTTTGTAGAACCAATACAGAAACGTCCATACTGCACTGCAAAAGACAGCATCAGAAGGTTTGAAAGCAAAGCCAAGTACCCATTCATTAAAAAATATCAGGGTTTCTAAAAGCCTGGCTTTGTTTTTAGTGCTGGCAGGTACGTTATTGAATTGGAAATCATTGTAAATGTAGTAGTAGTGTGGTTCTTATTGCTTCCATGAGTAGATAGAAATCTGTTCCATCCACAGCCTCAGGCTTCTTCCTCCTTTCATGTGTTTTTGTTCTGTCACATTGCCATGCAGTAAAATTGCCAACTTAATTTGTTACTTAACCCTGATGGACACAGTTCGGTGTTCAACAAGTGGAGATCTTTAAGCTGAATCTTTCAGGTTGCTTATTTTTCATGTTTTTTCCCCTAGTTATTAGTTAATAGTAAATGTGTATCACTTTCCTATTTGATATTGTTAGTTGAGGTCATCTGTGCATACTTTTAGCTGGCCTCAGTGCTTTAATTTATCTATGATACTGGAGACATCAAAGTTCAAGATACTATGTATGCTTTACCACAGTTAGTACTAGCCTGTTGAATTTGCACAGTTAAATTCTGTGATTGTATACAAAATGGTGACATTCTTAATAAAAATAAGACGCAAAACTTGCTTTATCTGAAATTTCTTGAACAACATCTAATTTCTTCCTTCAGTGAAAGACAAATAATGGAATGGAATGACCGTTACCCAACTATTGTCGTCTTACTTTACAGACTGCATTTCTTAAGTTAAAAGTGTGGCTTACACTGAGTGATTGTATCAAATGATTAAGCAAAATCCCTGATCCCCATCCCAGCGGGTGCTCTAGTGTTAAATTTGCTGGGCCATCAGGTTTTCAGGAGATGAGATTAACTTTAGAAGATAAGGAAAAAGTAGGAAAAATGAGATCTTGAGCAGTAGCCACTTATAATTACTGTTAAGTGGCACTTCATCAAATGAAATTAATTTTTTAATCGGTTTTGTGACTTGCTTTCTACTGCTGTAAGAAAAAAAAAAAAGAAGTGTTAACTGAATTTGACTGAGAGAGACTTGATCCCTGTTCTTTTCAGTTTGTTGGGGTTGGGTTTTTTTGCTTGCCTATAGCACAATTATGTTGCTACACTTGATAATTCCTAATCCTTCTGTATGAAGTCTTAAGTGTACTAGTTACCTTGTAATCAGCAAGAATATTGTGCTTCTCTTTGCCTGACGTTTGGGAAACTTTGTTCATAATGGAAATTAAAAGCAATTTTACTTACAGAAGGTTTTTTGACACAGAGTTTGAGTCCGTGGAATCTGAGAACAGAATCGTAGAATCATGTAGGTTTGAATAATTGAATAATCTGATTTTTAATTGGAATTCTTTACTGTTGCAAAGTAGTAACATGAGCACCTTCCCTAGATTTTAGTAGCACTAGAAAATTTGGCTTTTTTTTTTTTTTTTTTTTTTTGAGACACTGGCAAATTCATGCACCCAGAGTTTAAGTGTATTCTCATTGCATTCTTAACTTTTCCGCTGGCATTAAATACAACTCTTTGGAACAAAACAAAGTCTTTTGGTAGCTCATATTTCGGGTATTTCTAGATTCCAGCTTCAGTTTACAGAACAACAAGAAAAGCAATCTTTCTGCCAACAGAAAGCATTTAAATTTCCAAGAAACAGAGCACTTAGAACTAAACTAAAATTTTTCTCTTAATATAAGCTTGTAATTTAGTAAACACAAGTCAGTGTAGCTTTTTGTGTATATGATTAGTTTCGCTGCAGTCTGCTGTTTTCCTCATTTATGCCTTGGGTCTAGCTGTACTTCTGAAAAAGAAAAAAAATAAGAGGTGGTTAATGAAAAGACAGAGATGTGATACATATTTATAGGCTTCTTGAAACCTGGACATATGCAAAAAACCTGTTATTGTATTAAATGCCTTGTAATTCAGCTACATTACCTTTTTATAGGCAATCTGTGCAAGAATCAGTGGCATTAATGAACTGTTGTGTATTTCACTACCTAATGCTCAGAGTTATGCTCCATTTGTAATAAGGCACATCCAGATTTGTTTCCAATGAATCACTTGCCTATTTTTCTTTTTTTTTTTTTTTTAACTCAGCACTTTTAACCACAAAAATATAACTTGTATACCATAAACAAGTCATAATTGGGACTCTCATAAGCTTTGGAAGACTTATCCTAACATGCAAGCTATAGAAGTAAAACTGTTTTCTCAACATTAAAAAAAAAAAAAAAAAAAAAAGACACCCAAGAGGGTTTGACCAAAGCTTATTGTATTTCTGAAAATAGTAACTGTTATTCTCCGTCCCAGCTATATGATCTTTTTGAATTCTTAGAATAAGTGGAGAAGTCCTATTTGAGTCCGTCTTTACTGTGTCTTGAAAAAAATAATCTATTTAATATCTTAGCTTTTAAATCTTACCTGTCAGCTAACATTATTTAAATGCGTAATGATAGTAGGTTTTCTTCATTTTAAAAGTAAAATACCATAAAATGTGTGGCACTTTTATTGTATTTCAATAACATCTAATGCAAAGGTCCTCATCTAAATTTTGATAGCCATGAAAGCAGAGGTATGGTTTGAAGAAAAGTAATTTCAAAATTTTTTTATTTTTTTTTTTTTTGCATCAAATAATCTGAAAAATCATATTGAGGGAAATAAAATGAGGAATTGTGAGCATCTGGAAGCACATAGATAAAGCATAATTTAACTAAATTATGAGTGAATGAGAATTGGACTTGGGTTGAAAGAAATTCAAATAGGCGCTTTTATTTAAAAATATAAATTATAGATACAATGCAGAGTGGAAAAGGCAGGGGTGGGAGCCATCACGTAGTATATATGTAGCTAGGCATAGGTCTAGCACTTAAAGCTTCATTTAATACTCAGTTCAATATTTCAAGCTTGTCTGGGAAGGTGTAGCCGTATCAGCTAGTGCAATGGCGTACTTTGCTGTGTTCAGAGTTACTATGTTGTGGGCCACAGGGCAATTTTTGCAGTATACATTCAGCTGAAATTGAAACTATAAATTCCATGTAGTTTTCTCTTCCAGAAAAACCCCAAATAATATGTTTTCCTGAACATTCGAAAAAAGATAGTACAAAGCAAATTTTAGAAGTGGGATATAATGCAAACATTTGCATGCAGCTGTGCAAACGCTTCTGTTAACATCATCCTCTTCAGCAAATGCTAAAATTAAACAGTAACGGATTATATTTTAGTTTTAAATTGTTAGGATTTCAATAAAATATTTTAATATTTTGTGCAAAAAGTTCAAGCAAGCAAACTTTTGCATACTTCAGTGGTAAATACTGGAATATAATTTTGGAATAGTTTCGCTGCAGTGTACTGAAATGTGTTTTGGGAAGCTCAAATAGGCTTAGAAGCTGAATGTTATAATGTGCTATATTTCCATAGTGTTTTCTGCTGAAGTAAATTGGATTCTCTTACATTATTTCTTACTGGAAAAACTGTGCACGTATTTTTATGAACAGTAGCAGAAGCACTTTTTGTAACTTTTGGTTTGGTGATGAAGCTTCCCACAAATCAGCAGTCTCCAGAGTCATTATTAAAACCCCTCACCCTTCGCAGGGAATACTACAATAAAGCTCTCTGCAATGGAGTTGCACAAGAGTAAATAACTCTTGTTTTTTACCAGCTATTTACTATTCTTAAAAATGGATGTAGGTTGCTATGCTCCCAAACCACTAACTTGCTTTTTTTGTGTTTATGGAGTTTTTGTTTGGCTCCAGTCCTCTGACTATTTTCATACAAAACTGAGACACGGATGCAGGGACGTGCAGCCCAGATGGGTTAGTTTCCTGGTGGGAGGAGGAAGAAATTAAGGAAATAAATTAAAGGATGAAGTGAGGAAATCAGTGAGTGAATTTTTATCTTAATCCAGAAGAACTACCCTAAGACAGCTTGGTATACTTGATTCATATATTTAATAAGTCTGATTCATTGTATTTTTCACATAATTTCTTCTAGCTTTTTGTTAAATCTATTAATTTGTTTTCCATTTTCATTTTTTTAGTTTGGAAATGAAGAACAGCAGCTGGCATGGGCAAAGCGTGAGAGTGAAAAAGCAGAGCAAGAACGACTAGCTCGATTGCGGAGACAAGAACAAGAAGACCTTGAGTTGGCTATTGCACTCAGTAAGGCTGATATGCCAAGCTCTTAAATAGCGGTTCTTTGGCTCCACCCTGTCCAAGTGAAACCTTTAAACATGGCTTTTATAAAAATACTAAATTCTTGGTTTATGTTGTGAAAATAATTTTGGTCACCTTCAACTCTAAACAAGACTGGCTGGTTACGTCAAACTGGGCTCTGTGTGGCTTTTCAAGTGCATAATATGCAGGAAACACTGTATAAGCTGTATTATATGTTCTAGATAAAATTTACTGCTTGTAAGAAATTTAACGTATGATCCTAAGATACTGAAAGCAAAGTTTCTTTATCTGGAAGACAATGTTGCATATAGTAAACTGCAACTTGTGAATCTGGCTTTTTATTACCCGAATTCCATTGGTTTTTTGAGGCTGCAGTATGAATTTCAAAGAAAATGTCATAAAAAGATAATATTTATAGAATTAGCTTTCACTTGTTACATTTATTTAATAATTCATGGTAGGCTAATCAGTGTGTCATCTGCGTCATCTATGTCAAAGTCTTCAGCATAAATTCATTATTAGATGGCCCCTTTTTATCCAGGAGATGTGGCTTTTACAAAAGAATCTGTCAATTTATATATAATGAATACAAACATAGTGAACTGTATAAAATATTATGAATTTGAAGCCTTTACGAATGAGTAATTCCTCTAACGTAAACATTTTTTTTGCATTGAGTTTTAATAATTGTATGGCGATATTGTAAAAGAGGGAGTTAATTCAGTTGTAGTAAATTGGACAAATAATTTGGCAATTAAATCATTAGGTAAAATCTTGCTTTATCTCATAAGCCACTATGATTGCAGGATTGTGATACAAGTTTGAGTGCTTTCATGTAAAATCAAGCAATGGAAAACTTACTAAGCTCGTGGAGTGTTTGTCCCTACAACTCATTTTGCCCTCTTTTGCTCCAACCGCCAGAACATAGGCTGTATTATTTGTGTCACCCGATTGACTGTGTGAGACAGTCCCTACCTCTCTTTCTTTACCTCCACCTATCTTATATTATGGGGTTACAGATCAAACTTAATTTAGCTGAAAGAAGGCCAAGTTGAAACAGATTTTATTTGCCAAATACATGTTCATGCATAAGTTATAGAAGTACTGGTAGACTGGATTGGCTTTAAAATACAGCTTGCAGTAGTAAGTCCAAGTAGGAACAGATTTTATATATACCTGTAGAACTCAATACTTCCACCTGGTAAGGATAACAGAATGAGTTTTACATGTCATACATAAAATAAGTCCTTATGATAAGTCTGTGAATTATTTACTTACTAGAAATGCCTTTTCTGATTACAGGAAATCTAAAACTTCAGTTGTCTTTGCCTTGGACGTTTATGTCTAAATAGAGTAGGCATCTAGCACAAAATTTTTAAAATGTCCTTAATGTATATCTGCTTTCCTATCCTTGGTTCTGTAGGAATACGAAGCTTAACATTCTGTGGTTTTACTGATGCAGCCCTTATCTTACAACATTTTCTCTTTTTTTTTTTTTTTAATGTGGTATTCCTTCATCATCTTTAATGCATTTATATTCTTTATGTTCTTGCTTCCTTACTTTTATTTTTCATAATACAATGATAGTGCCTGTTTGCTGAATGAAAACAATCTTTCCCCATTCTGTTGTAATTGCCTTATTCTGGATGCTTTCCTTACACAGAGACAAGAATCAGATTGGATCATTTTAATCTTCTTAGTAGCTTTCAGCTCTGAAATGCAGCTAAGATGCGGCATTTGTTGTCTCAGGCTTTTGTGAGTAGGTATATGGGCGAGTGCGTGTCCACGTATGTACATACACACACACGCCTGCATATCCATCCATTTACATATGCAGCAATACATATGACAAAACTGAAAGCCCGTATCTCAGAACGCAGTTTTAGGAGTCACACTTCCCTGTTTGTTGTTTGTCTCCTGTGCTAATGGTACTACAAATAATGGGAATCTTTAATTCCCCTCAGCAGGGGAGAAGGTGCATTCTAGTGTCAAAAACAACAATATAATGATCTTTAATAGTGACTTTTAATGACCCCTTTGGAATGCAGTAGAAGGTATTTCTAATTTTACAGAACCTGATTTGAAATCCCTTCCCATTGTGGTAATTTTTCTCTAAAATACGTTAGATTAAATGATCGAGCATACTAAAATGTCAACAAATTCTCTTTTCTGTTGGTGTGCAGGACTTGAAGTCTCTGAGAGCAAACTTGGGTCTGTCTATAGCTAACATGAGAGAAAGCTTTTGCTGTGAAAGAGCAATTTTCAAAATTGAATGGCTGCAGGATTCTCAGTGAAGTTAAATTGTATTCATGTGTAAGATTCTCCTTTTCATTTGGACCTGAGTCTCTGTGGTGTCTCTTCTGCTGCAATAAAACCCCATTCATATGTAGTGCCATTTTAGAAAGGAAAACCACTTTTGGACTACTACTTGGATGATGTCACTCCAGTGGGATGGGATGGATGAGCTAAATAGCTTGATTCATCTTCTGAGTTATGTACCATAACAAGACTCTCTGCTGCTTTGTCAGTGCTCTAAAATACTGTAATTTATAATGCTTCTAAGGCAATGAGTCGGTGTTTTCAAGATGTTCAGCAGGAAGCCAGAAATGTGAATTAATCTAGCATTCCATATAGTGTTAGAACTAACTGCTCATTTTCCTATTTCCTTACTGACTCATTCTTTGTATTTACTTGGACAGTAACAGAAGATCAAGCGAATGAGCAAGGACAGAACATGTTCTCTATGCACAGCGCATTAGATTTAGTAACCTTAGGTTTACTGAAACACTCGTGAGTCAAAATTTTAGACACTGCAGTAGAAGAAGACTTAGCTGTGATTTCTCCCCATTGTATTTAATACAGTTTTCCGTATAAAAAGGCAGATTACCCGTGTTCTTCCCTTACGCTTGTAACTCGGTGTTTTGTATAATACCTGCACTTGTTCTTCTAAGACAAAACTTTTATCGCGAGACGTTGATCATCTTCTTCCTCCAGAACAGTGAAATTTAAAGCACAAATAGGCCTATCGCTATTTGGGCAGGAAAAATATGTACAATGCAAGATATATAAAATGTGAGTATACACAATGCATATACAGTGTACATTGAGATCCATATTATTTGTGTCTATGTGTGTATATATATATAGTGTATTGTATAATGTAATAATAGTGTGTGTATATACTATATACGTCCACATACTATGTCTAGTATATAGTTACTTGTGCTGTACATAAAATGTGTATATACAATGAATATGTAGAATATGCATATATATTCTATATATTAAAGCTCATGTGTATGTATGTATTCTCTAAACAGAGATGGATACAGAAATGCAATTTTTACAGAAATGCAGATTAGATCATGGCTCTTAGAATTTCAAAGTTCTGGTGAAAGAAAAAAAAAAAGGAGAAATGACGACTTCTAATAAATTTGTTTCAAGATTCCTGTCATTGGCATGAAAACCTGTGTTCACTAGCTGTGCCAAGTGTGAGAGAGAAACCTGGCAGAAAGGAGGTATCATCTGCACTCAATGTGATTTCACATTCTTTTGAGTTTTTAAAGTGTCTTTTTGAAATGTAGACTCAATTTCTGATTTCTTGCACGTGATGGTCATGTGGTGTCATCTTTTTTTCTCTAGGCTGAGGCAATGATTTTTCTCCTACATTTGCTTGTAGTTTCACTACTATTTCCCCCCTCCCCCCCCCCCCCCGACCCTTCCTTAAAAATTCTGTTTAAGGAGCTACTCCGGTACACACCCCACACCCCCCCCCAAACAGTCGCACCCTAAGGTGGAAAACATGTTTTTCTTGCTTCATTCCAGTTATATAGGTTGCACATAATTGTCATCTGGATTTCAGCTCTGTTTTTTCTCCGTTTCCACCTAAGCTTTTACTTCAGGAGGAATGGCTATCCATTGCATTCTTGGCTTTGAGGAAAGAATGGAGGTGATTCTACTTTCTACTCGGATAAATTATTAGACTCTGTGGTACATTGAGCAATCACAAAGAGTTTAGTAGGCTTTTATAGTGGCACATGTGTGTTTTATACAGAGTATCGTCACTGCTGGAATGACTCATGGAAAACCGTGAATTGCACACAGCACCGAGGCACAACAGTTAAAACAGGAAAGACGGACAATTATTCACGTTGAACCTACGCATGCAAACTTTGCATGTAGGACACAGGTATTGAATTACCCACATTATCCTTTATAGACCAGTATGTTCACATTTGCCTCGAGTGGTTTCCCTAAGTTATATTCAAACAGTCTTGTTGTAAAACATACCAGTCATTCTGCAATAAAAACAGATGCTCATAAAAGTAGTCCTTCTACAATAATGCTGTATGAAATATTTTTATATTGGCAAATTTTTCCTTATGAAACCTCTGCCCTGTGAGGATCATCAGTCCTTACTGTATTTTGTTTCCTGTAATGTGCTCTCAAAGGGTAGGAAATTCCAAGCTGTGTCTGACTGTGTAACCTTTTTTTTTTTTTTTTTTTTAATTCCTGTCTGTGAAATCTGTTGTCAGAAATTTTGTAGAAATTATTTTGTCATCTTATGCTCAAAGATAATGCACTTTTCTTGGATTCTTATAATCCTTTTGGGGTTACTATTTCTTCTTTAGTGTTTCTCCATTGAGAAGAGTATTTATTCTGTAGAACCGAGGCCCAAGGAATTTTGGTCCAAGTAGAATTGTTGCTTTCCTTCGTGTAAGAGTTTGATTTCTCCCTTTTTCTGCGTTTTATTCCTCCCTCTCAGGAATTTCATTTCGCTTTAATCCTCATTTAGAGTTGGAACTCTGTTAAAGTGAATTGATCTGTGCTAATAACGATCTTGTTCAAATATCTTCCCACACCAGTGGAACAGCTAAGTTTTTGTTGTGTGTCAACCATTGCATCTCTCTGTAGGCTTCACAACAAACATCTTTTCTTAGAAAGGAATTTTGCTTGGAGTATGGTGGAATCATAGAAGATTTATTTTTAGAGTAAATATGTTAACTATTACTCATTGACACACCTGTTTTATCAGTTGATATACTGCTCTTTTTACTTGAAAGTTTTATAAATAAAGGCTAATTTGTTATAAAACGGAATTTTCATTTTTCCAACTTCTGCCTTCCCCTTTCAGTTTAAAAGGAGAACTCCTAGTGACTATGGTTCCTTCTGCTGTTACAATTTTAGAGTGCTCTTCTGGTGTCCCTTTTAATATGACATTCTTTAGTCTGACCTAGAAAAGGTGGAAACACAAAGTGGAAACTGCAATGTTGACCTAAATTTGACTAATATCTCCAAACATGTACATTATTGTAGTTATGTGTATCTTTCAAATACCATAACAAATTGAAAGGTATTTTAATTTTAACCCATCTCGTGTGTTTATTGTTTAATATAATAAGAGAAATGTTATTGTTTAATATAATAAATGACAAGTTACTTTTTGGAGCTCTGAGACTTCGGCAATCTTTCTTTACTTTTTTTGGTCCATGATTTCACAAGTTTTTGTGTCAAATCTGTGACTCTTGCTTTGAACAACCGCTTGATTGTCTGCGTTGAGATCTTTTTGCTTTTGGCTGGTGCCCTCCGCACAGTGTTTTCCCTTCTGTCCTTCCCATTCTTCCTTGTCCCGGCCACATTTGGTCTGTACAGACCAGTCAGAAAATCCAACGCCGCACCCTTTCCAAAACAATTTGTGTGCCGCAATGCTAAACATCCAGGCAATTTATACTGGGAGGGGTTAGAGAGATCACCAGAGACAAACCCTTTCTGCTTCCTGGAAAAACACACCTCACTATCGTACTATTTGACATTATTCACTTTGACTCATTATTCTCCTATCTGTTTGTTTTATTTACTCTGCTTCTGCACACATTAGCATGGTTAACAACAGATTGCCAAGGCAGGTTTCTCTTGAAATTGCTCTCCAGCAGTATTTTTAGTACTTTGACATTTTGAAGCCAGGATTTGACTATGATGTGTCACAGACAGGCACAGCTTCCTACCCAACTTCTCTCGTCGTGTAATGCTCCTCTTCGCTTACAAAAATGTGGGCCACAGCTCTGTGTTTTGCTCCCACTCAAGTTTTTGGAGTCTGACGTACACAACATTCTCATCCTTACACTCTCTCCGCATTGTCCATGCCTGATCCGAAAGGACTCCCTGTACCAGGCATCACGTAGAGGCCAAGAGGCTCTTCATTGGGAAGGGAAGCGTAGGCATCCTGTTCGAGAAGAAACATTTACAAGTGGAAACTCGAACATAAAGGAACCCTAAGCTACGAGCCCAGCTGTTAAACCTCAAAAGCAAATGTAACATTTGTTGACTGTACCTAAATACGACCCAAGACCAGCTTGCGTTGCGAAAGCCTAAGCTCTCGGAGCCCTTGCTGCCATTCCTACCGCTGAAATTGCAGTCATATTTTTCTTGGGGAGGCGCTACCGGGAGAAAATTGCTGAATCTCCTGTCTGCTGTACGTGACTATCAATTTAGTCACTCTGAACATCTTTCACCTCCTGTCTGGTTAGCATTTTTTTAATGTAATGACTGCAATTAAAACTTTTTATTGGTGCTGATACAGCATTTCTTACAAATGCTATAGCCTTCCCTATTGATGAATTCGCATAACGCTCTTTGCCAGCTGCAAACATTTCTGGTGTTTAACTTCCCGTAAATGTTGTCCTCGATCACAGCTTTTCAGAAGGGAACTGTACAGAGGAACAAGCCCTGTGCTTTCTCTGCCCATCCCTTGCACCCGCAGGAAGGGCACCCAGGCGTCCTATATCCCTTATTTTGCAAGCGCTTGTGATATAAAATCATTAATATATCAAAAACCACTTACGCTGTCATCGTGCACGGGCTGTAAAAAAAGTGATTGTTGGGATTTGAGGATTTTTTGTGTGTTTTGTTTTGTGTTTAAGCCTCAGGCTCAGTAGCTTCTCGCCTAATATATTAAATGTCACAGGGGATGTTCAATGTGATATTCCAGATATTTCCTGATGACATAATGATGGGTCAGAACTCCAGGAATGCTCTGAGCTGCAAGAAGTTCAAGAAACCAAAGTAAAAGTGATTTAAAGGGATACCATATCAAATTATAAACCTGTGATACGTAAGTTCATCTGCACTTTCTGTGTTGCTGAATTTATGCTTACTACAAAGGGCAGAATACTTTTGACTTGCTAAAAGGACTTATAATTGAAGCAGGTAAATAAGCAGGTAACTAATGCTAGCTATGGTTACAGAGTAAAGGAAAACTTTGTTGCTCCTGCTCTCCTTGTGCTTGGAAAGGTGCTTTTGGTAAAGTTAATACATCTTCATTATATAAAGCAGTGCATATGACTCATTTTTTGTGTCTACATAAAATATTATAAGATCAAATAATTGTGGCTGAAAAGTCAGACCTCAAAAGATTAAATCAAACATATTTTCTGCCTAACAAGTTTAGGATAAATCCCTGCCGCCTCTGTGCACTTCAAGTTTAGAGTACTGCTTCGTGGCAGAGGCTATTCCCAATCTCAGCCTAAGTGATGGGGAATTGGTTGTTCGGGATCAAATAGTACGGAGCTTTAAGGAGTCTCTGGGAATCAATAAGTTGAGCCAGTTACCTCCAGGGCCTGTGAATTGCGTACGGCTCTGTGCTTTAGGTTACTGGTGTTTGGCTCGTGAGCCGATTCCTTCTCCTCCAAAGCTATGGGAAGCACATCCCTGAACGGAGGTATGCCTAAGCCTGGGTCTTCCGTCATGGCAGGGGGGTTGCTGCAGTGCCAGCGAGTTTCAGGAGCTCTAACCGCTCTGCTCTTGGCACGCAGGGGGAGTCCCGGGCTGGTGGGACCTGCTACAGACCCAGCTGAGAGCGGCTGCTTCAAGGGCACGCAGGAATTTTAAGGTTTGTAGATGCCACCGAGTACGTTTCGGATGTTAGCGACGGGGATGGCTTTTTCCCTATTAAATTACATGGAGTTTGGATTGAATGTTCCTCTTTATGTTTCCCCCCAACAGTGCTAGTTACCATAGCGATGGCTACATGACTTTGTTGTAGTTGTTTTATTTAAATATAGCAAAAGAAATTGCTAGAGCTTGGGATTCTGGCTTCGAAAATTCAATTTAAGAAAAGCCTAACAGCTACTCTGTGTTATAGGTGCACAAAATAGCTTTAGAAACCACAGAGCTTCTACCACAGAAAACCACAGAACCGCACAATCCTATAATTTGAAGAATGGACAAACTTTTTTTGGCACTTCTTGTGGATGGAAGACCAAAGTTTAGAGCGAGTCAATGTTTTCAGGCAGTTTGTAACCGGCTGTGAGTATCCAAGGACTCGCACAGGCTGAAATCCCCCATCCCTGCACGAGGTGAGCTATGGCCAAAATCAAAGCTTAAACTCCCCCAGCCATGATCATCTGCAAAACTGCAAATCTAAAATGAACTTCCAGAAAAGCCGGAGGGTTTCTAGTCCGGCCTTCCACTTTAGGGTTGAAAAAAAATTGATTTGAAAGCGCCCTGCCCGCTTGCTAGCAGGGTGCTGGTGTGGTGTTGGGCTGCCTTGCAGGGTGCTGCGTCTCCCTCGAGAGCTGGAAGGCGGCCGAGCGACTGCAACGGCCCCGCGGGGCAGCAGGACGCCCTTCTGTTCGGGGTGCTGTTTCAGCAGCAACAGACTCGGTGTTACGGTGTTTTCTGAAGATGAGTTCCCATGTAGTACAGATTTAACTGTCTCTTCTGAAGTCAGCAGGTGAGAGAAAAACCGTTTTCAGCGTAGCGAAACACAACGCTCTGAAACCTGGAGTGGAATTAACTGACTTTAAACAGTAACTCCTCTGGATGGTGTCTCGAGTTCAGAAATATTTGCTAAAACTTTCACTAGGAACATTGTGCAGGATTTGCTAGTTTCTGTACTTAACGTGCTCTATCTAATCTGGCAATCTATCTTGCAAGTATAGTGAGCCCATCACTGTGGTATCTTATAAGAATATGTGTGAAAATCTTGTTTACAACGGACTCTACATTTCCTCCTATCGGGTTTAACTACAACTTCTTTTTTTTTCTTTCCGTAGTGTGTCAGAATCAAATCCAGGATAGCTGCAGAGGGAAAGGGCAGGTCTTCGCTGTGTGCTCCCTGGGAGGCATCTGGGATTCTGGGTCTTTCGTGTTAATTAGAACAAAATTACTTAAGAGATGATGACCTGATGGTCTATTATTAGAAGACGTTGCAGAGCGTTAGTGATTTCCTGGTGGCCAGGGGAGGCTTGGTAGATTGGTGGAATCACATCGACGCATCTTTGGATGTACTAATTTAAGGCAATTAAAAAAAAAAAAGAAAAAGAGACTTGACAATTACTCATAATAGAATGTGAGAAGAATGAGATCAGCATCTCTTTCTTTCTGCTACAAGATTATCTCGAGATTTAAGAACCTGCAGTTTCCTGTAAAGACCACACAGAAATTATCATATATGCCCTCCCTTAAACAATTAAAATAAAGTTGGTCATGAGCTTTTACTAGTGTTTTGTCCCCCCCCGCCCCTCCCCACTTTCAGAGGCCTGTATTTATATATTTTTATATTTTTTTTTTTAAATATTTATATATGAGGATGGCTTTGCCCTATTTTCTGTCGAGTCGCAGCAAATCTAAAAGCTCAGGGGGCACAACCCGCTCATTTTTACGTAGTGAACAACACACAGCAGAGCATGTCTCCACCGTTCATCATGATTTGAAGGCTGTTTGGTAACACGGTATCATGCAGATAACAAGTGTCTGATCAGAAGAGCTTCTAGCAAAGAGGAGCAGAGGTAGCAGAGGTTATGACCCTTGCAGCCAGACGATTCACTGGAGCAAAGGGAAGCTTGGACGTTCCCATGCAGAGGTACTAGAGGAGGGAGGAGGAGCACCCAGTGCGGTGGGTGCTGCAGAAGAGCCACACAAGTTTTTTTTTTAAGGGTTGGTGAACGCAGTAACGTTTGGCTCTGCATGCAGGCACTGCGCAGCGTTCATATGCTTTGTGCTGGTTCACCGGCTGTAGCTCTCTTCCACCCTTGTAATTTGGGAGGACACAAAAGCGGCCAGACCAAAGGCCACCTAGCCCAGTATCCAACCTCTAACAGAGGTCAAGAGCGATGGCTGGGGACGAGCAGAGCCAGATAAGCATGTCGTGATGCTTCCAGGCTCTCCCCCGCTGCTGGAGAGCTCTGTCTGGGGACCTTCCTGAGCCAGACGTGGGGCTGTGCACTGAGGGGTGGCCGTACCCACTGCAGCGAGGTGTCAGACCTCGGCGTCTTTTTTAATTGCGTTATGAAAGAGGGAATAGTTTAAGATTGCACTGTGTCACTGAAACCTGGGAATGACTAAAAACATTGTCAGTTCTCCAGAAAGAGCAAGGGAAAGCCAGGTGACTGTGGAAAGGTAAGGGTAAGACTTAATTTCAAAAATGGTGTTCTTAAGGTTATAAACACCAAAGGACATGCTGAAATATGAAAATCTTCAGCTATGGGGAAAGAGAAGGAAATACCTAGAACTGTTGCAACAATGAATGTGCTAATTTTAGAACATCTTTAAGTCATCCTCGCTTTCTGGAATTAGATTGTGCAATTTTTTTTCTAGCAAATAAATGAGTTTTGTTTTTAATGAAGAAATGTTAAATCTCCCTTATATTTCACTTTGAAAGAGCTATAAAAGTGAAATGTGGAACTCATTCTTCCATGTCAATGATTAGAAGCCCAAAATACATCTGTTCCACATGAACAACTGCAGACTTTGCTTTCACAGAAGAATAGCTATATTTGTAGTTACTTTAAATGTATTCCTGTTGATTTCATTCTTGTGTATTCTAACTTGTAAAGTCAGAAAAATGTCACAACCTTGATTAAAATCAAGTTCCAAGTATCCAGATGTTAGGGGAAAATGCTTCAATATTAAGCTGAATGTGCATATTTAATTAACAGTGATTTTGTTCCACAAGGATCAAGGCTCACCACTAAACCGTAGCTGTGAAAACAGAGGATCCTCATCAGAGTTTCAGAGTCATTGCACAGATCTACTGCTTGGACTTACGTTCTCAGTTACAGCCGTGGAAGAGCTTTTTGGGGGGCTCCATTTGACTTGTGGCACCTATTTCCTGCTATAGGTATTGCAGTATCCAGTTTATTTGAAATATTAGTTTTCAGAATCTGGATTCCTGGCTAACTTATTTTCCTCCAAAGTAGTTAATATCTATCTTAACTCCTGAAATCGAGGTGGGATTACAAATTATTAAGTGAATTTAACTGTTGGGGAATGAGTTATGAAGGTATTTTAACCTGTGTTGTGAATTTATGTTTAAATTCCACTACTGTTCTATTGGAATTCTGCACTGAGCTCTTGAGAGCAAGGATAATTTATGTACAAGAATGCCTTAAAATAAGCCTCCGTAATTACAAAAATGCAGTGTTTAAATTTATAGTAAAAACCCACACACTGCTGGCAAAACTATAACTGCATCTGGAAAACATTAAGGATGCTATTAAAATAGTTTAGCATAAACTAGAAATGAGACTGAAATTACAGTGTTGCTTACTTAACCATTTTTAGGAAGTGTATTTTGAATATGATCTACTTTCCTATTTGATTTTTTGATAAAACACCGTACTGTATCTTGTTTACCGCTGAGAATGAAGTACGCACTCTGCTATCTATTTTAGAAAAATCCATAGCTCAGATTTTTTAAGTGTCTTCTTACCGTTGTTGATAATTTAAAACATAACCAGGCAGTTATGTTTTGGTCCAGCAATCAGGGAAAAAGTAACAGGGAGATCTCAAAGGAGAATAAAAATCACAGCAGTTAAAAACTTATTTTATTAAAAAGATGAAATGTTTTCAACCATTGAAAATTTAAGTTTTTATAAAAACAGAAATAGGCAAAATACCCATTTGTCTTCTATTTACATAGACAATATTTCTCATTGTATAAAATTATTTACAATATATAAAAAAATTACAGTAAAATAGGTTATTTTCTTACAAGACATCAAGCCCTGTACTTCTAGTGTAGATCATGGCAAACAAGAATATTATTGCACCTGTGAAACAAACAGTCTAACAATAGGAGTGTTCTCTTAGCCATGCCTTCAACTGAGATCTAAAATAACATCGTTAGCTACAGTAACATTCATTTAATCTCTTCTAGGGTCAACTTCAGGCAGTTTCCATACAAACATTGTCTCGTAAAGCTTAGGACTGGGCAGTTAGAATCGGAAAAAAACCATATTTACAGCTTCTTCTATACAATCTGTATGGAGTCTTATGGAGTTTACCCTTCACAGAAGCTGCATAAATAACCCCTATTCTCCTGCCCGGGACGGGCAGGTTCACTGATACAGTCACGTCAAATTCTCTGCAGGAGATGACTGGCTAAGTCTCCTTGTGTCAAATCCTCCTCAGCTCCCATCGCTAGAGCGTCGGTGCCTCCCTACGTAGTACCAGCTACAAGTTTTTAACGCTTCTGCGCCTGAGCAGTTAAATAACGTCCGCTGTTGGCAGGTCAGAGTCTCTAGGGCTACATGTGCCGTTTCATGTGCAAAGCCAGGTGGTCTGACCTGGAGAACGCCCTGTCGCAGAGGTGGCACTGGAAGGGCCGGTGGCCGGTGTGCTTGCGATAGTGACGGGTGAGTTCGTCGGAGCGAGCGAATTTCCAGCCGCAGCCTTCCCAGTTGCAGTGGTAGGGCTTCTCACCTGTTGGAGAAATCACAGAGAGCGTGACTCAGCGCGGCACTCCCACGTACAAGGCAGCATCACATGCCAGGCAACCTTCCGAGTTTATCTCAGCGTATCCTTTTATTTGCTACCAAGCCCTTCTACAACGAGATCCGAGTGCTTTTAAGCCAAACGAGACTGCTCTAGCAATTCCTTTACTAACCTATACCCGCAGCGAAAATCTTTTGAGAAAGGTAGCGTTAGAAGCCCTTAGAAAAGCTTTGACCTACATATGCATAGGAAAACACTTAGACATTATAGATCTGACCACCTGTCACAGCTCAACCGCGAATACTCCTAGAGTTGAAGAGACTACAGGGTTAAAGCTCAGCCTGCCAACTGTTTTATACAGGCGGCTATTGCAACCGGCAAGCAGCGTATCTCCAGATGAAGGCGACCAGCCGTATTTACCTGTGTGCGTCCTGAGGTGGGCCTTCAGGTGTGAACTCTTGGTGTACGTCTTCCCACAACCCGCGTAGGTGCACGTGTGAGTGGCCGTCCTCTTCCGTGGCCAGGACCGACGTCCTCTTTTTGGTTTGGAGTCCAGCAGCTCCAGAGGGGAGGAAGGAGGGGTGAGCATGCCTCTGGGCGCAGAGGGTTGTAAGGGCAGGCTGTCCTCGAAAAGGCCAAACTGGGAGGTGTTCTGGTACTGGAGATGGGTCTGCGGGTGGTGGAAGCCGGAGGCCGGGTGGTAGCTTTGCTGGAAGGACATGGACGAGGGGCACATCATCTGCGTGTGGCAGTCATTCACCATGAGATCGTCGGGGCTCAGCGGGGGCGTCTCTGCCCCGGGGATCTGGGGGGAGCTGGCCACCCGGGGCTGCTCGTAGGCCATCATGCAGGTTGCGTTGCCCTCCTGCTTGATCTTTGGGCAAGCCTGGGGCACCAGACCCAGGACCGGTCCATAATTGTCCATGTCAGGTTCGGGCTTAATGTTCTCAACGAACTGCGGGCCCCCGAAGCTGGGTGTCACGAAGAACCGCCCGTGGACGTTGCCAGGAGGGCAGTAGTTGGAGTCCATCTCGGAGCGGATCATCTCCGGCACGATGCCGGCGTTGTAGGGCGGGGGGCTGCCCTGCTCCAGGGCACTGTAGCATCCCGGGGACGGGTTTGTCTGGTAAAAGCCACCACTCTCCCCTTGGGCAGGGGGATAGTCCCCACCAGCCGCGCCCGGGCCGTAGCCGTCGCTGCCCATGGAAAGGATAAAATCCAGCACGTTGTTGAGATCTTCATCCTCTTTGCGCGGGGAGAGGCCACCCCAGGTGCCGGCGGGGGTCTTGGCCTCCTGGTCACACTTCCACCTCTGGGGGAGAAAGAAAAGGGAGAAGGTTAGAGGTGGCGTGTGAGGGGAGGGGGCTTTAGGGAGAAGCGGGGCCGGGGCACCGCCGCCCACCCGTGCGATGAGCCGCGCCGGCCTCAGCGCGGCGGCGGGAGGCCGGGGGTGGGGGTGTGTGGGAGGGGGGGGCGAGACTCACTTCGTGGAGGGTTTTCTCGCGGCAGGGGCTGGCGAAGGTGGCGAAGGAGGGCAGGATGGTGTCGCTCAGCGCCATGGTGCGGCCGGGCGGGACGGCGGACGGCGCGGCGCGGCGAGCCGCCCTCCCCACCTTATAACGCGGGCGCGGGCGCCCTCAAGCCAATTGCAGGGAGCGGAGGAAACGCGTCCCGGACGGGGCGGGCGGGAGGCAGCGGCTCGGGCGCAGCCTAAATTTAGCCCCGGTATAAAAGGACGCGGCGGCGGCGGTCCCAGCCCGAGCGGGGCGGAGCGGAGTGGGGCCGGGCCCGGCATGGCCGGCGGGCCCCCCTTGGCCGCCTTCTCCTCAGCGCGGGGCTCGCCGCCGGGCCGAGGGGCGGCCGGGGAGCGGCCACCCGCCCCCCCGCCTCGGGCCCGCTGCCTGCGGCCGCTGAGGGGCAACTGAATGGCCCCTGCCCTGGGGACACCAAGGGACCCTCGTGAGCTGAGGGGACACTGAGGGGTCTCCGCCTCCCCTGCTGAGGGATGAGGGTCCCAGGCCCCCCTGACGTGAGGGGACCATGTGCTGAGAGACACCGTGAGGGACCTGCTGTGGGACGGGGGACACTGAGGGAAGGGCGTTTCCTGCCCTGGAGACACCAAGTGACCATCCATGACATGAGGGGACGCTGATGGGTCCGAGCTCCAGCAGAGACTGTGAGGGACCTGCTGTGGGATGGGGGACACTGAGGGGGTCTCTGCCCTGGGGACGCTGAGGGAGATGCCATGAATGAGGAGTCTGATCCCCCCACACCTCACAGCGGCTGCCCCACGACCTGGCCTCATCCCTGGGACACGTGGTGGGACCAGACTCAGAAAACAAGGGTGGGAGCGGAAGGTAGATGGGAGCAAGGGAGGCAGATGCCCTGCTCCATGTGTGTAAACGCACTGGTGAGCTGGTGACGGAGGCCTCCGGCTCTGGTCACCCCAAAGGTCTCAGACCCGTCTCGGTACTGACAGAAAGGTGTTTAATGCCACTCTTGTACGGTCTCTGCTGGAGACTTGCGTTTAATGGAAGTCCAGCTCTCTAGCAGAGTTTCCATTTGCTGCACAAAGATTGCCAAAATCAACGTTTCCCTATGACATTATAAGAGAAATAATGCCAGTAGCTTCTGTGATCTCCTCTGGTCGCAGCCAATTTATGGTCCTGGGCTGGATTTTTCAGACGGGAAGACTGTTCTCCTCCCTTACCTTGGCCTCTAGCTCAGATGCCCAGTCTGAAGGAGCTATTCTCCAGTAATTTCTGATAACGTGCCCCAGACTCCTGTTTTTGAGGATCAGGGCTGCTTGGCAGTCGTCCAAGAGCGAAAGAGCGAAAGTGGCAATTCTTAAAGGAGGAAAAATGATGATCTATCACAGGACAGACTGATTCTTTGAGAGCCTGTTCAGAGAAAGAGCTATGCTTTCCCCTTACCTCCTCCATATTTCCTCTCCAATCACTTCTGAAAGGATTTCTAAGTGAGCTGGAGATCAGAAGAGCGTAGGAGAACAACTCTCACTTTTATGCGCTGTGTGCCCCACGAGGGGAAAGAGTGATGGCCCTTGATGGGCTCTGAGTCTCAGAAGCATTTTGAGCATGTTCGCTAGAGCCCGTCCCAGGCTTGTGGCTGTATGCAGCCATCTCAGGAAAGCATGGTTGCTAGGGTGAGTAAATGATCTTTTCAATAGCTACACATGTTTTAAAATAATGAATATCTCTTGTTTAACTTTCTATACTTTTTATTCTAAAAGTTCACAGGATGGCCAGGAGGAGCAGCCAAACTTCTGTGACTGGAGCAGAATCAATACACTGAATGCATGGTAACGAAGTACACAAAGATGTATGACTCATAGCTATGTAATGTCACACTTGTGTAATCTTTCAATGTAAACTCTTTTCCTCTAATAAAATGTTAGTAAGTGTACAATACGTATATATTGTGCTGTGAGTCAGCCAAGAAAATATACTCTGATGAATTCAGAATGAATGTGAATGTTCCCTTGATAACACGCTCCGAATGTCTGTGTCAGTTTATGTGCTTGTGATTTCAGCAACAGCTATAACAAAATATTTTGTTTCTAGGATATACAACTGTACGTGTACATTTCACTGAGAAGCTCCAGTCGGATGCTGTCTTCCAGTAGGCACACTGGAAGGACATTTGGTTATAGCACTGCACTGACTCTGTCACCTAACTGGTCTTTCTTTGCAAAAAGGAAACGTTTAGTGGGTAGAGAGAATGAAAGCCAAGTGCACAAAATAATAAATTCACTGCCTTTAGTTTCTTTTTGTTTTCAAGTAAAGCGGCAAAGCTAAAAAACTATAGCTATACTAAACCTGGTGAGACGAATGTGAGAATTTATTTATGTTGTGAGTCACTAGTTCTGCACAAATTGAGTACAACTTTGCCATGACCTTCCACTTGGTCTATGATCGTTGTGCTGACATTTTCTGGCTCTTTGCTGTATGCACTGCTTATTTTAAATATCTAAACCCAAGACCCTGGCACTGATCTCACTTATGGCACCATAGATCAGGAGTGATGCCACTGGCGTATAAATGTGAAGAATGTGAGATTAGAAAGTATTTGTTAATCTGCTGTGGGTAGAGGAGAGCTAAATGATGTGTGATTTGTCTTCCAGCCAAAGTAAACACAGGCTCCACCACTTTTGTATGGCAAAGTTGATTTTTCTAGGTGTTGCTGCTGATCTCTGTTGTTGCTCTTACATCAAGAGAAACTTTTTAAGGGCTGGCAATCAAGATTCCACATGTTAATAGAAGAGTCAAAGCTGGGGCTGTGTGACGAACTGCATCCTTGGTGAAACACTGCAGCTGGATGGGTTGGTGAGAATGCCCACGTCACCTGGCTGCTAGAGCACTCTGAGTCATTACAGAACTCAAACAAACAAACAAAAAGCTCCTTTCTCATGGGATTGTTCTCAGAAAGTCCTGACTGCACCTAGAGCAAACGTAATAATAGCAGGGTAAACGAGCTGAGAATGAGACCTCTTACCACCACTGTTCAAAATCACAGTACTTGTACCACTGTGACCAAGCACTTCACATTTAAATGAGACAAGCATTATCACAGGATTTCCCTGCCTGCATCTCAAATTGCCATAGTTCTGTTGACTATACAATTTTTGTGCTAATTTAAACTGCAGATTCTGAGTTAGTACTTTTTAGAGTCTGCTGTCAAGGAAGTTGGTAAAATGATGTAAACAACCACATAAAATGAAATATACAGGTATTTTTTGGAGAGGCATGTCTTAATCTGGGGAGAGTGATTTAATCCTGTAGGCCTTTTGTCTGATTAAAGTAACATCACGAATTAATTTGACAAAAAGGAGCCTTTTTGACCAGATCTTTCATGACTGGAGCTTGTTCCCATTTGGGGACTTAAAGACAAAGGTGAACCTTCATGTCTTTGATAAGCTTAAGTTGAAGGGGCTCATTAAGTTTTTTTAATGACATATTTTCCTTTAATATTTTTTGTGATTCTCCTCTGAACTATGTGCGTATTTTCAAAAATCTTTCTTGAGGTTTGAGCACTGGAAATGTGGCGCAGCAGTCAAATACGAGTCACCCCTCTTCAGCCACGGACTGCACGTGTGCGCTTTCAGTCATGGCATTGCACTGAAGCTCACCCATGACTTAAAACAGTTTCGCAAAGCCCTCCTCTCCCCCAGCTCTTCCATCGCACCTCAGCTTCCCAGTCAAGGGCACCACCACCGTGTACATACGGTCTGCGCCCAGTGCTGGCTCGAGGCTTTTCGACTAGATTGAATTTATGGCGACGGTGACAGCAGAACACGTGGGGCGTGGGGGGAGACGGCAAGGTGGAACAGAGCGCTGGGGGAGTGCTGGTGGGCTATGGTGCAGGGCTGGGAAGCATCATGAGATGCTGGGAACAACTGGGAGGAATCCAGCTTATTAGGGCTGCACAGATGGAAGGTAGAGACTGCAAAAAGGTACCATGAAAACAAGCATCTGACAATTGCCTTCTCCAGCAGAGCAATTCTGCTGCCCCAATTTTTTCACCTGTTGGCCTAGGTAGGAACCTATTTTTGCCTATGCCAAAAAGCAGAGCTGCTTGCATTTTTCGTTGCTGGAAGTACGGCCTTCAGCTTGTCTGTATGGCCGTGCATGGTGTTTGTTTCTGCCTGGATAGTGCAGCTATAATAATTCTTTAACGATGGCATGTTCATCAAGTTATGGTGCGCTTCCTTGATCTTTGTCATCTAGGACTTTATCGGTAACAGTTTCTGTTTTCTTCCAGCTCATTGTTAACAACATTGAATGGCAAGTGATGATAAAAAAAGATCAAGAACTAATAAACCTGCTTGATTACAATTTAAATTAGATTTCAAGATGTATCAGCTTGTGTTTGGACCAATTCGCGTGTGCACACCATATTGATTTGTCATGTTCTTGTTTCTTATTGTGAAAATCATACTGCACCGAGGCAAACCCTCACAGGGATTTGCCTGTTACATCAGCACTGCTGCCTTGTTTAAAACGCTGTTAAAAGCCATTGTCATTAACGAAACCATCTTTATTTATAGGCCTTTTTATGTATCAAGTCCTTCCAGTCGTTTGCTCAGGTTTATATAACACTGACAAGCATATCTGGGTCATTCTGTTTACCCTGTTAAAATATTGACATAATATTAACATTCTTCAAGTCACCTGGGGCTTCCCCCCGGTTCTGAAATGGATTGATAATAAACATTAACCATCTGGATATGTCCTTAGTTGGTTCTTTTGAAACACTCGCTTATAAGTTACCCAGACCTGGCAACTTAATATTGTTTGAGATGAGTAGCAGTTGTTTTAACATCCTCCTTAGTTACTGGAATGGAAAGTATTTCAACATCATTATTGTCTGATCTGAATACAGCATCTGGCTTTTTCCCAAAGAGAGAACAGAAATGGTTTTTAGCACTTCTGCTTTTTCAGCATGATTATTGACAGTTCTAGCATTTCCATTCATTGTGAGGGCAATCTTAATTCGGTTTAGTGAAAGCCTTATTAACTTAGTTCACAAAGATTAGCAAAAGTCAAGTGTTGATACTTTCAACCACTGCACGCTTGAGCTAGGCAGACTTCCATCGATGCAAAGGAAAAATAAGCTTAAATTCCATTTCAATAAATAAGTCAAATTATATAAAGAAAACTTTTCTCAGAAATATGCCAGAAAATACAGTTCCTGTCATTAAAGTACGTTCATGGTTCAGTAAATCATGCAAAAAATCAGCTGTTTAATGAATTTAATCGAGGTAATTATGTATTGTTACTTGAATTTGCTGGATGAAGAATGATAGCGTTCAGCTGTAAATGATTTTTTGTCATTTTTGATCTGGGGACTCTTCAAACCTAAACAATTTATGCCAGCTTTTTAATTATCAGCTTTGATTAGGTATGTAGTTGTGGTTTTGCCAGCTTTTACTGATGTGTGTGTTGAATGCACATATGTTGTATTGCAGATGTCCCTTTCAGCTGTCAATTAAAAACACATTTGAGAGATCTTTTATTTTTTTTACAGAACTGTGAAATGATACCACAGTTTCAAAAACTCTGCAAGTGTGTTTAATCGTATCAGTGAAACTGCTTAAAATATCAGTCACTGTTTATGACTAGAAGTTTTCAGTTGTTGCCAAATACTTTTTATTGCAGGATCAAATCTCCAGTGAAGAAACAGGCAATAAGGGTGTGGAATAATAGGAGGATAGGTCAGAAAGTACCTATGATGTGGTTTCATTCAGGAAAATTACTGTTACTGTTAACAAACATGTAATAGCCTCCACGAAGTCAGAAGCCCAATAAGATGAAACTCATTTAATTCTGGAATACAGGGGGTGTTTGTGATGGTTTAACCCCAGCCAGCAGCTAAGCACCACGCAGCCGCTCGCTCACTCCTCCCCGCTCCCCGTGGGATGGGGAGGGCAATCGGGAAAAAAAAGGAAAACTCGTGGGTTGAGATAAGAACAGTTTAATAACTAAAATAAAATATAGTACTAACAATAATAATAATAATGAAACATAATATTAATAATTGTAATGAAAAGGAATATAACAAAAAGAGAGAGAAATAAAACCCAAGAAAAGACAAGTGATGCACAATGCAGTTGCTCACCACCCACTGACCGATGCCCCAGCAGCGATCCGCCCCTCCCGGCCAACTCCCCCCCATTTATATACTGGGCACGACATTCTATGGTATGGAATATCCCGTGGGCTAGTTGGGGTCAGCTGCCCTGGCTCTGCTCCCTCCCGGCTCCTTGCACACCTCCTGGCTGGCAGAGCATGGGAAACTGGAAAGTCCTTCACTTAGGATAAGCGCTACTTAGCAACAACTAAAACATCAGCGTGTTATCAACAGTATCTTCATACTAAATCCCAAACACAGCACTGTACCAGCTACTAGGAAGAAAATTAACTCTGTCCCAGCCAAAACCAGGACAGTGTTACAGTGTGAGATTTCGTCCTAGTCACGTCTTTCCTGGTCTGCATTTTAGGAGAGAACTTACATAATTGGTTGGAGATGACAGGAGAAAAAGTAAAATGACATCTTATCATCTCTTATGTCCACTTGGGACAATTAGTAATGTTGTAAGACACGCCAAGTTAACTGGTTTTCGTAGTGAGAAGTGTGTTTGGGGTTTAATTAATGCAGGAAAAAATTCTGTTTGAGGGAACTTCAAAGAACTAATCAGATGCACTTTTCTCTCTTTTTAATTTGTGAGATCCGTTGCAGTCTGAGTCAGCATGGCAGATGCAGATGGCCGCCTTAGCAAATTTTTTTGTCACTTTGAAGTTCACAGGTTTTAACTGGGGGAGGGGGAGGGAAGACTGGACAAAGCTTAAAACCAGCCACAAGAAGAGAATTACTTAGAAGTGAGGAAGGCTTTGGGTTTTTTCCCCTCATTGACATGCAGAACATCTTCATAGGTTATGGTTTTGTCTGATAAGTGGAGGTTTATTCACCAAATATACAAAGTAGGAGTTCATATAGGGTGTAGGGTGGAAAGCCTTGTTTAACGTGATGAACATGTGGGGTTTAGTTCTCATTTATAAAATACCTTCTTTGTACTGCACCTGTATTATTTATTAGTCATATGTCCTGCAGTTGAGTAATGGGAAATACTGGAGCAAGCATTTCATTAACTGTGACACTGTTAATTGGTATTGCTCGCTGCCTGGAATTACTTTCCCTGTTTGAATACATGGAAGTATGAATCAGAGCTTAGCGAATTAGCCAGTGAGAGGAAGACAGGCATCTTTGCATGATAGGCTGTATGTATAGAGCAGCTGATCTCATTTGTCTTCCTGGACTGTGAAGTCCTTTTCAGACTTAGATCACTGAAGTATTCAGAATGGTATAGATTTTTTTCCATGATCACAATTAGTTATATCATTATGATTAAGCTTTGAAACTTCAGCGGGATATTTTGGGAGAGACTTTTTTCCAGACGCTTATGTCCATTGTTGTGGCTGTTTTTTTCTTGAGCTATTAATGCCTACCTTTTAGGATATTTATATATTTAAATTCCTGGATACATCTGAGCTTAGGAACAGTGCTTTGTGTCTTGTAGAAAATGCTTTCTATTCAGAAATGAAACTTCAGCTTATTTTTTCATGCACCTGAAAATTTACTCCAAATTGTTCAGCTGATATGCCTTCAAGGAATGTCACACTTATTGCTGACAATAAGCTCTAGGGTGGAATTAAGTGCCAGTCGTCAGGGTTGATACTGATCAAAATTATTAATATTTGTGCTATAGTATATACAGCAATTATAGTTCAAGAGAATAATGCTGTTGAAATCCCTTGAGCGGTTACAGCTATTCTTGAGCAATAAAATGCTTTTCAAGGGACAGCCTAATACAATGCAACTTTGTAGAATGAGTTGTGAAATTTTCTCTTCATTTGCCACATAAAGTGCCAAATAAATGTTTGCAATAAAAATACAAGCCTGGGAAGAATGTGTTTTGCCAATTACAGTGTAATGTGGGCTACAAAGAAGTGTTCAGAATGGAGTTGGGTATGGATGTTAGTGTCAGGTTACGGGAGGGAAAAGGGTGCCTTAATTTGCCAAATAATAACCAGTGTGTTTTTTATCCCACATTTGCAAGGAAAATCACTGCCTTTGAAAGAAAAGAGATGGGTCTAATTCTACGCAAAATTAATTCAGCGAGGAGAAGCAGGCAGCCTTCTGCTTGGTGAGAAACCAATGCACGGGGACTGCAAAACACTGATTGATGGTGGCCAATCCCTTCAGCTGGTGGTTGCCACATTTAGCTCCTCCAGTTGGCCAACGCCGGGCAAGGGGGGGGCACTGGGTGGGATTAAAGCGTCTGTAGCAGAAGTGGTACAAGCCACATTGGGCCCGGTGGTAACAATTTAGGGGGCCCTTTCTCCCGTTGCTCAAGAGCTTGCATGATTCACCCTGTTCCCCTTTTTTAAGTTTCATATCACAGAAAACCGAGTTATTTTTCAACATAACTTTTACTTCAGCCTAAAGTTAGATACCGAAACACTGTGTCCGTAGCTACAGCTTAGCTCAGCCTGACAACGCTCTTGCAAGAAAGCCTAGGATCCTGCTTGCTGAAAAACAGGCAAAATAAGAGCTATCATCTTGTGCTCGACTTCTTCGCAGGCTGTTTTCTGTCTTCTTCTGCTTAAAAACCACCTGCTCCGATGAGATGGCAAAGCGTCTCATTCACATGAAATCAGCGCGAAGCAGCCAGCCAAGAGGCAGCGGCGTGTATGAGCAAGAGGGGATCCTTTGCAGCCTTTATATACCAGAGTTATTTTTAACCACAGCCTCCATGCTTATTACAGTGTTTCCTCTCTCAGACGCTCAGGAAGCCCACTTGGCTCTGTTTCCTGCTAACATGCGGCCCTGGCTCACAAAATCTCTGAGAACAACAGGCCTGAGACTGCTCGGCTCCATTAAAAAAACTGGCAACTTTTCAAGCCCTGACAGAAAACCTTTGAAAGCTCTGGATTTCCTCCAGCTAACGTATGAGGCTCCTACATCGGTGACAAATTAGACTGAAACAGCACAAAATGCTCCTATGTAAATAGCCTTTTTCTGCGTTCACCCTTTTAATAGTTCAAGCATTATTTATAGTTATTTCTCTGGAAGGAAAAATATTTTTATATTTTTCCAAAGATGGGTTCTAGTGAAATGTTTTCCTTGTTTGTTTGTTTTTTGTTTTGGTTTTTTTTTTTCTTTTTCCTTCGAGATTTTTGTGACAGTGTTCTTAGGCTCCAGGAGCAACCTTTCCTTCCTGGAAACCAGGACAAAATGGCTGTTGTGAGTTCTTCAGCAAAAGGCCTGTGTCCAGCGCTGAGCACAAGTCTCTAAACGCTGCCATTCCTCAACTATTAAATAATAGTTATAACAGGCGCAACTGACTTCTGATTTCCTGAGAGACAACAGAAGAGGTCAGTTGCACTTTATCAGTGCCTTTACCCATGCATTTTACGCCTCATGTTAGCCCTCTGTATTTTATTTTTCCTTGCAGACTTTTCACTGCAATTCCAAAGGGACTCTTGCTTCCAAAAATGCTTTCAAGTATCGGAATAGATGTGACCTCAAGTATCGGAATGGATGTGACCTTCGATGCTGCGAATGCTATTTTCTCTTGAGTTGACATTTTACAATATTCTAAGAAATCTTACCATGAAGCGACTTCTCATGCCTGTCAGTAATAATGACTTGGAATCATAGATGATAACTCCAGAATATTAGACTTATGTGATTTTCTGATTTTCTAGGAGTATTTCCCATAGTCTCATCTTTGTCTGGGCCAGCGTCGCCTTAAGGTTTATTTATTGCCCTGGGCATGAACAAGAATCGTTTGTAACATCTACCTGGCCTCTCTAGTCCCAGTATTTATCTCAGACACTGGAGGGACGAGCACGGGCATTGCCAGGAGCAGGTTCACTGGAGCAGGAGGATTTCCCTGACCTGCCCGTTTTCTTGCTAGCTGGGCAGTAAGGTGTGTTTATTCTCCCCCCAATTTTAAGCATCCACAGCTTGAGCATGTAGGCTAAGGAATTGTAAGGTTCTGTTTGTACTTAAAGGAGAGAGTGATGAAGAATTCATCCCACCCCGGGATGATATGGCCAGTTCTTAGACAGCTAAAGGCAGTTGCAGTTAATACTATTCCAGCTCTACAGATTTGTGGAATTCCCTCCTATTTTCTTTTTCCTCCTTAAAGGATTCTCGTCAGTTCTTCAGCCTCTTCAGTCGCGCCCTGAACCACTAGGTTATGCCTTATAGAAAGAAAAAATTAATTATTCTGTTTTTAAGGTTGACCATCTCTGTTGGTTTTGTATGACAGGAGCATTTTTGCCATCTGCCTTTCCCTTGGAGCTTGGCTATTGCGTGAAAGCATCTCCAAGGGAAAGGTCGTCTGTATCATGAGGAAGAGAGTAAAATTAATGGCTGTTTTACTGGTCTCAGTAAGGCTGCTCAAGCAGCTGTGCTTTGCTACACCAGTGACAATGAAATACTGAACTGGGAGCTGGGTATATCAAGCATGATCTTGAATGAGTAACTACCACCATCTCTCAGATGACCCTTATTCTGATTGAAATCATTTTACTCCCAAAGTTATCTACATTTCACACAGATGTGGTTAACTTTTGCAGTTGAAAATTACTCTTACGAGAAAAGAAAAATGTAAACAGTTTCTAGCTGTGAAAGAAAGAGCTGAATCCCACGTTTTGTAGCTTTTAGTAACTCATTCTGCTGTTCATTCATTGCTTGTTTGGGGCTTTTATCTCATATCCTACCCAACAATTGGGCTTTGGCTGTGCCAGGGGCACCCTCCTTTGAATGAATCTTGGTAAGCAAGTCTTTTAAATGCAGCGTATTATTTTGGCAAGTGAACCTTATTTTGCAAATGTAAGTTTTGTAGTTACAATCATAGCTCATAGCATTTGCCCATGTAGTTTATGGAACAAGTGGTATGCAATAGCAGATTCACGTTTATTTTCAGGCAGGAAACCAAGAGTGCAAAAATGCATCATGAACTGAAGGGTCAGGGTGAAGCCTTTTTAAAAAAGAATCAAGGTGGTTGGGTTGCGTTTATCACGCGCAGTCAAGCGGTCTAAAATTGACTTGTTTTGATGCTATTTGGAGCTCGCTGTAATGAAAAACTGACTTTGTGCAGATTGACTTTCTGCGTCACAACCTGTCTTGGGATAGTAATACCAACAAGGACAATTAGTTTAACTGTCATTCACAATTGCTGTTTGTTTGTACTCGGTGGTTTATGGTAGAAACTGCCGGACAGCCTTCCATTCTGGCTCTTGCCAGTGGCCTCAGTAATTGCCCACTAGTCACTGAAGGACAGACTCACCAAGGACTTTCAAAGCTGACTTACCCTCCTTCAAATATAACTGAAATTTATAGCTAGCAGCTTCTAAAATAACTCACATCACTACCACCTCCAAAAACAGCTCTGGGACCATGTGGCCTTGTGGTTATGGCTCTGGGGTTGTGGTGATGAAGTCAGAGATTCAAATCCAGTTGTAGGGAGATAAAAAGCTTCAAAGAAAGTGAAACTGTTTTTGCCTTGATTATGTGGAAATAATAACACCTCATTTTACTTACACCTGAAAAACAAAATTCATAGCTAAAAATAAGGTATGGTGCAGAACACCATGTCACGTCAGGAGATGCACTGTGCATAAAAGCATGTTGCTACTATGAAGAGAGCTCATTCGAATTGACGTGTCGGAGGGGTTTGCTTCTCTTGGTACACAATATCAAGGTGTAGGGTGATAAAAGTCAAGGTCTGAAGCCTCCACAGGCAACACAGTCAGAGACTAACGAGGTCCACCGTATTTTTCAATGTACCTTTCGGCTGACCAGCTGTGGGCTTGGGGTTTGAGATAGGCAAGGACTTTCTTTCCTTGCTTGCTTAGAGCCGCCCAGAGGTTTCTCTAAGCTCTTAGGGGCCATTTGCCGTGCATGGAGGGAGTTGCATAAGAATCCCATGGATGCTATGCTGGAAATTGTTATTATTGTACAATAATTATTAAATGTGAAGAGAATAATAGCTGTATAATTGTACATTATACGGGCTCAGGGTGGACAAGGTGCTTCCTGCTGTTAGAAAGCTGCTTTCCTGGACTGCAGTGTCTGTGTCTTGTCTCACATTTTGAGGTCCTTCTGCTATGGGGTCCTGTAGGTTTTAATGAGTTGTCAGACAAAGCAGACCTGCTTCAGGTGGAGGACTTAAGAGACCGCCACTGTGGGCTGGCCAATGTCTCGGGACTAAAATAGAGAGATATGTGTATGTTTACGCGCACACACACATGCACACGATATGTATTCAAGTGCCTCAGGCCAAAGAGGAACCTAAACCTGGGCTAAATGTAATTAAATTGCTGAGTTATTTATTTGGCACAAGGAAGCACACAGGTCTTTTCAACTGGAAAGCTCTGACTTCCCCTTCAATATGCAGAATTATCACAAAGCCATTGCTATCCTGCTGAGTTATTCCTATAGCCAGTTGATATGTTTCCAGGGGCCTTGCTGAGAAATCCTTGAGGGAACCTCCTTCAAAAACTGGGCCAGCTCTGACATTGGCTTTAGGAGGGACCTCTCCACCACCCCCCCCAAAAAGACCCCAAAACCCCACCAAAACCCCAGCCTTGTGATGTTAACTTTCGGGGTTTGTATCTCTCACTGATACTGGACTAAATTCCCACTGTTTACACGTGGTACGAGAGGATTTTTAACTTAAGCTGAGAGCGAAAGTCACGTTAAAGTCTCACTCCTTTGTACATAGGATGTAAATGTGAAGGCGTATTTCAGGGCATAAATGTCTACAGACTCTCTGCTACAGATCATAACAAGAAGAGTCCATGGTGCTATTAATCCTAAGAACAGCTATTACTGGGTTATGATGACATCTAGAAGCCCCAAGTGAGCGTGTCACATTTTTCTGATTTATTTAGTAGCATTTCAATGGGAAAACATAGAGATGATAATGAGCATCAATGGTACATATTGTCTCTACAGTGCACAGGGAAAATTCAAACCTGATTCATCAGTGACAAACTTGGCAGATTATTTCTTGAACTGCATCAAGATTTAGCCTACAGTAGAGACAAGCACTGAAGCATTTACACAAAGAGAACTGATGTTTCCGTTGTTGGAATCCAGTGGATATCAAAGATGTCTTTGAATTTCTACAATTAGAAGGAGCCAAATAAAAACCAAATAATTTTCCAAGCAGATGGCCTTAGCCCTCAATACCAAAATTATCAAACTCCCTAAGTAGTGGTTTTAAGATAGATGTTAATGGATCTTTGAGCAAGAAGCATTAGTGATCTGGACTACAGCAACATTTTAATTAAAAAGTTGTACAATAACAGACTCAAAATGTAAACTTCAAAACATTTAAAGCCTAAATTACCGTGGGTTAAGAACTGGCATTGAGTATGTAATTTTTAACATTCCAGACTGCCTTCATTATAGTTCAAGAAGCCACAGAAATACACCGTTACGAGCCAGGAATAGTTCTTCCTTTTATTTGGAAAGAGAATTACAGAGGGAGCTATTGGGAACTGAAGTTTAGTTCCTAAAGCAGGAGCAGGCTACAATATTTTTATACACAACTGCAACCACAGACTTGCACTCATTCAAACATGCCGGACTAAATGGTGCCGGCTGTATAAATACTCAACACTAAGTTAAAACACAGGTTCTTTTTTATTTCAGCTTTGAAGGTTTATCATGCTATTTCTACTTTTGCAATATCATTTAAAGTCTAGATGCCTTATATATATATATACAAAAAAAAAAAAAGAGTGCCAGTAACTTAAACCTACAAATTAAGACCATGGTTCTTCAGTAGGTTTGGAGAAAGGCTGATTCCGTTCTGGTCATTGTTGATGGACACAATGCTTGCTTTCATTTGTGAACATGCACTTAAAATTACAAAGTAAATCCTTCTGGTTTTGTTGTAATTTTTTTTTTTTTCCCAGCCAGTTACTCCTCAGCTGCATCATAATGCTCATATAATATTTTTTTCAGAAATTGGACTCACATAACTCGTTGGTATGCAAAATATGTAAGGCCCCAATCTGCTCTGAATTACACCCATGCAAACCGTTGAAACTTAAAAGGGAATTTAAAATATGCATGAGTAAGGAAAACAAATGGAGCCCTCAATTTGCAAAGCGCTTTGAGATCTTTAGAAGATCGTTGTACATTTTGTTACCTGTGCCCTCAAGACAGGGAGGGGAGAGGCTCTGATACTTAAACTAGGATTGTCGAAACCTAGGTTTTATCAGTGCTTTTGATAAATCAAAAAGGGTAGGAGCAGCTACTGTCCCACACTAATGTTCTAAATTCACTATAATTAATTAAAAAGCTCTAATGGAAAAAAATCCTAAATCTCACGGCTTGTCAGAAATCAACTGTCGTTTTGTTTTGCCAAGAGCAGTAAATAAACTCGACATGAATAGACATGAAAGGACTTTCTAGAAGTGGTTGGCTGCGATAATTCCACTCAGGAAGCTGCTGAAGAGCAGCAGAGACTGGCTGCCCTCGCGTTTGCCGTCTCTTTTCCCCGTGTTGTTATAAAAGAGAGGGAATTGATTTCGCTTTGTAGCATTCGTTGACTTGGACACGTGGAGCTGTTCTTCTGAAGCCTTAATTCTGGGGAGAGAACACTTTTTACATATTTTATAAACTGTTTTGACTATTTTCAGATTGACTATTGAACCACAGTGGAAGTGTACGGATTCAAGATATTTCTGGTGATTGTGTAACTGGAAAAAACTGTCCTGATTTTAAAGTATTTTTGGCATACAAGTGAAAGTAAATAAGCAATTTTAGAGACTCGCTGGAAAGTAATTGCTCCTGCAGGACGCTAGCTGTGCCAGGAACTCTGGCAGATGCACTGAGCCCTCACTATTAAGCTTCAAATGAAAGCATTTTTTTAACGCAAAAGATCAAAAACAAGGATATATAATCTAAAATGTAAGGAATTTGGAAAGAACGGATGCCTGCGAAGGGAAATGTCTAAACATATGAACTGCATTAGGAGGGAATATAATGGAAGAAAAGCCTGATAAGCTCCAGAGAGACCTTGGCTTGCCATGGTGGGAAGCACGAGCTGTGGTGGCGGTGACACGGCTGGGACGCTGGCAGTGAGGGTGTCGAGAGCCCAGAGCCTGGTCTGGGGATGGAGCTGCCTTCGCCCATGGCTCTGCTGGTGACACACAAACCTCCAGGGTTATCAGAGGTGATCTTGGGCTGATCAGCCCTGCAAGAGCTGGGACCGGCTGCATTGCTGATGATGACGACCTGAGAGAGAGCAAGAGCAAGAGCAAGAGAAGCACCTTGTTTCGGGTGACAGTGAACCGCCGGGACGGCAACCTTTAGATAGGAACAGTCTGTCCCTGTGCTTCCATCCAGTGATTCATCGGTGACTACGGAAGAGTCATAAAGCACCACTGTCAGCTAATGTGTCATTAAAGGAAGTGCCTTTTTTCCTAAACAAGAAGTTAACAAAGTATTATTTTTCACTGCCTTCATGCTGTAAGCTGGCATTTCAAAGGCTGAAGCTACTGTCCTTTGTTGTTGCTTTACTTGCTCGTCTTGAAGCTGTAATTGAATCCACCCAGGCTGTTTTGCAGGCCTCTGCACTGTCAGTTCTCTCGGTGGCTCGTCTATTACAAAGCCCTGCTATTAGCTCCAGTAGCTTAACAGTCGATCAGTAAACCTCAAGGGGCTGTGGACAGCCACATACTCTGTAGTAAAGGACACAAGTCACTTTGAAACTGAAGCCACCTGCAGAAAAACTTCAAGAGATGCATTGGGCCAACTCCTTCCCTCCCCCCAAGTTTTGTTTTTCTTTTCTTTTTTTCTTTTGACCAACATTTGCTCAAGCTGCCCTTTTCCTGGGTTCCAGCCTGGGGGCTGTAGCACAGGAATGATTTTTTGTGGGGTAGATTTATCCTGGATCTTTGTAGACGCTCGTTTGGCAATCCAGCCCAAATGGCCACGTCCAAAGAAGCTTAAGCCTTCCTGAGACGCTCAGAATTCTTCAATACAGGATGACAGATGAAATAAAGCATTTTTAATGCTTCAGGATGTATGGCTTTGTCTTTAGGATTTGTATCTGGGTTCAATCAACATAGTATCGAAGTATAAAATCAACCGTATGAGCATTAGCTCTCCATTTACTCTAACGGGACATTCAATTCCCTTCTTCTGAGACGCACCGAGACAGGAGAGGGGAAAGCCTCCAGAGAGAGACAAGCTTCCAGGTTACAATAAAATGCCATCCAGCCAGTGAAATTGAGCTACGTGCACATCTCTGCTCCCGCTTCCCTGAAAGTCAAGCCGTGAAACTCAGCTCCGGCTCGGTCAGCCGCTCGCTGCACACCTGCTCCCTCGCAGCCACCAAGTAAATGAAAGTTGTTTCCCTCCTTGAGAGCAGCGAGTGAAAAAGCTGCCCGTGCTGGCCTCAGGTTGGGATTTTTTTTTTCCACTCAGTGATTTCTGCTTTTCTATAAAATACTGTCATGGGCAGTAAGTATGAGGTGCTGCAACTGTTAATATTAGCAAAGGTCCAGTTTCCTGACTGATAGAGATTTGTAACATCATAACTCATCTTTTATTGGTACTTCATTTTTACAGCACGCATAGTTAAGTCATTGCATTCTGATTAAATTATATATATTTTTATATATATATAACATATATAAAACATCTATATATAACCTATATTTACATGCACACATACACACAAACATATATATAAACCCAAGCATTTTATCTGAGAGGTGCATTGGAGGAAGGTAACAATAGGCAAAGGGCTCTTGACTCCATAGACGGAGACATCTGTGCAAAAAGAAGCTATTTAGCCATAGCACAGGTTTTTGCAATTAAATGTTTCAATATATTTTGGGGGGAAAAAAAAAACCCAAACCCCCTTGTTGTATGTATAAATACATACCGTGTATGCATAAATGCATACCACGTATGCATAAATACAACAGAAACCATCACTAGCTTAGCAACAAATGGCACAAAACAAGCATGCCCCAGTTAAACCTCCCAAGAAAGCCCATCCAAGGCTCCAGCCTTAAAATGTGGGAGAACAAAGCGCAAGGCAACCGCTCGCAGGGTCACCCCACTGCTACAGATCTCACCAGCTGTCCTATCGTGAGTTCATCTGGATGGTTTTGTTTGATTGGGGTTTTTTTGCTTGTAAGCCAACCCCATCCCTCCTATGATGCTGTTAGATCAGCTGTGGTGTGGGGAGGGTTGCTACGGGATGCAGTGCTGACTCTGTGCCTTTGGCCGTGTGGCAGCGCTTCCTAAGCAACTGGGCTTGTGGCAGCAGGGGAGCAGCTCGATTTTTCATCCCAGATGCTTCTGCAAATGGATGATCCTGCAGAACGTGACCGTACGCCTTCAAGGAGTCACCTGGCACTGGGGCAGCAATGGGATATTGGCGGCAGGAGGAAAACAGGCAGCTTCGGGAGCGTAACGAGTAGTTTCAGGGACACAGTGCCGGCTGAGCGCTGCCTTGTGTATTGGCTTTTCATTTGGCTGTTTGGCTTGGGTTTTGCCAAGAGCACAGCTGAGTTTTCAACTCCTCCACAATTTCATATCAACTGAACAAGTCGTTAGAAACCACCGAAACTCAAACCTCTACGAAAGCAATGGTCCCACGAACCATGAGCTGCTGTACAGCACCTGATGCAGCGGCTGAGCTGACACAGCGTAAATCAAAGTGACTATTAGCAATGCTCCTTTTTTTCCTTTGGAGCTGATTTCGAGGGTGCTGCTGTGGCTGGGGGAGACGCTGCTGGAGAAGGACACGACAGCCCCTGTCCCTGCAGTGCTTGGGTGCCAGGCAGCGAGACCCTGGCGTCGCCTCCTCCTGTTGGTTTTCTGAGAGCTCAAACAGCCTTTTCTGCAGAAAAGCAATTCTTCAAACTTATTGGCGTCTTTGAAACTGCAGTCTGAGCGCAAACAAAACTCATTACATCTCACCAATGGCCTTGCCTGTCTCCTTGAGCTCTCAGCCTTTGCCATCACTGGCACTTCTGCGCAAGGTGCGTATTGTACAGACGCTGGCCCTACAACAGAGATTAAAACCCAGTTAGATTTAAAAGTGAGTGGTAAGTGAGCTCTTTAGGGCAAGGACTGACTTTTCTCTTTGGTGCTTGTTCACTTTGTGGCGCAGGGGAGGCTTTCCTGTGCTTGAGACTTCTCAGTACCACAGCACATGCCAGTGCCAATACAATAATGTGAATCAGGGTAGGTCAATACTAGGGCCGTTGAAGTAGCGGGTGATGTAATATCGCCGTGTGCAATAGTGTATCTCTGAGATTTGCAGTGCTCCGAGCCGGCGTGACGGGCTCGCTGCAGGAAACGGCGGGTGAAATTCTCTGGCCCTTCTGGTGTGGGTCAGATGGGGAATCACAGTGCTCTCCCCGGGGCTTCAAAATCTCTCTCTCCCTCCAAATGACTCTTGGCTTCTCCGCTTGTGCAGCTGGTAAGGACGTGCTTTGAGGCAATCCCTATAGGCACTTTGGATTTTGAAATGTGCTGCTCAGTGAGCAAGTTAGTTGTTGTCATCCCCCCCCCCCAAAAAAAAACCTCCAGGAATAATATCTTAGAGCCAAAGCGAAGTCTGCCAAGGAACGAATGCCCTTGGGTGGAGATTACTGATATTGTATTTGTTATATTAGGCAGGAGAGGTCAGACCATTCTTTAAAATAAGTTACAGTAAACAAGCTGGGTAGCTGAGCCCTTCAAATGTTTCATTACTGATGAGTTTTAACGTTAAGAGCTTCTATCGTACGAATCTTGATCAAGGGAAAGATAAATGTGCTGTTTTTTAGCATTTCACTACAAACACGGTGTTTGTGCCAACTGACACAATGATTAAATATGATCCTCTCTTCTCAGAAATGAGGAGAACTGTAACCGCACCGAGCTCTCCGCCGCTGATACAAGATAAAAAGAGTCAAATCGTGTGTGGTTTCCTTCAGACCAAACTTGTGGCGTAGTGTTTCGTGAATGATGTTGTCCAAAGTCAAAATAATCTGTTTTGCCCAAAGGTATTTTTACAGAAGACTGTAAGAGTGTATTTTTCTACAGAATTATACAAAAGGTTTGTTTATCCTTTGCACCGTGCTCAGCGTTGGCTCTTTGTTAGTGCAAATAGAGGTTCAACGCCCCAGTGTGGGAATGGGAATTAATAGGTGCCCGATTGCTTTCATTCTAATGATGGCTAAAAAGGCAATCCAGCTTTAAAACAAGCTGGATTTGTGGGTTGTTGTTTTTTTTTTAAATAAAAATTAATATGCAGGACATTTTCCCACCACTGTGCCCCAGCCCCTCTCCCTGCTCCTGGGTGCTTTTGGCTCGCTGCTCTTCCTGAGCGGTGCCACCGATGATAGCCCCCGCCACGGGCTCGGCTCAGCCTCGTGCAGCATCGTGATGGCTGCGACAGCAGCCCCATCGCTCAGCCCTGCCGAAGCCAGGGTGCTGGCTAACACAGAAAATGAAAAGCAGCTGTTTGTTTCTTTTCAAGAGTATCAGAAAAACAAGAAGATGGTCTCCTCCCTATGTGGGCCAAAGGCTTCTTCAGCCTTTTCACTTTCAGCCACACTGATAGCAATAATGCTCTGCCTTTCTCTAAGGAGCTTTTCAAATTTATTTCATTGATGCTCTGCAGGCCCATGGGAATTAGCTACAACTGTCCTTCCCCTGTTGTAGACCAAGACAAAAGCAGTGACGGAGCCACCCCCCCAAAAAAAAAGAGGTGAAGAATTGCAGCCCTAGACACCTCCCCACCCTGAGGGTGCTACCAACTTTGTGCTTTGCAGCCTCTCAAAGCCCTGCAGAAGGCTTGGTTTGCTAAATCTAAGTAGGATGCCTCACCCTTCTCGTGAGCAAAGTGCAGCCGTACTCGCGTTTCCTTCGTAGAAAGCACTGACACCGCACTGGTAACTCCAGTTAACAGCAACCACTTTTGTCAGGCTCCACCAAAATGTGAATGTTTGCTCAGCACAGCTCGCTCATGCCCTGTTCCCCCAGCTCCAGCAGGTTTATCCCAAGTCCTTTAAGCTCTGCTTTATAGGACACGGGCTCAGCGCAGTGCCCTGCTGTGCAAATAACCCCTTCTGCAGCACCTGGGCAGCCTTGGAGAGCAGCGCTGACACCGCCAGGAATAAGATCTTGGAGGAAATTTGTTGTGACTGACACCTGCTAATTCCTCCGGTGCCCTGCGATGGCCCTGTATCCGCGATATGGTCTCGAAACCTTTCCTCTGCTTACGGAGCTTTTTAATGGCTCTGAACTGAAGGCTGTGGCTGATGATGGGATCCAGCATGGGGCACGATTAAAAGTTGGACCATAAAAAGGGACGCTGAGAGCCTCCCTTCAGAAATGCACTATGGATGCAGGGAAAAGCAGCTGTAACATTTATATTCTCTCTCACTCTGTGGGTATGGGGAGAGGAGATGGTGAGAAGCCAGGAGGCGTGAGGCCAGCATCCCCCACGCAAGCACGAAGCCAACAGCTTCTAACCCATATGGCAAAGGATAGGGTAACCAATGTCCTGGAGGGGGGGAAAGGGGAAAATACCTGGTACTCAGTCCAAAAAAGAGGCAGTGTTTCCAGCAATGGGCTGTGTATGTGGATGGAGGGCAGGGAACGGAACGTTTTTGGTACCAGCTGCCCAACAAGGCAGGGTGGGACTTACCATGCGCCGTCATGCCTTCCCACGCCGCTGGCTTCCCCCGTGCCCTCGCACGACCGCCACTCTCACCCGGGATTCGTGCAGGAAACGTGGGTGAGAAGTTCTCCGAGAGCAGACGTAATCCTGCCGCGGGCTGCCCACGGAGGCACCCAGGCACCAGCCTCCCTCTGCACCGCGCGTTGACTCAGCGCGTGGTGCCCCGCTCTCAGCTGGGGACGTCCCATGGCACCTGCAGGAAATTCAAACTGAGTGTGGAGGTGTGCGGCTTGTTGCGAGGCCAGGAGCTTTGATGAGCTCAGCAGGGGAAAAAACCTCTAGGAAGGATTACTCTGAGGTTTTGGAGGCGAGGGACCGCTATGGTCCTTTATAGCATCACCTTTAACATAATGCACAGCACAGAGCCCACTCCATGCCCACGGACGTGAGCCGCTGCAGCAGCAGCAGCTCTGGGACTGCAGCTTTTGGAGAAGGTGCATCTTTTGGAGGAGATACCCCATCTTCACGCAAGGACCTCTCAGCTCTCCCCTGCTTCAGTTCTTCCAGCAGCAAATACACGTACACTAACACACACGCACTCTGCTGGAAGCAAACACTTCTTTTCTAACTTGACTTTGCTTAGCTTTAACTTCCAGCCATTGCAGCTGCTGTTTCTTTTCTCTGCTGAATTCATGTTCCTACCCCAATTAAAAAAAAAAAAAAATCTTATGTTTGCTACAAAAAAATTTCACTTCATTAATCTAAACCCCTCTGGTTATACTGTCACAAAACACTGCTTGGAAAAAAGAAAGCTGCTTCAACGCTGCTGCCTCGGAGAGCTCGGTTACTCAAACGCTTAAGTCAGGAAGACCAAAATGTTCCCTCTTTTCCCGCCACCTCCACCACCATGTTGCAAGAGTGAGCAAGAGGGAGAAAAAAAAGCTCTTACCATGCCCCATCTATGCACTGTGTCAGTCCCTCAGAAATAACTCCTGTTGTCATCGGCCCATGATATTTTTGGTATTTGACACAATACACGGAGATAAGTTTGGGGACATAATTTTGCACAGCAATCCAGAGCCATTCGAGCGCTGCAGCTCCCTGGCTCTCGCAGCATGGCTCTGGCTTTGCCCGGAGACGTCAGGACGTTTTGGGACAGCACTGCCCGGGCAGGCGCAGCACGGACCGGCATCGGTGAGGGATGCCGCTGGGTGCCAAACGAAGCCTGTGTGACCAACCAAGTGGTGAAATGAGCCTGCAAACTGCTGAGGGTTTGGGGTTTTTTTTTGGTGTTACAGAATAAAACGGAAAACAAAATCCTGACTTTCCTCATGGTAGAAGTCAGTTTTATCGATAACAAAATGATCCCTTCGCCCATCCCTACCAAAGAATTTGCTCTATAGAAATAACATTGATTTCTGAAGTCAAGGGAAGTTTAAGAAAAATTGTAATAAGACTGGAAGTTAGAAAATCTGATTTGGGAACTCTATGAAAGCAGCCATGGATTAGTGCAGTAAAGGTTGTGTAGCGCTTTTTATTCTGAAGGATTAAAATGAACCCCCAGTTATTAGAATTTCTCATTATGCACTTTTTAGGACAAATTTTGGGCTATCATCATGCTGGGGTTTTGTTGTCATTTTTCCTTCTCGGTAGTTACAGTTACTTTGGATCAAAACAGCGACGGCAGCTATGGAAAAAACCACTCCAGCTTTATCAAATGGTCCGAATGAGGTTTGCTATAATCAGCGAGTGGTGTAATTCTGTACAGAATATTAATTGCAATATTGGCGCCCTTCCAGCTCAGCTCTTTACAGCTCCATTTAAATGCTATTTGCTCTGATCTAATACTAGTTATAGATGTTACTGGACTTTTTTGCCATTAACTGCATGAGGCAGAAGGGCTGTTCCTTTCAACGCATAGATCATTCAGCGCACGGAACGCTTCTTATTTCAGAGCCCAAATATAACATTTTATCATCTAGTGAATCTGAAATTTGCTTGGATAGAGCTCAATCCTGCACCATAGAAGTCTGCGAGTATTTAATGAAAGCTAAACAAGGCCTGCATTGGTATGATTTATGGATTCGTTGTTTATTTGCTAAAGGCTTCTTTACAAGACTTATATCACCATGTTAATTACTTTAAATATGTCCATCTGCACTCAAATAATAAAAATATACATATGAACTGTAACGAAATACCACCCTGAACCGTGCAGGGCAAGAAAAACCATTCATGCTGCAACTATAGCAACTACTAAAATAGCAAAGCACACTGATTTCTGACATGAACCTGTTCCTAATGTCCAAAAGACACTGTGTGCTGTGAGCTTTATATACCAGCTCCCAAAATATCCGAGTCCTGATAGGATGAGAAAATACTGTCATGTTCTTGCACCAGGCCAATTACAAAGCTGTAGTTCCTGTGCTGGTAAAGATGTTTCCTGTTGATAACACAAAAGGACAACATAGCACTTAGCTGCTAATGTTATCTGGGACCCTTGTGACCTCTCGGAAACTTTAACAATTGTAGAGTTCACAGCACGTAGAAGCGCTCTGTCTTGTGCTTTTGTTTTAATAAATAAGCAAGAAAGAAAATAAACACTCGTTCTGCAGCCATGTGCTCGCTATGGGCCAGGGAGCAATTAGAGGTGGCTGGAACATAGATGAGAGCTCAGCTCTATTAGCGAAGGGCTCCTACCTCTGGCCTGGGGCAGTGCTTGACTGATAAGTCCTTTTCTAAACAAATAGAGTGAAAAGGTGGAATTTTACACTGTAATATTTTCTTTTGTCAATTTTAAACACATTCCTTTTCAACTTATAGACTAGTTTTTTATGTTTGAAGATGAAAGCAGATTTCATTTGTTTGTAACGTTGGCACTTCTAAACAGAACTCGTTCGTATCCTTTCCCCCAAGCTTTTTCTCCAACTTTTACACTGAGGTCTCTTCAAACTCTTCCTGTCTTTGTAGCTTTGTCCCATCTCCTTGGCCAGACCGCAGCAGTCACCAGTACACAGCCTTCAACGCAGCACTCCAGGAGCTTTAAGAAAGAACTTCTTGAAAATACAAAACCGCAGCTGGATTTGGGTATTGTATTACCTCTTAACTGTCTATTTCTAATGCACAGCCGAGATCTCCCACCCGACACCCAACTGGTATTTGCCAGCCCGCTCACAAAGCCCTTGTGGTAAAACCTCTTAAATCTTGATACGACAAGAAACCCGGTACCTCTGCTCCCTCCTGGACTTTGTGGGATTCCCAAAGCCCTCATTCCCTGCTGGTGCAGGAGCACGCTTACGCTCACCAGAACGTGGGCAGGAACCAGCAGCTTCTACAAGCTCTTTAACCAAGTGGAAAAACCCAGAGTGAGATTCGTCCTCTCTCTGACTTGGAGCATAGGCTCGACACCCGATTTCCCAACAGTGCAATCCAGAGCCTGCTGCTAAGGAGTCACTCTGCGGAGCCTTCCTTGTGATCTAACGGGTACATCAATGACTCGTAACCCCGTGGCCTGAAGATTCAAAAATAACAGATTTATGGATTTAGCCTAGTCTGCCTGATTTCCCTAGATATTCTTCTATCCTTCAAAATCCGTGGTGCAACCACCATGCTGCTGCAGATGGTCTAAGAAAGTCTCAAATCAGGTATAGGATGCTCCTTAGGAAGGACATTTTTAAAGCCTTGTAATTGAATATCTGGGCTTTAGTTCTGTGCTAAGGGTGAGTCCTTTCCATGCTGCTTAAAACACCCCATCTGCTCGTCACCTATACCTGCCCAACTGGAAGAGCAGAGATAAAACTAGTCAGCGTTTTTCCTTGCTCAATTGTTATTCCTGCTGGAAAGAGGCAGAACTTCTTGCGATAGTTTCCTTTGAGCAGTGCTTATTCACAGCAAGTCACAGTGGGAGAGGGTGGGAGGCAGAGTTCATTCATTTTTGTAGCATAACATAGAGCAGATTGTGTTTGGATTTCACTAGATATTTGTTGTTTTACGTTTCTTTGCTTTATATTGGAGAAGGGCCTGCAACAAAACTTTGATCCAAGGTACAAATCCACAGCCAAGATTTGAACTAAGCCTACAAAACTTTCTCCAGAACGGGCCGTAGCCCAGCACGCTGACTTTGGGAGCGTCTTGTTCTTCACGTTGCTGATCATTTGATTCAGGCCTGTTTCTGCTTATTTATTTGACCATCGGCCTGCAAATGAACGTGGGGGCTCCAGGTTCAAGTCCGTAATTTTTTGAGAATAACCCAGAGTAATTCCACCTACAGCACAACGAAGTTGCATCAGTGCAATGCTGCAACTGCCAGGGTAGTCGACAAGACCAGAATGAGCACAAAGAGACGCGAGCAGCTTGAAGGGGAAGGAGAAGAGGAAGGAGAGAGAGGTCATAAGGTTAAGCTGGGCATAATTTCTGATATTAAACTCAAAATTATCCAAATCCTCTGGTTCAACCAGTCTACCAGCAACCACAGAGCGGCAGAACAGCTGAAGCGGGAAAAGCGGCTTTAATCTTCCTGTGCGATGCCATTGATTTTGCAGGGCTATTGACGATCTCAATTTCAGATGGCTGCTCGCACCAAGTTCCTGGGAACTTAGCCCAGAACACATCCTAATAAAACAAGAATCCTTCATGTTCAGGAGAACAAACGCAGAACCGAGTTTAGCTACAACTCCTATCTTTAAAAACACATTACGTGTTTCTGTTTAGGAACTGGCACGCAAGGAACAGAGCCGGACACACCGCTGCCCAGAGCAATGGTTGCGTCACGAAGAGCCCGGACCTGGCCGTGATCCGCACACAGACCCTGCGCTGCCAAAGCCAAAGAGATCAAAGTTACAGCGCAGTTCACCAGCCCCGGGAAGGGAAGAAATACAAAAGGACCCAAAGTCTGTAACTAACGCGCTAATGACAAAGTGAAATAACTACAAAAGGGAACCTCTTGCATCTGACTACAGCGAGAGATGTGACTAACTGTGCTTTCACAAACGCTGAGTCAAGGCAACGTGCCGTAACTACAAGAGAAACAAGTTTTATCTGTGCGTAGGGAGGGCATGACTTGTAGAACACTCCAGATTGCACAAAATTCAGTGGAAAAAAAGGTTTACGATCGTTTGTGATTTCAGTACAACTTCTCCTGTAGCATAAATGACATTGCTGTATAATTAATTACCACAGCAATTAAGATTATTCAGACTGTCCCTTAACTTTGCTCTCTCACGCTATTTTCTGCAAGGCCATCAACCCTCACGGTGCCAGGGCTGCTGAAATTACAAACAGCAGTGGGTGTCAACCACAGAGGGGAAAAAAAAAAAAAGCGCTGAACGAATTGCAACATACTGCATTTGGCACAAGATAAAGATAGAGGTGCCAAGGGTTAGCCCATTTCTTGTCACAGAATATAAATTCAGAAATAAACAGGTGCAATCTCTTAACCCGAGACAAACCCACTATGGATAAAGTCTTACTGTCTCTATGTGTAAGAATGTTTTATAGACAAAGCCAGCTCAGATGAGCGTTGAGAAGCAAATATAAGCAGTCCAAACAGTATACAGGCATAAAGGGATAGCAATAAGGAAGGAAGAGTAGAAACACGTAAAAGAAAACCAACGAGAGAATCTCCCCAGCTGGAAGACAGAGGTGGAATGAAGCTTTCCAAAGCACCCATTTTACTTGATGGGAGGTAGGTTCTGGCTTCTTTTATCAAGATAAAACCAGTTTTCTCTAGAGGTAACTAAGGCGGGGAGGGGGGGAGAAGATGCGCTCTCTCATATGTTGTATCGAACAGGAGCTTCCAGACTCCAGCTGAGTCTTAACTTGTGACCCAGCAATGCCCACCACCACCAACGTACAACTCCGAGTAGCTGCTTCTGTGGCCCTGCAGAGTGGCTCATCCCTTCCCTTCGCGCTGATGCCCTCTACTCTGTTTCGCAGTATTGCCAGTATCAGCCACGTGAGTAACAGAAAGAAGAACGTTAAGAGAGAACTGTCAAACTCAATTGAGAAGTTACTGAACTCCAAAAAATCATACTGCGTAAGGCAAAAAAAAAAAAATTGTACAGTTTTTGGGTTTTTAATAAACTCAGAGGAACTAAAAATAATACCTTCCAAATGCAAAGACACATTTTGTACATACTGTTTGAGCGTGCAACTCTTTCTGATAATTAATGGGAGCGCTCGGCATGCTCAGAATGCCATCTACTGGCAGAACTGGCCATGGGGGGGAGGAAAAAAAAACCACCTAGTAGTTTGTTGCAATCTTTCATTCTAAGAAAGCCAAGATATCAGATACACATACGCACCACTACAGGAAGTAAAACTACCTATTTACTCCAATGGGGGAGTGCCGCTGACGCACCTTGAGGAACAGCTATCTATCAGTTAGCAATTAAATAAGGCATAGATGAGATTACAGTCTTGCACGCCTGGGGAGGGAGAGGGGGAATGCTTCCTGCTGCTGAAATGTTCTGAGCCAGCAGTTTGTGTTAAGGATAGAGCCGGGGAAACACACGTAAGCTTGCTGAGAAAAAAAGAGCCTGCTTCCCAGCTTATTACAGAAACAAGACTGCGGAAAACATTTAAACATTGCTGGCTTAGTATTAGGAACAGACGTGTTTTCAGAGCCACTTAAGAAGTCGAGTCTTTTAAAGTTCCAAATTCCAGGTAACACAGCTATGAAACCACAGCGAGCTGAAAACACAGATGAGACACTTTACTGCTTATTTGAATTATGCAAATTGTCTTTTAAAGGTATTTTATATTGGGCATTTACCTGTTACATAGTGGCAGACCATCAAATTTACATTTTTCCACATTAGGCAGAGAACAGAAGCCACCAAGACAAGAAAGACTTAGCAGTAGCTCTAAGAACAAAACTTATAAAAAAAAAGTTACTCCCTGAACAAGAGCTAGTGCTAGAATAATATCACACCTCTTTGTTTCTGCCTTTATGCCTGTGTAAGTACGCAGGGACCCCGCATTTTGACAATGAATGAAGCGGTGGGCTTTTTTTTGCTTTCTGAAATAGAGGGTGCTAATGAGCACTAATTTTACGGTGCGTGGGCGAATTTTGCAGGCAACACCAGAAAAGCAAAGACTTTGTCAGTATTTGGTAAACAAATCAGGAATATGAATACCTTCAGCTTGTATGAAGTTCAGTTCCACTTATCCAGGCCTCATATTAGAACAGTTAAGGATACTCCAAGGTCAGAGGCTACAACTCGCTGTAGACCAAACCGAAAAAAGAGCAAGTGAAGTGCAACTGATTCAAAGAGGACTTCTTGCCCTTTATTACTTCCTGGACAAGCATGGCTGCTGCCCCATCATCAATTGCGACAAAATATGAGAAAACACTGTTCTGGTCTGCAAGATACAACCTTCAACAGGAAAACAAATGAAGCTATTAAAAGTCACATTTTACAGGCAAATAATTAAAGCGAACACTTTGAAGAACAGAGTCATCAGAAAGTGATTTGTCAACCAGTTACAGTTTTAATATAAAAATGTTTAGTCCAGTCATAAGCTTAATTGTTCAAATGAAAATGAGTAGTGGAAGCAGAATCTCGAACAAGATGATTTAATTTGTTTCAACATCAAGCTTGTTGGGTGACAAATACAGTAACCTTACTCCAGAATATACATGTCCACACCTATCGCTGCCTAACCAGCTGTCTGGTTATTGCCTAGATACCTTCAGAGATCGGTCCTTTCTGAGGCAGATCTTCCTGCACGTTACAGCAGCTGCATCTCAAGGGAATTTAGTTTTTTGCTAATAGTATATACTGTATACACAGATATATCTCTATATATAATCTACAAGGATTTAGTGGGGACAATGACTGAAACATCTTCTCAATCTTGTGGGAGAGTCAAGGACTGTCAACAGAGTGGTGTGGAGAATCTTGCGCACAGTGTATCACATCACGTTTGCAGACATATATTTAGATTTTGATGGTTTAAGTTTAGCATCTGTCAGGAGTACTAAATTCAAACCAAAACATTCTAAAAAATTGTTTAAAGAAAATACTGATAACCATCAAAATTTTTCTGAAAAATCAAAATAACTATGTACACCCATGCCAATCTTAGCTTCTCAGAAAAAAATGAAATGGCATGTAAAAAGAAATAATACCTTTAAGTGTAATATTCTGAACTGTTACCATTCTGCCAGGAAGTTATAATAATAGTCGTTTACAAATGGAAAAGACTGAGAAAGAAAGCATCTCCCTTAGGGCAAATAAAGTTAAACAATTCTAGCCAACTATAGCAAAAAAGGGAAATATTTGCCCTAAATTAATAGAAAGGCAAGCTGGAAGAAAGATGGCAACTGTATTTTTATTGGCCTCTTCATAAACAGCAATCAGTTTTCAGGAAGAGGTTGTAGTATATTACTATTATCTGGAAAAATAATAATAAAACCCCAATCTTCCTACCAAATTTCATTGCCTCCAAAATTGGTTTGGTCTTTTTTTTTTTTTTTTTTAATTAATCTAAGGTCTTATGTCTACATATTACAGTTTTGAACTTGTTTTATGAACAGAAATTTAAAAAAGGCAAATACTAGTCAATTGGCATAGGGTTTCCATGCCCTAAGGGTATCACAGGGTCGAAACTCTTCAGTCTGCATTTCGACTAACTCGAACTAGCAATCATCGTGTTTCCACAGAGACGTTCCCATAGACATTGACTTCTGAGATCTCTTGTTCTCAGTTAACTTAGTCTTTAACAAACCCATATTTTTGTTTCCAAACCCTTCACTTGAAGTTGTTCTGTCAGATTAATTGGTTTGAAACCATGCAAAAAGAGCAAATAGTATTTTTGGACTTCAGATAGTTTTAACTCGTATTCCGTAAATTTTTATAAGTTAACAGAGCTTTGAATGAGTTAAGGCACCCATATGCCCAGAAAACAATAAATACCTTGGGCTAAATACCACTAAGTGTTCAGCAGTCATTTAATTGCACAGTTGTCTCCCTAATTTGTAGCACAACGCTGCCAATGTCTTTACAGATCCTAAAATACGAATACTAGAAACTTTGCGAATGTAATGGACAAGGCATTGACAAGACATTCTCAAGGTTCAGTCTGTATTCCTGGCTCAAGGTAACTGCTACTCCTAATGTAATTAGCATTTAGCAGCAAGATCAGCACGTTCTAAGAATGAAATAAATATTCACACAATCAATACTAATGGTTCAAATGCTCAAACACATTATTGAAAACACTAATTTTCCAATCGTTCTCCTGCCAATCCAAGATTGCAGAAACAAGACCCCTGGCAACAACATTCACAGCTCTCAGTACCACAGAACCTTCTGCAAACAAATTCTAGGCCTGAAGTTTTGTCGTCTGTGGTGCTTGCGAGGTGTTTTATTGTGTTCGAAGCTGGTAGTCTGTAAAGGGGGAAAAAAAACCCAAAAAACCAGTCTTAGTAAATTGTCTCACTGAAAATAGTAAAGCAGATCAGCAAATTGGGATGAAGTGATATAAAATAAAACCAGATCTTTGCCTAGAATGGCCACGATAATGAGCTCCAAAGCTATTAAGGTAATCACAGGCAGTCATGCTTCCATGCCAGAAAAAGTTAGATTAGAAAAACAAAAAGCAAAAAACCAAAAAACACCCCACCACTTTTACTTGCTAACAATCTAGTATCTTTTAGTAGACAGTGTCTTATACCTCTTAAAGCTGGCAGAATGATATGTGTGAACAATTTCTTTTTAAACTTACATTCCAAAAATCTCACCGAATCCCAGCTTAATTACAAAATCCTTGAACAGCATGACTGGACTATCCCACTGGGTCTTTCATTAAGACACCAAAAAAGGTGACTGGAAAAAGCAGCGTACCTTAACCTAACATGTACCTAAACCGTATAGTTTACTACTCGAGAATATGAGCAGACTGGCTTTGTGTGTGTCAGTTTGTAGGTGTATGCTGGAGAAACAAAATAGGCAAGTTGGAGACGACTACAGTTTATTGCCTTCCATTTACCTCCGTTCTGGGTGATGTAACGAACCCATGGGAGAGCCTGATAGCCGCTCTTCTCAATTATCTTTAAGTAGCGAACCTGGAAAGAAAGATATGTTAAGAAATAAAGCCTCCCATGTCAGCCAAGCAGCGTTTAGCAAAAAAGGAAAATTTTTTTTGGTCAAAAATATGTTTTATGGATAACATTGAACAGGAATCATCAAGAAGATGATAAAAACTTGTGTGTTAAGAGCCTAGCATGTTAACTTATCAGTATTTCTATTTTCAACTACTAACCTGGATTCCTGAAGTGGTGAAATATGGAATCTCAAACTTTACACTAATGGGAGGTTTTCCTTCCTTATCTTCAGCTTCAACACTTGGAAGTCCAAAGTGAGCTCTCATCAGGTATTCTTTTCCACCCTACCCAAAAGGGACAGATTTTTTTTTTCTTGAAACAAAAAAATAAAAAAAACTTGCAACGATACAAGTGCTTTTCTTAATGTCAAATTGCTGAACTCCGCTATTCACTTCAGCTCTTCCCTAGGGCTTAAAAATGAGCATTTGTTTTTATTTTAAAAATACTTTTTTTTTTTTTAAAGATGCAGATCAAATGAGGACCAGCCTGAGGCATAACTCATTTTCTTCCAGCCTCATACTCAAAAGACAAGGGTGCCGCTGACCATTCTGATTAAATGGTGACAGACAGCTGTACTACCGCACCGTTAGCATTTGACAGAGCTCAGGCTCATGGAACCACCCAAGAAGCACAGTCTGACAAACTAAAACAGCTGCTGCTAAACCTAGGCCAAGGGATTACACCATCCACAGACTTCGCTCCAAAATCTGCTCTCTAACCTAGTTCTGAGAAATTATCCCAGTTAAACAAACATAAACAACAGTATCTTCAACATCTATTAGCAAGTTCCAATCTTCATCCAAGGGGAAAGAGGAAGAGGCCAGTACTACTTGTCTGATACTATTAGACTTCGCTTTAGGCAGAGTCTGAACAGTCATAAAATATTAATGTTAAGTAATTACACTATTAGGCGATAAGACTAAAAATAACACTTACTGGAAAAGATTTAATGGACCAGACAATTTCACTGTTCTCTGGAACCCATTTGACACTTCCAACAGTGGTTTTAAACTTTGGCGAGTCCGCATCGTTTGGAACTGGAATGTGAATCTCCACATTGTTGGCAGTTGATCTACGCTTAAACTGACTTTTTGCCTAAAGAAGAAAAAAACCCAGAAAAGCAGGCCTCTAAGTATTTCCATTATGCTAGTGAGTTCAGAGAGCTGCGAGAGACACGATTCCCCTCCACCCTCCCAATCTACATACTGAGAAACTGAACCGTAACACAGAGATCGTAACTTATAAATGAAGTGTTCAAAAAGATGCAAGTCCCACAGAAATACTAAATACTTGTACAAAAATGCACATACTGCTGGTCAAGCTTTGAAAACAAATGAAAGAGAAGACTAAAATTAGCCATTATTATTTTAGAACTTCTGACCTTGATCATGTACTCGATGCGGCTGTGGGAATGTTTTTCAATCACAGACTCAATCCAGATCAGTGGTTTTACCTAATGGAGAAAAACACTTAACAGCTGTAGGTTTTACTTTGACACCGTCATTAAAATGTTGCTTCCCCATACAGCTACACTCAACACGTGAACCCCACAGGAAACAGAAAGTCTGTGGTGTTCCAAATGACAAACAAGTTGTGTTTTTATTTAAAAAAAGAATTATACAAATGAGCAAGCACTGATATACCAGTGACCAAGTGTTACAAGAGTTATAGGCTTAAAAAGGTATGTCTCAGATTAATCCCTAATAACAAACACTTGTGTTCCAAAATATTTGCTAATTTAACACACTAGGGGCTGAACTATGACAAGCCCTAAAACTAACTCTAATTCAAACTACTGCCCTTAAAATAAAAAATACTAAACTTTTCATTTCTTGTCTCCTGTCATAGTTTCATATTACAGACCTTCTCTATATTAAATTTTTCCTTTTCTGAAAGGAAAGCTGTCCTTATCACTGTGGCTAGCATACTCTCATAAAATTAAATGACATAAATACTGCTGTTGTCAAGCACAATGAATTGCTACAGTGTCATTTCATCATGTAGTTAGCTTAAAAAAAAAAAAATCATCACAGGAACGGTTATTTCAGAACCAGTTTCAATAGTAGTTGAAGAGGTAGAGCCTTATTGCCAAGTTACTTCTGAACTCCTTACTTCCTCCAAAAAGAGCAAGCACAAAGCTTTGCTATTAACAGTTGACTTGAAAACTACTATGCTGTCCATACTTTAAGAAAAATGAAAAAAATCAAGGGAAAGCCATTAGCAATTTCGCCTACAATATAAAACATTACCATATAAAAAAATGCAAACATCCAGACTTACGTGGGTATTAAGACGATATGACATCAGTTCAAACTCTCCATCAGGCGGAATGAAAGAAATTGTCCTGTCGTTTTCAAAGCGGGAGAGACGAACACACTGGTGAAACTTTACATCTTCCAGTTCTACTGATTTACTTTTGCCACCTAGCAGAAAATACACATTTCAAGGTGCTACACAAATTATGTCCGAAGTCTCATCGCAGCCAGTTACACAGCAAAGCAGTTGTCTGCTGACATTCCTCCCTTTTAGCCAATGCTTTCTTTAGCCTGCTATAGCTTTTTAGGACTACAGAAGTCCCAACGAAAAGAGAGATGAGGAAGCCTAGATGGTTACCATGTATTACCATCGTATTCCATCTTTGCTTGGTACTGTCACACAAGACCGAATGTGGTTTTCTACATTGAAAAACGGAGTATTTCTATCATTTTAGAACAAATCCTTTCAGCTGAACCTCAAGCATCCCAAAACCTAAGACCTGAGATAACATCTTTCATGATTATCGAGATATCACCGAAATACTCACGGCCTGTATTATCAAAGAGAACTTTGTCATTTAAACCAAGGCGTAGCTCTGGCATTCCCGAGAGAAAGACTCGCATTTTAATGGATCCAACTATCTCACTCCGTAATACGTTTCCGTTGGCACTGACCTGAACAAAAACGAAAAGAAAGGTAAGGTTGCTCTGATGTGATATGTTGCGACATCAAACAACACTCCCACCCCATCCCCATGTCCCAAATTTTCTTGGATGTCTTTCGCCCAAGAAATTAATCCAGTAGAGGAGAATTAGATCAGGGAGGCGATGGGCGCAGACAGAGGAGGAAAGGACATATCAGAAATCAGCAATACATCCAAGCAAAGCATTATTTGTCTACAGGATGTCCTTATGGGTACTCAGTCTTAATGACCGACACTGTTTTGAGCATCACGGTACACTAGCCACAGTCAGCCTGACTTTTTATCGTACCCTTGCAGGTTTTCAATAAGCCCTTTTCAACACTTCCTATTACAATTCTCGTTAAAAGTTAAAGGTACGCACCAAAAGGTTAACAGACTCTATAACATCCAGGAACACTTCATTTTTCCTGTATTTTATCCCTTCTGATCTCCATGAAACAGCATTCGTAACAGTGGCAGGTGGACGTGGAGCTCCAGTTTCAAGTTTGTGACCTTCCTGAGTGATGTACCTTTACAGCCACGTAATTGGCATGACAAAATGAAAATTAATTTTTTTTGATAACTAGACCAAGCCAAAACATTTGTTTGTGTATGGAAGAATGCTCCAAACTTTCCCAGGAGTTTGTCACTGTAAGTGATGCAGAATGATACTTACTCTTGTAAAATTTTACTATCAGTGGTTTGTGGATAACCAAAATCCATAAGCTCATCTAACAACTCATAAATAATAACAAAATTATCCCTAATGCTTTCTTCTTCCAACTCCTTGAAATATTCAGAAAAAACCTGAAACAAAGCGACAGGAGGGAGGGGAAGAAGGAGGACATTAACTGAGGAAGCACAGCACATTCAGAATGTATTCTTGCATCTAAAATAATAATTTTTAAAAAGCCCCAAACCAAACCCCACAATTCACAAACAGCATTCTGTTCAGAAGATTAGCCTCGGGAAACCCACCTCAATTAAAAGAAAGCTAGAGAATCCTAGAAGCAACTTTAACTATTATGAAAAATATTTATTCTGGAGAAAATATTTTTCATGCCAGGTACAGATGAACCAAACAGAATCTATGTGATGTGCCACTACTCATGCATCAAGTTCACAATTCTCCTCTGTGTTCTCAGCTCTTGTGCAACTACTTACAGCATTGTGTCACATCCTTTGCCTACTCAGCTACAAAATATCAATGCCATTATTAGTGGTTAGGAAGACAGTTCTACAAAATAATCAAATATAAAGTAAAAATGCTATTACCATAGAGTTCTTTAAAAACGTGAAAGCTCTATGCACTTCTATTTAGATCAGATCTAGACTGAACTGAAAAGAAGACGGAGGTTACTTCTGAAATTTCATACTCACCTGAACTACTTTATATAAAAATGAAAACACCAGTGATACACAAGCATTTTTCTTAGAAGTTGCAACAACTGATAAAGGATGTTCAGGAATGCATTCAAAGTCACCATTCAAAAAAATGTTTACTAAGTGCATTTTTAAAAGCCTTTAGGCAATTAGAGTTGGCCAAAAAACCTAAGAGTTAATTAATTAACAGTACCTCTGGTCTAACGAGATATGAAGATAAACATTCAGGAAATAATTTATTAGAGTAAAATTATTATAAACACTTTTCTGCACCCTATGCTGCTGGTGCACATTACACTACGTAAAGCATAAAACTTTCTTTAACAGAGTCTCTTTATGTCACTTCACTCATTCTCTAGCTTCGCATTTAGACACAACGAAAATAATACAGCAGCACTTGGCATATCAGCGTATGTGAGCTATCTGCAGTATAAAGGATACGATATAGGTTGTTATGTTTAATCCACATAAACCGAACTCCTCCATGTGCTAGAATAGGAGAAAGCGTCCCCTCTTCTTCCTTTTCCATAAGGATTGGCATAAAATGCTCCACCTCTGACATGTCCACATCTCCACGGTAATTCCGACAGATGAGAACCTATAAAGAGAAGAACAAAATCCTTCTGTTTTCTCTCTTTCATGAGATGATGTTACCATGCAAGACCAACGCACAAGATAGCTGGAAGGCCTCTTTAAGTAACTTTAAAAAAGTCACTAAGCTTCACTCTAGCCTCTATGCATACTATAAATGCAAATCACGATGCCAAAATACTTTGCTGATTAGAATGCAAATCCTAATCTTTCATTGCAAAGCCAGGCGTTAATATTTTCCAGAGTTATTCTTCACCTATTGCTGCACACACCCTAATAATGCCTTTAAGATGGGAAAACATACAACTCCTCTGAGACAAACTACCTCCAATTACGGCAGAGATTAATTACCCCAGACGGGATGCCCAAGGGCCCCGCTGGCACGTCTGCTATCAGCAGCCACCTCCCTCAGCATCTGTGACTGGGAAGAGAAGGCCACGACTCCCCTGTCACAGCCCGGACCCGCAGGGCCATGTAAAACTGGGGCTGGCAGCAAGGAGGCGCCGGGAAGGGGAAAGCGGCTTCCGCACACCCCAACGAGGCCGGGGGACCCCCACCATCCCGGGGCCCCTCACAGACCGGAGCGCGCCCGACCCCCTCAGCAGCCCGGGGTGAGGGAGGCCCCTCCGCTTCGGCCCTGCCGAGCCCCCCGCAGCAGCCGGCCGCCCACCGCCGCGGCCTGGGACTCACCTTGCCCTTCAGGTCCAGCACGTAGACGGCGCTGGCCGACATCGCCCCGCCGCCGCCGCCTCCCGCCCGGACCGCCGTCTCGCCGGGCCGCAGACACACCGACTTCCGCTTCCCGCACAGCACTTCCGGCAGGAAGTGACGAAACGAGACGAGGCCCGGCTGCTGCGGGGAGGTATAGGCGCAGGGCTCCGCTGAGGCAGCGGAAGAACTCCGTCACTCACCGAGCGTTGATGTCAAATAGTCCCGGGGTCTTTTTTCCCCTTTGGGAAATGGTCCCGTAGCGCTGGAAGCAGCACCAGGAGCGGGGCTGGGCGCTAACGGCGCCGGGGCGAGCGGCCGCAGCCCACGGGGGAGCTTTGGCCAGGCTGAGGCGGGAGCCCCAGGCAGACGCTGAGCACCCAGGGCCCAGCCAGCGACAGCAGAGGGGCGACAGTTGGGTTTAAGAACTATATTCGGGTTTAAGAGGCATGTTAGGATTTTAAACATCAAGGTACACGTCATCTCTCAAAGGGAGTAAGAATTGTAAAGGCAGGCAAGGCACTTCAAAAACTCCACGCACAAACTCTTTTCGTCAGTGCACGGCCTCTGATTTTATAGGTAAGTCAGCACCAAAAAAAGGATGAAAACAGCATTTTAATAAGAAGTTACCTCGGAGTTACAAGTTACATCAGACCCCCCCACTTCTGAAAGAACTCTAGATGGAAAGAAATTATACAATTCCTATAACTTACAAGAGAAGCTTACGCTATGTGAGACTGTCAGACTCTTCACTTCCAAAAAGAACTGTTAGTATCAAACAAATAAAGGAACGTTTTCCAGCTGGCTCACAGTAATTGATTTTGGCCTTAATCTCACTTTAAGCACGAAAAAAAATAGCCCTCTGCACCTACATAAATCAGAGCTCATCAGCCAATAAAAGATGTTGAATATTTGGTTTTAAAAAACAAAACAATGAAATAAGACAGTACAAAGTCATAAACGTTCAGAAGATATATTAAACATTCAATATGGAGAATACACGGATTTACATGGCAACCCTGTTCAATACAAACAAAACACAACTCCTGATCCAAAGCCTTGAAAAGCAGTCCATTCACTTCGTCCAGCTGACTTTAGGAATGTCGTAATGCTCAGTCAGAGTATCCAAGTGCCTGTTGAAGTCCTAGGGGAGAGAAGGAGAAAGAAAACCTTTAGTGCTTGGTGCTGACATCGCCACCGTTCAACCACAACACCCTCTGCCTCCCCGCTTCTGTGTTTCACAAAGGCGAAACGGTTCCTCCAGCCCAGCAAGCCTGCGTGCTGATGAATACATGCCGGCCTGAGCAAATCAGGATCATATAGCTTACCTCCACTCGCTGCTTATGGGTTTTGGACGCTTTCTTCAGGATCCTCTCCATTTGCTGGAGGAAGACACAAGAGAGGCCGGTTACTTCCAGCACTCGTAGCCCCTCAGGGGCCACATCTGAGGGGTCGACTGGGGTTTTTAAAGCCCTACCCTCTTCTCCTGCATCTTCTCGTAGGCCACCTGCGCCGGGGTCCGCTTGTCCAGGCCGCGCTTCTTCTCCTCCTCCTGCTTCTTGCTGCTCACGATCTGCTCCAGGATCTGGGCCTTGTCCTTCGCCTTTTTCTTCTTCCTGCGGGCAGAGGGCGGTCAGCGCCCAGCCCCGGCTGCCCACCCCGGTGTGTGTCCCCCCCGCGCCCGCTCCCCCGCCGCCGCCTCACCGCTTGCCGGCCCCCAGGGCCGCGCCGCTGCCCTTCAGCCGCAGCGGCCCGCGCTGCACCGCCTCGTAGTCCGCCATGGCGCTTCCGCCGCGGCGCCCGCCGCACTGCGGCGCCCCCTGGCGGTAGCGGGGGGGTGCCGCAGCGAGCGGCGCCGTTCCCGCCGCAACGGTGTGTGCTCTCCCTGCGTGAGGGAAAACCGCTACAAGCCGAAGCCGCCCTGAGAGGAAAGTCCGGAGATCCGGGCGGCGCCAGAAAAAAACCAGTCCCAGCCCTCCCCACACACCTTCTTCCACGCTGAACAGAACAATTCTGAATAATTTTCGATTATTTGAAGGCGCGCCGATGAGTGAGGCTGGCGTTCCTTCGCTGAGGGGAATAGATTTTCCACCGGACAGAGGGGCCCGCCCAGCCGGACGGTAGGAATGACCAAGAAATGAAGGTTTTACAGCCTGCCTGTGATCAATAAATAAGGCAGCCTGCCACATGCTGTAGTTGTGCTTGTTGTGTAGTTGTAGTTCCTCCTTCCACCCTTGTTTTTCATATTTCATACAGCCTGTAACACCACATTTCTCTTTACGTGTATAAACTATATACTCACACGTATTTTCAGTGTAAAGGCCGTATATGCATCAGTATATATGTATCATGGCACACTAATAATTGTTAACTAGTGGTAATGTGTATTAGCAGATAATGCAGAATAAAGGGAGTGGGTGGACTTCATAGATACTACCTCCAGTACAAACTACCATTAGCATTAGGGAGAAGGAAAGGACAAGGGGTTACTACCGTTGTTACTAATTTCTAGCATTTGGTGTTCATTCTTGAAAGACATTGCTAACACTTTTCAGTTAATTTACCATATCTGAAGGAATGAAAAAGTGTGATCCATGAAGTCTACCTGCTGCTTCAAAGACGCAAACAAGAAGCTATTAGCTGTTTGGCTAAATACTGTAACATGAGTCTCGGTTGTGCGCACAGGAGACAGGTGAGCGATGCTGGATAAGAGCCTTAAGTAGCCAGACTAAAGATTTGATGAAATGCTCCTATTATAATACTTTGCAGCCTGTGGAATAGGGAAGCTGGTTACTTGATCCTCTGCTATACCTGAACCTCATTGTTGCAGCTTTTAATAACTGAATATCCAGACCTTCTATAAAGGTGCCTTTGAGGAAAGAATGATGGGACAAGAATCAGCATTCAGAGCCAGAAATGGGCAACAAGCAAACCATTTTCACTCCGGAGCAACTGGATGCATATCAGGTATAAAACAAACTAAATGGCTGTTTGGACAGAACATTGAATAATGGCAAGGGCTTTTTTAAAACGATCTCTTTTAAAAATTATTAAGTAGGAATACTAAATTACAGCAAAGATTTTAGTAACATAGTTTGACTCTTACATCAAGAAGAAGGGTTATAAAATACTCCTAATTATATGCCAAAAAGAAAGAGCTTTAATGCTTGGCCACGTATATTACAATATAACTTCATTTAAGTCGCTGTGTGGGAAAAGTTTGGGCCAATGCATGCTAAAAACTGTCATTACATGTTATATCTTTTCTTATTTCATAGGACTGCACATTCTTTACACGGAAAGAAATTCTGAGGTGAGTCTTGTATATGCATTTTGTGGGTAAAGAAGAGAAATTGCTATAAAGACAGGTTACATACAGGTTTGTTACATAAAAAGGTTACATATAGGGTGAGGTATTTTAAAAATAATTTTAAAATGGATTTACACAAATTTAAAGCGATACCTTTGGGCAATCTGAGCATTCTTGTTGCTTTTTTATGTACAAAACCTGTGTTATTTAACCTAAACTGAGCCAGAATTCTAAATTTTGTATTAAGCTACCAGTCTCTCTATCAGAAATAAATGTAACGAGTTTTACTTTAGTGCATACTTTGCCAGTGACATCCATGTTCCCCTCACCTTGTTTTATGACAAATGCTTCAAAGTATACTGTTATTCTTTGGGATACTTTGCCTGGTTTATTAAAACCTTGATGATTATGTCAAATTTTATTCACTTTTTTTTTATGTCTTCATGTAAATAATTATACTGATACTCTAAAGTGCATTTTTCCCAAAGGCTTCACGCGCCTCATTGAACACTCCATTTAATCTCTGGCCAAAGGATCTGATAAAGAGAGGTTCAGTATTCTGTTCATGAGGGGCTGAGAATCTTCACTGAAAGCCTGAACTTGTTCTCCTCTCGTAAAAAATACTTACCCAGATAGTAATGTACATAGTACTGAATTTGCATTTGCCTTTCCATAACCATTGGGCGTATTAACAGAAAGGGAAGTGTTCAGTTTCTGCATCTCTCAAGATGTCATCACACATTTTTTGCTAATTTTTCTGAAGGACAGAGCACAAGTGACAATTCTGTACAGAGCATGTCCCTCTTTAGAACCTTGGTATCTGTGTATGAATTCTATACAGGATAAAATAGTAATGGTTCTGTAATAATCGAAATCTAAATCTGTCTCCTTTCCACAGAGTAAACAGAGGCCAGACCCATAACTGTGTCATGAATAAGACATTTATTATTGATAAGGATCCCTTTTAAAATTCTGTCCTATTGTTTTGTTGATAAGAGCTGTGAATGGGATCCTTACTCTAGCACAAGAACTGAAGCAAATAGCATGCTGAAAAAGCGATGAATACATTCAAGTAATTATGCACATTTTCTGTCTCTTGAACCTGAGTTCTATGGAAAAACAGGAAGATACTTGGGGTGTATAAAAACCTGGCAGAGTTGCTCCCAGATCTCTCTTCCTGCCCATGGCTTTAGGCATTCAGGGTTTTATTCTGACATTTAAACTGAATCTTTCATGCTCCAGTTGAAGCTCATTATTTTTGGTCACATTCATTGTGAACTCGGAAGACAGATCCCTTTTGCCTTGCCACAAGTTTTGTGTGTTTGGAAACTGATTAGGTGGACCTTCAGGTTGAAGGTCTTGTGCCTTTTTATCATGAACACATAAATCATAACTACCCTACGTGCCTGCATACGATTGCTGGCAATGTAGAAGTAAATCTGAAACTTTGTAAAAATCTGTTTTCAGATACACTGTATCTGGTGGTTTGGCTGCCTGACCTGTGTAAGCATTTTTACCTAATTGTTCTGTAAGCATGAAGGCTTTGTATTTTTCACCAGTTACACTATGTTGTTCTTTTTAATAGTGTCTGTTCCACCAACAACTACAGAGTATACTAAATGTTATTTAGTGACTGATGTCATCCATCTGGTAAAGGATGAAAAATCTGAAGAATGATATGGAAAAGGCAAACGCATTGTTCTCCATGGTCTAAATAACTTGTTCCCTAAACAAGCCTTTCTATTTCAGACTGTTTTACAGATATCGAGATCTAGCCCCACAGCTAGTTCCACTCGACTACACAGACAAACCAGACGTGACACTTCCCTATGAACTCATTGGCGGCATGCCAGAGCTGAAGGTACAGCGCAAGGAACGCAACTAGAATCGAGTGACACGTGTCACTTTAATCTACCCTTTTTTAATAATTCATCCAGTACTAATTGCTGGGAGGCTGAAAGACAAATAAATTTTGGCTATTGAAGTCAAAAGTCTTTCTGGAAGCTTCTAGTGATTCCCTGAAAACATCCTGAAATTGCACAAAGGCTAAGGAAGGCTGCAGCTATGTCTACCTCTGATACAACATTAGACAAGAACATAATAGCAGAAAGGGGAGTATTTGCCAAAAAGGGGTTACAACAAAAATAATCTCACTCTGGTTGTGTCTTATCTGCACTGAAATAAATGCTGGTAAAGATGACCTTCCCTTGCTCCTGTGTTCCGTTGCCCAGGACAATCCATTCCGCCAGCGGATAGCAGAGGTTTTCTCACAGGATGGAGATGGCAATATGACTTTAGATGATTTTTTGGACATGTTTTCAGTGCTGAGTGAAATGGCTCCCAGAGACTTGAAAGCTTATTATGCTTTTAAAATTTATGGTGAGTGAGACATGCATAAAAAGTAAACTTTGGGGAAATCCTGCAGCTTCATGTAGGGATGCAAAATATTCATTTTGTCGCCATAATGATTTCTAGTTAGGTATGTTTTTAATACAGCCTTTCTTTTCATTGCATTTGAATGTCTGTTCTCTCTCCTAAAAACTTCTGGTCTTCATTATCCTTTTGTCTCTTCTCTTATTTATTTGGGATTAGGATTTACTACAAAATTTACAACCTGAAATTATCTGAAGTTTTCAAGAGCTGATAAACGTTTAAGAAATACTTCTGTCTGAGGGGCTGCTTGGAAAAGTGCAGCACAAGGGATTTGGCTGCCCATAAATCTGTAGGGTGGTTTTGGTAGGGGGAGGTGGGAGGCAGGGAAGCACACTTCTAGCATTTTTCTCTAAGGATAAATTTAAATTTTTTTTTTTTTTTTTATGGTACCATTTTCAGTTACTTTATGATCAGCTAAAGCCAAACAATATATCAAACAAACAAAATCTTTTTTTTTTTTGCAATTTAAACTGTACATGTTTCAGCAAAGGTGTTAAAAAAGTGAACCCCCACCAAAACTGAACAGCCCATTCTCCTCCTTTAACTTCACACTATTTTTTGCATTTAGTTCAGTAGTAGTGATTTGCTAGAATGATTTAATTATGGCCAGGCTATGTTTAGCCATTAAACTATTTACAATTGTTACCCTTACGTATGATAAGGAGAAATTATTCCAGGATTTTTATTTTGTTATTGAATTTTTATACAAACAAATACAGATAACTTCATATCTGAGTTGAAAGTTCTACTTACATAAATACATTACGGCCTGGGAACTAAACCCTTCCTATTAGGTCTTGGCAGTCAACCATGTAAAATGCTGACTTTTGTCACTTTGAATTCATTTTGTTTCCTTTGACAGATTTTAACAATGATGATTACATATGCAAATCAGATCTAGAGAAAACTGTTAACAAATTAACCCGAAATGAACTTACCCCAGAAGAAGTTAGCCTTGTATGTGAAAAGGTGATTTACGAAGCTGATGTGGACAACGATGGCAAGCTGTCTTTGGAAGACTTTCAGCATATGATAATACGAGCTCCAGATTTCCTCAGGTAGTATTTGCTTTTAATTTCTAACACAAAATCGCTCTTAGTTTTTTTGACAGAAGTCTCTGAAGTGTGTGTGTTTTACGTCTCCTCAGCCATTACAGATCACCACTCTTCCCCGACAGTTTCTAGTAGAGCTGCCCACCGCAAAGACTGGGAAAACAGATGCTTGAAAAAGTGTGGAGGCTTCTTGACTTGCTTTTTGAACATCCAATGTACTTTTTACATGACAAAAAGTCCATGTAACTTAAAAAGTTAATATTAGCACTTAGGCTCCATTGATAAGTATCTAAGATTAGCTCACTCAATGCGTAACACAGTCTTAATGTGGTTTCTGATGCATGTCTTACACAAAGCAGCACTCCAAATCTCGTTTATTTAATGTACCTATTCTTTGCAAGTGCTTTGCAAAATAAAGTTCCCAATTTATGGTACAGTCCTAGGATTAATTGTAGTGAATCCCTTTGAATAGAGAAGAGTGATACATAAGTGATCATTGCTTCCTCTTTTTAATAGCACATTTCACATTCGAATCTGAATCTAGTGAAACATGTAGACGGAAGTGCTTCTTGAACCTTCAACAACTATTACTTCACCTGAGATTACCGTGCATGAGAGAACAAAATGAGAGGAGCAAAGAGGACAATTTCTGGTAACTGAACCAGTCGGAGAACTCTGTCTCTTGTTTACCTCTTTAAAAGGAACAATTCATTAAGCTCTTTATCCAGATTTCCCTGTAATTTAACATAATTTCTGCCCCCAGCTAGAGCAAATCTGGCCTAGACAGTGAGATGGGAAATATTTTTTTAAAGTTCAGATACAAGTTCCTTTACTACCTGGTGGTATCAAATTATAGCTTCTAAAAAAAAAAATCCTAAGAAAATGCCTTAACCGGTAAAAAAACCCATGAAAATAGTTTCAAAAACATTATGGTTAATCAAAATTGTGTAAGCAACTCCTCTGATCAGCTATAGTCTTAACAAACGGTCCAGGATCAATTTGCTAAAGTATTCTCCCAGTGTGTCACAGAAGCCCATTACAGGTTCTGAGAAGAACATAGAGAAGAGCTCTCTACTTCAGAACTTATGATGAAAAGTCAACATACTTTAAAGGAAAAAAGAACCTACCCCAGGTTCCTGTCCCTCTTTTCTATTTTTAGAAATACCCTGTTTTCCACACAAGAATCTATATTGTGTGGAAATGATGAACGAATGATGAACAGGACTGACAAACTAAGTTTGTAAAATTCTCTTTTCGTAAGAAGTTTATTTATGCAGTGCTCAGGGTCCTGTACAACAGAGTAAAAACATACATACTGTAATAAACAACAGTTTTGTTTTTAATACAAACATGAAAATCAATGAGAAGTGTTTAAGAAAGCAGTTGCAATGTGCGAAGGGTGGCAGCCAAAAGTGGTCATTCTAAAAAACACAATTTACAGTTATTTTTAAAAATATTGGGATGCATTAAGTTCCCTTCAAAACAAAGTCATAAGTCCCAACTCACACTCAATGTAGAGCATATGATTCCTGCAGTAAGGCTAGAGAGACCAGCCCGCTAAACTTGTATTAACTACAGAAACAAAAACTCCAATGATCAGTGAAAGAGATGGGTCAAAGAATAAGGCAGCCTGAAATTATCAGGCTGCATGTTACCATTAATGTTCAATTGAACAGATCTTTATTTAATCTATAAATGAAGACAGAAGTCAGTCATCATTCTTTCCTAACTGCTGTGAATTTTAGTACAAATGGAGACCATCCTCTACGCTGCTGTTTGTCCATTTCCTCTCCAGCATAAACATCAGCCATTTCAAGTCCAAGAGAACAAGAAATCACGGTAGCTTTTGAGCATGATCATCGGCCAAAGACACCGCCACCACAACAATAAAACCCTTAACAATTGTCAGTGAGATGATCAGCATCTCACATGAAAGGAGAGACCAAATAATTTTCAGCAGCAGTAAAGAGACTTACAATAATCCATAGGATTTATAAATCTGAGGCTGGAAGTCTGATGCTGGCATAAGGCTCTGATGTCAAGGAACATTAGATGTGCCTATCAGCATAGGACCTAGACAACGTGAGTGTTAAAATGGCAAAGTGTTAAAACAGCAGTTCCACCAGTTATTGACAGACGAGCTACTGACAGGTCTATACCTGAAAGGGTGAAGACTATCTGAAATATTGCAACCAGCCTCAAAAATAAGGTCAACCACAGAATTCTATGATACTCATTAAAGGGAATTTGAGAACATGCTCAAAAATGGGTTTGTTTCTCTACAAACCAAGTGTTAACTGATTACCTGAAATTTTAGTGGCATTTAGACACTGAGAATGTGTAGTAAGCACACAGTTAGTTTTTCAGATCTACTTAAATTCCTCAGTTTTACAAATTTTGTATCCAATTTCAGATTTTTTCCTCCTTAAAGAAAGCTTAGCTATAAATACATTACTGTATGTATTTACGCAGTACCTCTTTTGATCATTGTGTTTCCATAACATTCATACTTAAAAAACACAGTAATTTAATTATGTGATGGAAACATCAACTACATATTGTAGTTCTCCAAGATTTGATGTCCATATTTAGCGACACGTAGCCAAGTGCATATGTGCAACTGCAGTGTCTTTAACCTTTTCCTGTCTTACAATTGCATTTTAGGTTTCATATTGCTTACACTGATTTAATTTCTGTGTAGAGTCTGTATACCCTAGAAGTACAGTGATGACTGTGGTCACAGTAACTGTATGAAACTTCCTGAGATCGGGCAATAATGTAGTTGTTCATTGAGTAAAACCAATCATTTCGTAAAAGGAAATCATGCTATAAATTAGGTACATAAACATGTGCAACAACCAGCATAAGTTTAAACAAAAGGTATTCACAGCAAAGAGTTAGCTTTGAATGCAAAAGAGTAACTTAAGACTTAGAAATGAGGAGTGACAAACACAATTCCATCCTTCAAGTTTTATCCACTTGTAAATTAATATGGTTTGCTTTCTCATCTCAAGATGAGTTATCGATTCAGATACTGTCAGCAGGCACTACCCAGCATCATGGTGGTCAGCCCGTGATGTCAAGTTAGACTAACCACTTATTTTTCCAGTCACTTTGAAAAATAAGTCTGGCTGCAACATCAGACTATGTTAAAGCAGAAGGATGGATGCGAGACAATCCACATTTACTGAGCCAGAAACCAATTATTACACAGATCAGTTTTGTGTAGGAAAACAACATTCAGACCATGCCTTAATCACCTCCTCAATTCTGCCTCAATAATTTCTTGAAGCATACACAAAGCCTCTCTTCAAAAGCATCCTTATCTCGAGACAGAAGCATTGCTTGTCCAGTCTATAGCTCTGTATTAACTACACTTTGAAGCAAATACCGACTAGAAGGCTCTTCAGTAGCTTAACATGATTTTATCCTACCAATACATCTGCGTGTAATCCACTATGGTGCACGTTCACCAAGTCCTCATGCTAAAAAGCCACAACTAAACGAAAAAACCCATCATAAGGCTCTGGTTAGAGGAAAGCTTTACGTATGATTTTAATCATGAACAGAGGTCACTGTAATCTGCTAGCTACTAAAAAATAAAAAAAGGTTGGTAGCATACAAAATGCATTTTTATAAACCAGTAACTTATACAGTGAAATTTCCTTTTTCCATTTTAGAAAAACAGGCAATATTCCTGTTGAGCCCAATTGCATGCTGCAGATTTATAAAGTTTAATTATGAATCTGATAGATGTTTAACTACAGTAACACTTATGAGTGCTGCTTTGAGGCCAGAATATAATACCACAAACTTGAAGAAAACAAAACTGGTGAGTATGTTCATTAACTTTAAAATCAGCTTTAATTTTACCCTTAAGTGCAGTTGTCAATGTAAACAAAGCATGTTAACAATTCCAGTGAGTTGCAGGACACAGCTGATATGTTCATTTGAATTAAATACACCATAATTCCAATCACTTGACAGCAGACTTTGAAGTAGATGGCTCTTACTGGCTCCTTTTGTCAGTCTAATTAAGAGTCAGGCTTACAGCCTCTGAACTGAGAGCAATTAGCTACCTAGGAGCTTTACTTGGCTGTTAGGTTTTATACATCGGAATGTAATAGACTGTGTTTATAGGAATAAATACATAGAATATTTCCACTGAGGACTAAACATCATTTGCATTGATGCACACCATTAACAGGTTTGTTGCTGCTTGAAATCTGAAGTGATCAATACACAGCAGCAAGGCAAATCTCAGTTTAAAAAAGTTTGTTTTCAGAAAGTGTTCATATGTGCAACATTTATTTGCATATGTGAGCAAGTGTGCATGAGAACACACAACTGGAAGCAGTGCAATACATTTTCTTGTCACAATCTAAAACCAGCTACTACATCATGACAGATCCAGTCATTCTCAACTGGAGAAGAAAAAGCCGCCCATTGTAATGTTACAAATTTTGAGTAAGCGTCCCTACCTGAATCACGGTCTGTTTCTCTAAGAACAGACGACAGATCATTTGCATGGGACTCCTTGTAGCTACCATCTCCTGTTAAACGCGTCTAAACGTCTGGAGTACTTCATTAAGCACGGTCAAGTCTAACGCGGATCAAGTAATTCCTGATGGTAAGGATCCATTATATTTACAGCACACTTTGGTTTTTTAAAAAAATAGAGATTCCTTTGAGGAGGTTTTTTTTTTTTTTTTTTAAACTTCAATTGTACTTGTGGATTGTCTAGAATAACGCAACTGACCAAGTAACAGGCAGAGAAGGGATGTTCTCTGTAGTAGCAAAGAGGTGGAGATGCAGAAAGCTTCCTTCTACCTTCTGAAAAGGTATAAGCCTGCACTGCTTACCTAAGTGCATTTATTCGATGTTTTGATGCCATCGTTCTATATGCATCTCTGGATATGCACATGTATCATGTACACATACCTGTACTTCATTAATATTGGCATTTCAGTTTCTTATTTTGATCATAACTTAATCTTTCTAATTTGGATACATTACAGATATGAACAAAAAGATTGAAGCCTGTCAGCAAAGGTGCGCTATCACAGGTCACATTTGATCTGTACTCCCTCTGCTAGACAATACACATGCCCAGTGGCAATCTGACAAAAATAAACTTGTTTCATCTCCAAAATTGAAGAGTCAGACAATTACTAAAATAAACAATTTCTTACTCAGGTGGTCACAAAGTGACAAGGTATGTTGGAAATGCTAAGTCCACAGACAGAGGAAATCTCACTCAGAACAGGCACAGTCCAGTTCAGTTGAGCAGATGCTCAGATTAAGGCCGTGTCCCTCACAGAAGAACACATCGGAAAAAGCTGCTTTTCTTTTGCTGGTCTGGTGTGATTTTGACTCCCTGGCTGCTGCCTTGTGGGCTATTGCCTTCCTGAAGACGCAAAGAACATTAAGTTACTTATTTATACTTAACAGCTTCTAGCATCCACACTCCATCTATTCATTTTGTTGAATCAAGCCTGCCATATACAAAACCCATTACTAAAATCAACAGGAGTCTTCGCTCAGTTATCTGAGCCTTGCATCTCCTACTTTTGGCTCCGACTAACATGCACTGCGCCCATCCTTCTGCTTTCTATAAACTCAAGGACAGCTGAGATTAAAAAAAAAAATAAAAAATTACAGGACGTGTTTGGCTCTTGCCAAAACACTTGGGAATCGTCAGCAAGACCCAAAATATCACAGCTCTATCAGCACACGTCTGGTCACGTGAAGGTGGAATGCTCAGTAAAAGTAGAAGGAATCTTCGTTAGCTTCGCTTCATAAGGAACAAACTGACATCGCTACACGTTTATTTGTTGTACAGAAGATAACCCAATCATTTCTCAGGATGCTTTTGCCAAAGTTATCAAAAAAATTAGTTCTTTACCTATTTTTAAACACACTAGTTTGAAGACTACCCTGAAGTATGAAGTGGGCCTCCCATATGTCTAATTTATATGATTCCGTTTCTCAGGCTGAAGAGCAAGAAATACCATTAAACTGCTCTACCACTCACTTGACTTTCAATAAAATAAATAAAAGATAATTTTATTTAGAAAACCTCAACCATTGCAGCTAATTCCTGAAATGCAGAGACAATTGTTTAGACACCAAGGTCAGAGCATAGCTTGACAAAACTAAAAATAAGTTTCCATAACCTTCAGCGCATCCCCCATGAAAGAGACCACAAAATATTTTTTATACACTGTGAAGCAATACTTGCTATTTGGCTTTTGGTTGGGTTTTTTTTTTTCTTATTTAAATACAGCGTGGACAAAATAAAAGTTACTCACCAACTTCTTGTCCATTTTTGCTTTGATATCCCTTGCAAGAGTGAAAAATGCCTGTGACAAGTAAAACAGTGAAGTTACACATGGTAAAGAAAATATATTCTAACATTTTTGTTTAGCAATAAGCTGCCTTCCCGAGTTTCTACGTATACTGAACTCCTGAAGAACATCGAGTTTTCAGGTCTTCCCCCCGCGGCTTCAGGTCTTAATGCTCCTTCCCTGTCTTTCTCTGCACCTTTTCTAACTCCACTACCTCCTTCCCGAGCCCGAAAACCACAAAGGCACCCCGCGCCCACGGCGGGGCACACCCAGCGCTTACAGAGCGGGGGGAATGTCGCCCTGTAGCGATCACGTTATCGAACGCAAGGACACGAGCCCAGCTTTTCGGTGTGCTGCTCCAACGCCGTTTGCTGTAACACCCTTGTGTTACGCTCTAAGCACCAAGTTCAATTTAAATAAATTAGCATAACATTGGTTAGACAACGCCTTCACGGAACGCACGGATACGTCCTTAATAACCCATCCGCAGTATACAACAACGGAGTTTCGCATCCAACCAGGACGGGCGAGCGTTCTTACTGCTTGTTTGCACAAAGACAATAAGTGTAAGAGGAAGGTTACCGTACTTACGTTCTCTATGTTTATGTTTGCTTTTGCACTGGTCTCCATAAATTTAATTCCAAAACTCGCAGCAAGCTGAACAAAAGCAGGTTTCACGTTAGTTGGATAATTGCGGGAACAGCTCTAAATATAACCAAGTGCGCGGGATCTGCCCCTCCTGGCGTGATTCATAGCAGCTCGGGGATTTACTCAAGCAGAACAATTTGCAGAAATCAGGAACTAACTCTCACTCCTATTCGCATCTGTTCTTACTGGGCTTTGCGCCGCTCTTTTACACTCTGCACACGCTTTCGTCTGCTGCTTTGTCTTTCATTTTTTCCTTGCATAGGTATCTGGTCAGCCTTGTAACATCTGTGGTGCGTAGAAGCACCTTCTCTACCTCGACTAAGTAACACCTGACGCCAGAAAAGACAATCCTGTCTACCTTGTCTGCACGGCTTTCAGCCAAAAAGAGGCATTTCCTAAATGTCAAACTCTAGCACGCTTTTTCTTCCCTTTTCTAAGAAAAAACCCAGCTCGTTCCTTTGCACCTAACACATCCTGACCAGAAAATCGACAACAATTCTTAACACAGACTCATCTTTTTATCAGAGTGGGGAAATGCATTGCAACTACAGCTTGGGAAGCGTTCCGTAGTTCTGCTTAGAAATACCACCGCGGTACCAAAGCAGCGCACAGACAGTAACGGATGCCATTTTCATACTCTGAAAAGTCTAAGTTGAAATACATTAGCGCTACGGCCCTTACCTTCTCCCCTTGCTCTCTAGAAACTTGTCTTTTGTCATTTGCATCACACTTGTTCCCCAGGATCATTTTTTCAACATCTGGAGAGGCGTGCTGAGATAGAAACAGATCAAAGAAAGGACTTCGGCTCGGGTGGTTTTAGGCAAGTATCGTCAAAAAGGTGAGGCACACGTCAAGTACTTAACATGGAGATGCTGGTGCTAAGCATCTTCCGCAGATCCGCGGGCTCCCCCAAACCCCTCAGCCCAGCGCGTCCTGCGTAACGACAGCTCTCCGATCGCTCGTCGGGGCAGGAAAGCGTCAGCCTTTGGGTCCCCTCACCCCCCGCAGGGCCGCAGTCCCCGCAGCCGGCTCTCGCGGGCCAGCCCAGCGGATTACTGTGAACCAAGACGTTCCAGAAGGCATTACTGATTGTCATTCAATTTATTTTCCAAGCACCTTTCGGCACACGAATTCAACGGAAACTTAACACTTCGAGAAGCAATTAAGTTTCAGCTACTTTTGGAGGAAGAAACAGCATCTTTAATATTCGGTAAGTAAACAGAGAAATTACCTCTTCGATATTCCTGACCCAGTTCCGAATATTTTCAAAAGATTTTTCATTGGTGATGTCATAGACTAACATAATGCCCTAAAGGTTAAGAAGGAGACAGATTGTTTCAGCTAGCGTCAGTTTAAGCAAGAGTTAAAGACTTCTCCATAGCAGAAAGGAGCAACTTAACACAGACTACTTTTAAAACAACTGGTTCGCGGTTCCACGTAACATGGAATCGCAGCTTGGGCCTTGCTAGATAAGGCGTGCGGGACGCATATTTAGAGAGCAAGTCACGGAGGAAAGCTGCCCCAGGAGCTGCCCCGCCGTCCCAGCACAGCTCCAGCGCCGCCGGAGCACCCCGTAAATGCTGGGCTCGGCAGAGCGTCCATGTCGGAGGACAGCCAGCTGTGCGCGTTCCACATTAAACCCAGCGGGTCTGACTGTGAAAGCTGAGCCGCCTGGTTCAGGTTCAGCGTGACCCGCATCGCTCCTACCATTGCTCCCCTGTAGTAGGCGGTTGTGATGGTTCGAAATCGCTCCTGCCCGGCAGTGTCCCTGGAACAGAGAGAACACGGGGGCTGACGCAAACCAGCGCGCTCACGTCAAAGCCACCAAAAGTTTGAATTAATTTGAACCAGGCTTTAGAGGCACGAGAACTCTCTTTTAGGTTCTAAGGTATCGTAAACTGCTGAAGAGCACAACTGGAATAAAAACTTAACGCTCACACCACCACCCCGCACCGTACAGACACCCGGCGCTCAGACATTAACTGCGGTAGCTTTAGAAGAAAAGTCTTACCATATCTGTAGTTTAATTCTCTTGCCATCTAGCTCTATAGTCCTAATTTTAAAATCAATACCTGAAAAGAGAAGCAACTGCATTACTCATGGTTTCTGCCGAAGACCGAATTAACCCTTTTCCCTCCAATTCCACCGCTCGGCTTTTCAGGTTCTCAGCAGAGGCACCAGCAGAGCGTCCTCCCCGCCGCTAACGAGAGAGCCGCCGAGGCCCCCAACGCAGCTGGCGCTCGGCAGCGAAGCCAAGAGCGCCCTGAGGAGCCGCCGCCGCTCCCCGCAGGGACGCCGTGAGTAAATCCACAACCGCCTTCTACAAGCGGCGGCGGCCGGAGCCGAGCCTCGGCCGCAGGGCCGGGCTGCGCACCCCTCGCGGAGCCGGCACCGACCCTCGGCGGCCGCCGCAGGCACCCGCGACGGCAGCCAGCCCGCCCGCCCGCCCCCTCCGGTCCCGCGGCCCGAGCCAGGAGACGCGCTGGCCGCCACCAAACTCCTCCGGGCGGAACGAGCCGCCTCCAGGCCCGGAGCCGGAGCCGGAGCCGCCGCCCGGCCCGGGCCGCGCCAGGCGGGAACCACCGGCCGGCGCGGCGGGGCCCGGCCCGGCCCGGCCAGCTGTGCGCGGCTCCCGGCCGGCCCTCCCTCACCGATGGTGGAGATGAAGGTGGCGTTGAAGGCGTCCTCGGAGAAGCGGAAGAGCGCGCACGTCTTCCCCACGCCCGAGTCGCCGATGAGCAGCAGCTTGAAGAGATAGTCGTACGTCTTCGCCATGTTCGCGGGCCCCGCCCCTCCGGCCCCGACCGCCCCCCGCGCCGCCTCACGGGCCGCGCCTGCCGCCCATCACCGCTCGCCGCGCGCTTATTGGCTGAGCCCAGCGCGCGTCACCGCAGAGTCGGGCAGGAAGAGCACGGAGCCGGCGCTCCGTTTGGCGGGCGGCCTTCGCCCGCTGTGCGAGCGGCGGCGCGATTGGCAGCTGGCCCCGCTGCGCGCGCCCGGCCGAGCGTCACTTCCTGCTGCGGGCGGAAGGCGCGTGCGGCGGTGCGACCGCGAGGCGAGGCCGGGCAGTTAAAACAGCGACGTCACCTCTTTAACTGCCCGCAGCTTGACGTGGCGTGCTGGTTCGTGACGTCACCCGAACAGAAACGCTACAAACAGAGCGGGAGGAGACCTCGGAACCGTGAAAAATTGTTTAATATGAAACGTCAGTAACAGGCTCACCGCGGAGGGCGACACTACTGCTCGGGTACAGCTTCTACCGGGGTTTATATAAAAACGAGTAATCAACCGTGAGGAAAAGCTACAGCCGCGCTATCGATAGCCTGCGGAAATGACAAACAAGGGCGGCTCGCGCGGCCCCGGGCGCGGCTCGCGCTCTCCCGCGCGCCGCAGGGGCGCCGGCAGCCGCCCCGCCAGGAGGAGCGTGCGCTGGAGGGGCTGGGGGCCCGCGCCGCTGGCGTCAGAGGTGTGAGACTGCCGTCAAGTTACGCCCAAAGCCTTACGTATGTCTGTCCTGTTCATAACTTAACTGGGTTTTTCCAGGATACAGAGAGAGAGAGAGAGAGGAACAATACGGTAAATGCAGAGCGAGTTTTCAGTTTCTGTCGGCCGCTGAGAGTTCGTCGCCGTTTCATATACAGTTCAGTTCGTTTAGTGTCTGGTCCAGTGTCTGGTGCAACCCCAAGTTCTCCTCTTTTGCTTGAGCAAGTTTTTCTAGTGAGAAAGAAGAAAAAAACACGACTTAAACCACACACGACTTCACAGCCTCTTCTCTTTAAAGAAGACCCGTGCTTACTTACCTTCACGTTCCAGACACCGCTAGAACTGCATCCGTAAAACGGGGCCAATTTTTTTGGTAATTACTCTGATTTAGTGAGGTTTTTGGACACGTCTCATGTGTAATGTGACGGACTCGTGTTTTGATGTACCGTGACTCACAGGACGCGTCCTTCAGAGTTTTCATCGTCCCAGGAGTTTTTAACCGGGCAGACGGAGCAGCCCAAGTACACACCCAGCGCGCTCGGAGCCCGTCGCTGCCGCACGCGTCCTCGGGAACACGACAGTTCAGCCGCGGCTGAGGGCGGCGCCTGCGCTGACCCCACCTGCCTGTGCCTGGCGTGAGGAGCTGACCTTAGCGTCACGACTAGCGTATCGTAGGGGAATTATCGGGAAATAAAGCCCCAAAGCTGAGCGGTAGAGGTATCTCGTTTTTATTGAGCTCAGTTCTTACAGAGGAGACTGAAGGATGGCTCGGGGAGGCTGCGCAGAAGTGACAGGCATTACAGGCGAGGAAAGCTTAAGAAACGCAGCGAGGGGGAGCGGCCCCGCGCCCAGCCCCACGCGGGTGCAGATCACAGAGAGGTCATGTCATTGAGAGCATGGTCAAGCTCCTCACTGATCGCTTTGTACTTCAGCTTCTGAGCGTACAGCTCGTCTATCAGTCACGAGGGCAGAAGGCACGTTTCAGCAAGAAATGCAGAAAAACAGTCCAGAGAAGAGGGGCGCAGGAGGAGAGGCGCAGACAGTCGGAAGGCAGCAGCCAAAGCAGTTGGGGAGGAAAACAAAAGAAGAAACCAGATGCGTAACTGAGTAGCAGTATGAAAGCAAAACATCCCCGCAGCTGCCAGGCCAGAAGCTTCATCTAATTTCCTTGTGTTTAATCTCTCAAAATTGTTTTTCAGTAGTCAGACTAGGTAGGGTTGTGAGCTCGTTATTAGCAGAACGAGCCCCGGAGCCCACGTATCTGTGAGTTGGCCAGAGTCAGGTTATTGTTACCAACTTTTTGAAAGAGAACCTCTTTCAGGGGAACTTCCTCCGGCCAGGAGGCACCACGCAGGCCAGACCTGCCCAGGGGAGACATCACGCCGACCTACCAATACGCCCGACGAGTATTCCTCTCCTTTCCCAATAAAATCTAATGCCCACTCCTAGAATTGTGTCTTCTGGTTTGAAACTGACCACTTTTAAATGAAACTTGAGAAATTTCGTACCTTCCAGGTCATCAATAGACTTCTCCAGTTTGGCGACTGTTCTCTCTGCAAATTCAGCACGAGTTTCAGCCTAAAAAAAATTACAGAGTAATTGGATGCTGTTAAAAAACAGGATGCCAGGATACAGTCTGGGGAGGGACAAACTTACTTCTTTAAGCTTGTCAGAGAGAATCTTGATTTCTTCTTCGTATTTATCTTCTTTTTCCGAGTACTGTGAAAGCAATAAACACTCTTTAAAGGAAGTTGTAGCAACAATAATAAATGTTTATGAAACCGTGACCTATTTATAACCACTTTTTCTTTTACAACAGCTGCAGGCTCCCTTTCCGTACTTCTCTCCTCTTCACCAAGACATTTCAGACTCTGGGTCCTAAACCATCATTTTAAGACTGGGGATGTCCAAGCTCCTTCGTGCGTCCTCTTACACCTCAACGGGCTTACCTTCCTGTGCAGCACAAAACCAGGTGAACGTGCAAGAGAACGTGAAGCCTCCCACACCAATTTAGACTAGCCAGAAACAACTGTTCGATGAAATCAAAGAGTTTTAACAATTTTCTTTATTAAGAGGGCAAAAACCACAAAAAGAGCAAGATCGGAAAATCAAGAGCAGTCAGCAGCGTACCCGTGTGGGAAACGGAGATTCAGTCCTGGCGTGAAGCCGTGCTGCAGACAATTATCAGATCACTGACCTGGGTTTGGGCAGAACTGATTCAGCGTTATCAGCAGTCTCCGTTACACAGGCAGGCAGCTAACCCCTTTCACTTTCTGTGTATTTCTGGGTTATTTCTGTGAGTTTTATTTACAAGTGTTGACTTTGCCCCTATCCCTTAGTTCACTGAGAGAACCAACCTTTTCAGACTGAGCTTCCAAAGACTTCAGGTTGTTAGTGACATTCTTTAACTCCTCTTCAAGGTCACTGCATTTACTATAGGGGGAAAAAAAAGTATCAATTACTACTGTCCCTGTTATGACTTAATTTAATTTTCAAGAAGTCTAAAAACACAAGGGATGAAGTAATTATAGTTATCAAGTCTGAAAGGAGAAAGCTGGGGGTATAGGGCACAAAAAAGCTTTTCTACATATACGACATGCCTGCCCACCAGTAGTAGGTTTTTCTAATGAAATACAGCTTTGACCTTTCCTGTATTCTAAACTGCTTCCGTGTACACGAGGTTACTCACACTTCAGACACCTCTGCACGCTCTTCAGCTCTTTCCAGTTCACCCTCCAAAATAACCAGTTTACGGGCAACCTGTAAAGAGACACCAGCCATTTCTTACACGTTTCCCTCAAAGCTCTACGCTCGTGCTTTCCTTCTGAATGATGAAATTAGATTAAAACATACATGCCCAGACACGACAGCCTTTTTCCCCAGGTAAGTTACATTTTGCAGTGTTTTTAGCATTACATATCTAAGATGCTGCTTAAGTCACTATTAAAATTACTCCTTTTTGGGAACGTTCCAAAGTGGAACCATCACACAGTGAAAAGCGTACAAAGAATGACTAAACTGAAGAGTAACAAAGTTGTTCACGGTTCTCCCGTATGTTTCGTCACTTCCTTATCCCTTTTACCTCTTCATATTTGCGGTCAGCTTCTTCAGCAATATGCTTAGCCTCCTTCAGTTGCATTTCCTGAATTTCCATTTTCTCTTCATCTTTCATTGCTCTGTTCTCAATAACCTTCATTCCTCTGCAGAAGTCAAAGCAAGGGCGTTTAATGTAGAAGCGTTTTAGCAGTTCTATCTCAAAGGTCCTACAGTGGAATTCAATGTTTGTCACCAAGAAGTGGCCCATTAGGACCACACGACGGTGTTCTTCAAGGCTAACAGAATTACTCATTCAAGCTTATAAAAAAGTTCTGAGTCTCTGACCTGCAATCCACATTAGCACGTGCAGACACTAAATTATACAGGGATATTTTATTCATACATATTCAATTTTTTACCAAAAAAAAAGAAAGGAAGCGTACCTCTCGCTCTCATCCGCTGCTTTCTCAGCCTCCTCCAGTTTCTGCAAGGCTGTGGCCAGCCGTTCCTGGGCACGATCCAACTCCTCTTCCACGAGCTGGATGCGTCTGTTCAGAGCTGCCACCTCACCTTCAGCCTGTACGAAACACAACCACCCAGAACCGAGGTTACGTACGAGCCACTTGCTGGCGGACAAACGTTCTCAACTGATCAGTTTTCCTTAAAACCGCAAAGGCTTCTCCTTGGTGTACGCAGGGAAGCTCTAGGAACCTTTCTGTCTCTGCTTTTTGTTTGTTTAAACTGTGGCATCTCAGGAATTTCGAGGTATGGAGTATGTGCTGCTCCTTTCTTTTTTAATGGTACTTATCATTCCTGCCGTACAACAAAGGATTCGACACCGATTGCCAACGGAGAACGATTTTCAGATCACTTCACAGGGCTGGATCTACCCAGAGAATTGGAAAGTTAAAACCCGAACCGTTTCCACAATGGCTTGTTCCAAGAACTTCACAGCTGGATTTCTCTGTTCTTGGTTTCATCACAGATTGCAGCAATATCCTGTCATAGCACACTGCTGAAGTTAAAGCCATTTCATTATCCATTATGGGCTCCCGAGCCTGCAAATGCTATATAATCTTTACGCGGTCAGCTGGGCAGATACAGTTGGCCTCAGCATGCGAGCGTCAGTCGTCTTTGTAACATAAATAGGGCAAAATTAGTTACGTTCTTAAAATAAGTTCACTTTCCTTTTTCATTGCTTCCTGTGGTACTTAAGGAATTAGGCAGAAAGCATTTCTTAATAATAAGGTCTGTTTACATATTATTGAATAAACTGCACAGTAATTGGAAACACTATTAATGTTTAAAAAACAGACTAGATAATAAATGGAGAGGTTGTTGGGAGAAATGCTCGCATACAGACGTGAACAAATTGGTGTCCATAAATAGTGTTTATTAAGATACGGCTCCTTTAATTGCTTGTTATTTGAAGGCAAACAAAGCCCTACTTCAGTAACTGCCAGGTTTGCTCTCTTTATTGTCCCCAAATCTGAGCATGATTGCCATATATGAGATTAACTTTTTCTTTTTAAAAAAAAAAAACCACTTCTATGGGCTATAGATCCTGGAAGGGCAATTGTTTTATGCTTTATGTTAAACACTTTGAAAAAATATTTGTTTGGCTGCAGCTTCGCAAATTTGGTTACTGCCCGCTCCTCCTAAGCAGGAGGAAGTGGTTTCCATTCATAGCTGTACCATCTTGGAAAGGATTTCAGTGACTGATCCAAATGGAAGCTGACCCAGGATTCCTCTAGTCATAAATTATCCAGCATTTCATTTGTTTTCTACCCAGTGCTATGTGTTTAACTTTCTCGGTTTACACACAAAGCATCGATCACGTAGAAAACTGGCATCTGTTATGTGGCAGTCTGCAACTCCTTCCACTAGACAGGCCACTTTTAAGTCATATTTTAATTAAGCAAGATTCCAAAGCTATGGAGACAGGGCCACTGGAAAGCTGTAGTCTGGCTCCACCTCTCCCAGAAGCAGCCCGCAGTCCTTATACGGTAAAACTAACTCGCTGACATGTGATAAAATAGCAGGAAGATGCCGGGAAGGCTGATCACACACAAATCTAAGTGAAACCAGCTGTCCGGCCCCGGGAGAGCCGCACACTAGCGGAGAGTTCTCGTTTCTCTGTGAAAACCAGGAGGGAAAGTTATTTTCCAGCAGTTCAGACATTTCCCAGCTGTGCTGGAGCCAGCGGTGCGGCGCCGAGAGGCGGGAACTCCCCGCTCGTTGTCGTGCAGCGCTTTTTCCTAATTAACCAGCCATTTCCTACTAAGCTCGTAACCGCTTCCCGATGCCGATCGGTGCTCGCAACGCCTTTTCCGAAGGGAACGGCCCCAAAGCGCGATAAGCAGCGGGCGCCTGGGACGAGCCGCTGCCGCCGCCGTGCCCGGCGCCCCCGGCGGCCGGTGCGGGCGAGGCGCTGCGGCAGCGCCAGCCGTTTCCGCAGGGAGTTTGCGGAGCGGGAGCAGCGAGGGGGACAGCTGAGGAATGAAGGCAGCCGGCGGCCGAGCCGTCCTCCCGGAGCAGGGGAGAGCCAGGCACGCCCCAGCGAGAGAGAGCCAGAGACAGGAAGGAAGGAGCAGGGCAGCCCGGGAGAGAGCGACCGAGAGAGGCGAGCAGGCAGCCCGGGCGGTCTCACTTTCTCCCGCAGGTCCCGTTCCAGGTCCAGCTCCCGCTGGAGGACCTGGGCACGATCCTCCGCCTCATCCGCCTGTTGCTGCAGGCACTGGATCTTCCTCTTCACCGCTTCCAGGGAGCTCGGCGCGGCCATGGGCGCGGCGCTGGCGGCGGGCAGGGCGCGGAGGTGCTGCACGTGGCGGCGCGCGGCCCCGCGCCTTTCAATGGGCCGATGACGTCACGCGGCTGGAGGTGGAGGTGGGGGGTGGTGACGTAGCAGAGAGGAGTCGGCGCAAGCAGCGCCGGGACAGTCGCGCTCCGGGGCCGCCCCGCCCGTTTCCCCCGTCCCCCCGCCGCTGCAGCCCCGCGGGCCGGCCCGGGCCCGCTCCGCGCTGCCGCGGGCGCCGCATCGCTCGGCGATGCAAAACCCGCGGCAGATCGCCCGGGTGCAGGACTGCTGGGCCCCCCGCGTCACCCCGGCCGTCCCGAGGACCCCAAAGGTGGGGTTCGGCAAACTGCTGCCAGGTCCCGCCCTCCGGTTTGTTACCGCCGTGGCTGGGCCCAGGCAGACGAGCAGAAGCTCAACCTAACCGTTCCGACAGCAAAACGAACGGGGCGTGCGGCTGGGGAGCTGGGACTGGGTTTAAGCCTGCTACGTGGCTGAAGCCAAACTGCATCCTTATGCCACAGCAGATCCCAGCTTCCCTGAAAGCTCACCATTTTGTTTACTTCGATTAAAGGAGATTGCACCTTTCCTAAAGAATTCCCACCCACAAACACCCCCCCCGTTTCAGAAAGCCCTGAGGGGTGCAGCACTACGAATTCCCTTGGGGCGCCCATTCAGCCCCGAGTGGCGCTGGCTCCGGGGGCAGCTGCGTGTGCCGCGCAGTCGGCGCAGAACAGCCAGCCCGAGCGTGTTTTGGCAGACAGGAGACCCACGTACCTGACAGGTAACACTGCCTTTCCTAGCCCCCGATCAAAGTACTGCAATACAAAAACTCTCAGCGATTCTTATCATCAGTGTACTACATACGCACTGCAAAATATACAGAGCGTAGTTACAGGCAAATACTAGCCGTAGGTACGTACATCAGTGGCCTTCTTTTCAGCTTGCTCTAGTTTTTCCTGGGCATCTTTGAGAGCCTCCGAGTACTTATCCAGCTCATCTTCAGTTCCTTTCAACTTCTTCTGCAGAGCTACCAGCTCATCCTCTACCTTTCAAGAGAGAAAAAAAAAAACCCAACAAAGTGAGCATTCTGATGTCTTATCAGTTGCAGTTTAAGGTGGTTAAAACCTGTCTTTGCTATTAGTTTTAACCTAACCTAACATACAAAGAGTCACAAAAGACCAGACCAAAGTTCTGCTGGGGCAATTAGTCCAAGAACGACTGGTAGCAGTTGCCAGGGAAAGATCATTAAAAACATTATCATCCTTAGAACAACATTCCCTGCCGCTGCACACACAGGATCTGGTTTAATCCATAACTTGGTATAAGCCCTTTTTCGCCTCATTTCTATTTTGGACTCCACAACACCCTGCAGCAGTTAATTCTACAGCATAATTATAAATGTTTTAAAATTGTGTCCTTGTGTTTGTTCTAACGCTATTACCTGATGATTTATTAGGAAACTGTTCAATTCCTGCGTAGCTAGAAAAAAACAAGTGGTCGTTCCCTTATCATCTTTTGTATGTCGTTCAAGACACTTCAGACCAAACGTGATGCTCTGGAAGGAGGAGGGAACAGGTCCAGACCCTGCTGTAAGCGGGAGGTGGGACTCGATGACCTCCGGAGTTCCTTTCCAACCTGAATTATTCTCTGACTAATTGTGGGCCAACAAGGTATGCTCCATCCTACCATGAGGTTCAGACTCTCTCCTCCATACCATATAAATCCATATTGTACGCTAGAATGGTACTATTTATAACCTGCTGGGAGACTGTTTAATGACAAACTGTCTCATGCTCCCTGAAGAATTCACATTATCAGGAGGCTTGCTGCTGATAAGAGTGCGCCTGCAAACCCATCTGTTCCATCATTTCATTTGCAATACAAAACAGTTCAGTCTGTAGAGAAACTGATTTAACCATTTAGCTCTGCCTTCACATAAATTTAGTCTATCAAAATAGTTCACTCAAAATAGTTTGTGTTTTAGTGCACTGACTTTTTTCATTCTAGCTTCAAAGATAGCTTTAACAACATTTTTGGTAGCGTGCTATTCTGGAACGTTGTTATGTTGCTATACTTTTATTCAGAGTAACCAGATAGTGAGAGAACTGAATATGCTTTCTTGGATGCTTTAACGGGGGACAGTAAGCAGGATGAAGGTGGTGATGCTTACTTTGTGTATGACATTAACACTACTTGAGTACTGTGCCCACATTAAAAAAAAAATCTGAAAAATTGCAGACAATTCAGAAAACAGGAGTAAGATCAAAGATTTATTTTTCTCTTTTAGCTTTTTATTGTGAATTACCCTCATATAGATACTTGAAAATTCCCACAACTGTGTCATTTATCACTCTGTAGGAAATCACCTTTGACAACTAAATGTGAAGGAAGGCTAAGCATTCAATCACCATTAACTGCTCTGAGTAACAATCTGCTGTGGCTCTTACTGAGTGCGGAAAGATTAGCTGGGGAAACTGTGGCCCAACAGAACAGCATCTGATCAACACCTCTGAAGCTAGGAAAGAAAGAAATAGGGACTACGTACACGGGGCAACGTGTGCAGCTTGTAGCAGCTTACTGTAATGACACAGAAGAGACAAGTAGTTTTCCTTATGTTGGGGGTGGAGGGGGAAGACAGCAGCAGCTGCCCTTTTGGAAACTTTCTTCCTTTTGCTTTAGCTAAATAGATGATCAGTTGAAAGTTTAGTTATATCATCCAGGATCTCAAACTGAACTTGAACATAAGAAATATTTGGCCAAATGAATGCTAATAACGTATTATAGCAGTCTGGAAGATGTAGTAGAAGCAGCCACATTGAGAGGATGTAAAAGGAAAAGACATAGTAATTTTACAAGAAGTGCTATAAGAAACTTGAGCGTAGTCAACTTACATTTCCAGATCATTCTGAAAATACTATACTATAGCTCAAATGTGAGGTGGACACCCAGAATAATGAACATTGAAAAGCAAAAGAATATGAAAATGTTATCACTAAAAGTCAGTTAAAGAAGAGCTTTCCAATTAAGGTATTTCTGATTATTCTTAACAAAAAAATAATACAACTTATCTGCTGTTGAGTCACAGCTGGCACCTCTAAGGGGCACTCTGTATACCAAGGACTAGTCAAGTGAACTTTATTAATTCACTTCAAGGAGAGGCTCAATTAATGTTTAGACACCGCTGACTCTTCAGGAGGTATTAACACTAGTCCTACAGGTGTTCAAGGTATACAGCTTTGATTTGGAGTATGTAAGGCCTTTTCCATGGAATCACAAGCACAAGAAAATTAAGGCAATTATGTAAGATTCAAGAAAACTTAGACAAAGTACTCTTAATAATTTGTGGATAGTGCTAATTTTGCAAAGACTCAGATGGCTGAAAAGAGAAGTTAACAGCTAGTCCTGGCTGTATGAGTGTAACATCACAAAAGCAAAAGACTTCAAAAGAAGATTAACAGAAAACCCAACTTCAAATTATTTTGCTTTCTGAAAGCTGCAACATAGTATTTTGTTACACTTACTTCCACAGCGCACACACAGTGATTTTATTTCTACTTACCTGTTTGCATTTGTCCTCAGCTGCCTTCTTATCCGTTTCAGCCTGCTCTGCTCTGTCAATAGCATTCTCCTTGTCTAACTTCAACATTTGCATCTTTTTCTTGATAGCTTCCATTTTTGCTAAAGGATAGGTTGTATCTGTTGCACTACTGAAAGAATTCCGAAGAGTAAAGTTTTAGATTTTTAACAGCTTGGGCAGAGAAAGAAGTTGTACCCAGCCAAGTCAGAGGGGAAAATGAGCTCAAGTGGTTGTAGAGAGCTTTAAACCCAGAGACCCCTGGACAAAACCCAGATCTGTTGGCCTCTTCTCTGATCTTTCATACACAGCCTTTCTAAGGAATGAGCTGGAACAGACTCACTAGAGGAATCTTCACCACTCCATCATCTCCTTATTTGGGTCCTGTTTTCTTAAAGAGAAAACTGTTTCCATTTTTAAGCTTCTGACAGAAGCAAAAGTGTTGACATATGAACACATGCTTGAAAGAAAGCTTATTAGCACCCCTCCGTGTTTGCAAAGCAATTAAACAGTCCAATAGATATATGGGGATAGCCTGACTTCTTACAATAACGGCATAAGACTAATGAAGGAAAGGGAAGGATCTTTTTTGATTACTCCAAAATAAATCCATGCATAAAATAAAATAAAATCTACACTTAAGAGGTAGCTAAATTTATGTAATAAAAAGATGCAGGATATGTTATGAGACAGCAGGTTTTTTTGCTGTGAAAATAAGCACCGGTGTTAAGGAACTAGCTATAATCTGTAATAGTATAATACATAACAGAGGTCAGATTTAGATCCCAAGTTCAGGCTCAAAGGCATTCAGTGAGTTTGAGTGCCTGTCTTTGAAATTTCACTCAGAAAATACTTAGGGAACTGAGTAGTACACCTGAAGTTGCAGTCTGATGAGCACCGTGAATTATTTGTTCTGCTGTATGAAGGAGTCACCTTCTCTCTCATGCAAGGCATGAGTGGACTCTGGGAAGAACATCAGGACCGGCTCCACTGAGGACACCAAAAAGAGCATCCAACAGCCCTGGGATAAACCCCATTTCCTTTCACAGTCCTATTAAGCACATCCCCATACCCCCAGCTGCCCTATCCCATCCCTTCGTATGCTCTCGCTTAGCTTCACAGCCCCTGACACCCGCTTTGTCCTTCCTTACTCTACCTCCCAGAGCAGACTGAAAGCACTTACTGACTTTGCTACACAGGGACCTGCATGCGCTCATATTCCCCCACTTCTTCCCCAAATTCAGGTCCCATTAACCACCCCATGATCCTTTCCTCCCCGATTCTGCCCCTGCTCTGCTCTCCACAGCCCCGTGCTCCCTCCCAGGCAACACACAGCCCAGACTCTCTGCACACCCTCACAAACCCTGTTAGGCCTTCACTCAGAAGTGCTCACAGCACACCCAGCCATGAGGGGTACCACAAGACTCAGCACAAGACCCAGTAACTCCCTCATCCTCTGGAGTGAGCTGGCATGGCACCGAAAGGCCTTCAGGACAGACTTCTAAGGAAAAATTGCTCTTTATTTAGCTAAACATGATGGTAGAATGGACACGAAGCCAATACCAGCACAATGCCCATAAGCAAGGCCAGAGCCCCACAAACCATCCCCGAAACACCACCAGGCCTGTCAGAGCACTTGCTAGGCTGCTCAGGCTGCCTTTTGTGAGAGATTTACCACTGTTTCAATTCAAAGTAAAAACAATGCTCACACTGCTACTAAAACCAAGACCTCAACCCCCGGCGGCCCCAGGCGCTGCCTGATAAAAGAGGGCTTCACCCTCCCCGCGCCCCATCCCAAGATGGCTGCCAGGAAGCGCCCCGAGGGGCTGTGTTGTGGCGGCGCCAAGATGGCGGCGCGCCCGAGGACTACACCTCCCAGAGGGCTGTGCGCCATCGTCCCGCCGGCGCGTTCCGTGCCGCCCGTTGCGCGATGGCGCCGGCCGCTCCTCAGCGCCCTCAGCCCCGGGCCGGGCACGCCCAGCACCTCCTGTACCTCCACCCCTCGTTAACAGCAGTTAAATAACCCCAGGTTCAGCCGCTTGTGTGTGTCACCCCCCCCCCATATAAAACAATGCTCAGAATTTTTAACAGCTGTAAGTTGAGTGTTTGATGGGAAACCGGTGCTGGCTCTTCCCGATCCCGTGTGCGCCTGTACTCCTCGGCACGCCTCACATAATTAAATGTGCTTTTTCCCCCAGAAATCGCCATACTTGCCTCCCCTCCTCTGGCCCGCAGATACCGCTGCGACAAGGTGGCCCCACAGGCATTTTTTGTCCAATTCTGATGATTTGAACAGTGAAAGACAAAAACACGCAGGTCCTGAGCCTGGGAACAGGTTTAAGGAGTAGGGACGAGGCACTAAATTAAGTGCTGCTGAACCTGCAGAAATAGCGTTAAAAACTAATAAACCATATTGATCACCATCACGGCTTGCATTTCCCCTTGCCCTCCTCCCCCATGAGTGTGCTGGCTCAGCCCTGGCCGAGGGCAGTGGGTTGCCGCAGGGATTTGGGCTGATGATGGAACCCCAGGTGTCGAGTTAGGGTCGGTGCTGGTGATCACAGACCGGTGCTGACGTGCCCGAGGAGACACGCGGGGTCCTGGCAGCCGCCACGGTGCTGCAGCTGCCTCTTCAGCCAGACGGTGAGGCACAGCCATGGCGATCTCCACTAGCTTCCTTCGGAGCAATGTACACCTTTACTAACTTTCTTCTGCTGGCTGCGACCTGGTAGTCCAGCTCACATGCTGCTCCCGTGAGTTCAAACAAGTTGGCCGTGTTTTATGGCTCCTTCGGGGCTTCCCTCCCTCAATCATGCCGTTGCTGGCATCCTGCCTCCAGACCGGACCCCACAGGGGTATAGCTGTTTCACCCTATGGTCCTGCACTCCACGAGGGGTGGATGTGCCACAGGCCCTGTTTGTGGCTCTTTTTCAGAAGGAGCAGGTTTTGGGGTGCAGCTTTGGAGACACATCAGTTGGGGGAGGAAACAGGAGGGGAGAAGGACTGCATTAGCCCTGTCTGACCTGGCACGTGGGAACTTGTGCGATGGAGGCACATGCAAGACCGTGCACGTCTCTCCCCGGGACTACAGCTGCATGTAGCCTTAGGCACGTGTTTTGAGCTGTTTCTATGGCTGCTCTCGCAGCCTCTTCGTAATTTCGGATTGTTGACATGAGCAGAGGTGGCTTTCCAGCCAGCTCACCAGCCCCTCTCCTGCTGCAGGCTTGGGCAGGCTCAGAATCAGGGCTGGGGAAGTGAACGCTGAACAAGACTCTTTTGCCTTTGTATTTCTACTGCAGGAAGATAATTTTTCTAATCAACTCCGTAGCATGACTCAGAGCCACATTTAGAAAGGAACATCAAAGAACACGTCACCCTGTGTAGCCCTTCAACCAGGTACATTCCCTTCTTCCCCTCCCTGCTTCACGAACTGGAGAGAAACACCTGAAAAATTCACTCTGGTCCCTCAGTAATGATAATCCTGTCACTCCCACAGCCTCTGGCTTTCATTAGCTTGGGAAACAGTGAGCAACCAAGAAAGAAGGAAGAGCCCTCGAAACCATTTCTTTTTTTTGGGGGGGCGGGCAGGAAGGTGCTTTACAGGCAGTAGGAGTTCCTTTGTTTTATCTTTTCTTTCAGAGGGATTGTTTGGGCCTAGCAAGGCTTGGCAAGGTTGGGTGTGTAAATATGAGAGGATACCAGAAGGAAATGAAGCTGGATTGTTTGAGAGTGTGCTCATTTCTTTGGCAGCACACTGCATGGGAAGCGTGTCACAGCAGGCATTTTAACAGATTGGAGGGGCGGGGGGGGGTGTCGGACCTGTGGCCTGAAGTCTGGCCGCTCTCAAAATTTTCTATGCTCTCAATCCCTACTCCTTTTTTATTGCCCAGAAGTTAGCTGGGACCCACACCATGTCCCATTTCACTATCTGGGAAAAACAGACATTTTCTCCCCCAGCTCCTGCTCCGTTCTAAACTGCTGGTCGTAAAAGATCACCTTCCTCTCTTTCACATTGACTGAGCTCCAACTCCTCCTCATATGCAAAGCAGCATGTGTCAAGGCTAGAAACGTTTCAAAGCAGAAGGAAGAAGCTATTGACAATCCTTTATCAAATTTCGTTCGGTTTCTTAATGTAAGTATCTCCTAATAGTCCACTCTCTTGTAAATTTTCTGTTCTAGAAACTATATAATATGGTGTATCATCATCAGCGCGCTGTAGCAAAGGTGGCAGTAGAATGAACATCCAACTTGTCTCTTCCTGGCGTTTCCTTTTAAATGACAAAATCTGTAAACCCTAACACCTCACTGAATTTCTTTTCTTTGTGGGTTTTCCCTGCAGGCCTGTCTCCCAGCGTGAAGGGTACGGCAGGGCAGTAACAATCTGTAATACCCTCTTTCTGATACTTTCTCATTAAGTATCCATTACTCACCACAGATGAAGTCAAGGTACCGGGCTAGGTGTGACCAAAATGGTACATCTACTCTTCCAAGGGGAATTTACCTCTTTTCTTCAATAATCCTGGTTATCTGCATTTCCCAGCAGGGTCTTGAACACCTGAGATGCTGAATTTGACACCGTTTTGAATAGGATGGCAGAATTCACTCAGCACCTGAAACATGCACCTGCTTGGGAAGCCTGTCTCACTGCCAGTATCTGGTACACCAGAGGAAAGCAAATCCCATCCTATATTATGTTAATGTTCCTGGCTAATACAGAATGGAGTGGAGAGGATGCCAGAAGAGGATGAATCAGCAGCCTCTATCCCAAGACTTCGGCTACCCTTCCTTTCTCTGGGCTGGCTGTATTGCCTTCACCGATGAGACCCATTCAGTCGCAGAAAAGGATTTGCCTTTAGACCAAAGGACAATCATCTGTATGGACCATCCCCTCTTCGGTTACTTTTTGCCATTACAGCCCATTTCGGGGGCTCAGTGAAAGCTTTAAGCTCTTCCTTGCCACTAGATGGCAATGTAGATCCACAAATTCTTTCTTCCTTGAGCCCCTGGAAAACCATCTTGCTGCTGGTGGAATGGCTGGTAGAGCCTCAAATCTTCTAGTTCCGCCTACCTCACCTTTTAAGACTGAGGCATCCTGAATTTGTTTCGCTTGCAAACGAATGCAGCTGGCTGCCTGGGATGCCAGCTCCTCTGGAGTCCTCAGTGGCATGAGCACTCACTCTCTCTCCATCTAGGGCCCTCCTTTATGCACAGAGGTTTATTTTTTCGCTCTTCCAGCAATTAATTAATTTGTCTCTTGTTTTGCTGTTTCCACAAGCATTTTGCTGTCTTGCTTGTTTCTCAGCTTATTGCCAAACCTGGCAGGCGAGTGAGTCATGGGCTGCCGCAGGCCAAACCCTGGAGGATACAGACTTCTTCCTAGGGTCATGAATCTCCCATCTGGAAAGTTATAAAGAACTACAGTGAGAAATAACTACCACCGCAAAATGCTTTCCTCCATATCCATTTTTCAGCTTTTCCATTGTCTGCACTTGACTGGTTCATTTAACATGTGCGTTACTGGTTTTTTTCCCTTCACTTTTCCTTTTCCACCAGAAAATGTCACCAACTCACATCCAACTTTTGCTCAGAAAACTTGCAGGTTCATTTGTGTTCCAAAACCAGGCAAGTTTGCTCCTTCAAAGCTGAATATACATAGCTTTTTTCTGGAGCCTGTTTAAAGTTAAATCCCATGCCAAACAGAGTCCACCAGCTCCCAGTAACGCCATATTGATGCTGGGCAACTAGCCAGGGAAGTCACAGGGCCTTTTGGAGTCTGATTCAGATACTGCAGCAGGATCTGTCTGACTTGGTAACTTCAGCTGCGTTAGTGGCAGAAATCCTCATTTGTACCAAAAAGAATGAAACTGGGATCAAACCCCCCTTTTTGTGACATCTTTTTTAAAAAATCTGTTACACTGCCAGAGCAGATGGAGAGCTCCTGACTGTGGTCTAGAACAGGGCAGGATGACAGGGATATTTTCCCCTCTGCCAGGCAAGGATGGGAGATTGTGGCTGAGTATTCAGCGGAACAGAGAGGCCCTTTGGCCTGGGAGCACAGGACCCTATAGCTTGACAGGCAGATGACAGGACAGGGTCAGTGCAGAGACTGTCACCTTCCCTCGTCACTCACACCTCCCGTATATGTTGACATAAGCACCTTCCAGCTTTTCTGGATTTTAAATGGTCTAAACAATGAGGATTTTGCCCTAATCCCCAGGAGAAGGGCTCCTCCATCATAGAAAGGTGCTCTTTATTCCTGGTGCGCAAGAAGTTAATAGTATTCCTAAGCACTCTTGCAGATGTGAGCAGTATGCTGTAGATAAGTTCTATCAGGAGAAAGTGTTATCGCTGAGGCTTACATATTTTGTGCTTATCCGTTGGACTCTAAAAAGCTGTTGCATTTAATTACCCATTTCTCAAAGCATTTATTAATCATTTATTAGCTCTTTGTTCATTTGCTGTAGATGTAACTTGACATATAAAGTGAGCCCAATCATTTTATAACCAAGCACGTCTCAGGAGGAGGAAAGCGCTGGGTGATAGGAAAGGCCTTACTCATCTTGGCACATGGTGGTACAGCTCTAGCTGGGGCCTCTGCGTACTTCAGGAATATAAATACTTATAAAAGTACACTTATATAAATACTATAAAACTACAGCACCTTAAGCTGCCCCATCACCCGAGATATGTGGGGCACTGAATGAATTAGGTGGCAGGCTGCATATTGGACTGGAGATTTCTAACCTGAAGTTATCCCTGTCAAGCCTCGTGATTTGTCCTGCATGGCCATTCACTTCCCATGAGTGAACCTTTCCCAGCCCCATGCTCCCCAGCACCGGTCTCAGAGCTCACAATGCTGCAGCCTTCCCTCTGCACCGTCAGTTAATGGAGCAGGAGGACAATCATTGAGTAGAGAATGAGCCCGCCAGCAGAACTGTGTATTTAGGGGAGTCTAACAAAAAGCCTCTCTTTGGTTCCCAGAGTTGTAGAGTTGCAGGTATAAGCATGGTCAACCTGACAAGGGCAGTCAGCTCTCACACTTCATCCCTTGCTGTCTATCTGCTCCCAAACACAAACTCACCCCAAACAAACATCAGAGGAAAATCCTTACTGTTCAGCATTACTGACCGCAAGTCCTGAGATCAGAGAGCTTCAGGAAACAGCAAAGTATCTTCCTTGCCAGAAAGACCACCACTGTGAGAGTGGTTTCCCCAAAGACTTATAGGCTCTGCCAGGGGAATCAGGGTCAAATTTTCCCCAGATGTTGCAATTTCCCTATGATTGCTACCAGTAAATAAAGAAACCTTTATTTCCTTATAAAGCAACATCCCACTTCTCCTCTGTTGTCCTCTGCAAGGAGAGCAGCACAGCAAGCAGCAAAACACAGCCATTGCCAAACAAACAAAACCTGCCTAAGAAATGAGTGTCTCTATTCTGGCATTATAAGAAGACATTATAAGGCCCAGGATCATCTCAACCAGCTTGAGACATCTTAATGAAGCACCTAATTTAGGCAGGTGTTTCTCTTTTGCTCTAGTCAATGGAATAAGGAAGCTCTGAGAACAGAAAAGGAGACAATGTTTTATAAACGCTGTTGCTTTATTTCTCCCCCCCCTTAAAAAAAATCACAGCCCACCTGGTTTTAAATTGCTTTTCAGGCTTTCCTAATGAATGTTTCTCTGAATGTTTGCATGTCTTCTGTTTGCCCTCAATATGGGGAAAAGCTTAAGTCAATAAGTTTTTATTTGATTTGTAAATAATGCCAGTGACACATTATTGCAGATTCTCAGAACTCTGACTCCATGTCTTGTCCTCCAGATATGACATGCCAGAGACATCAGCCAAGCAGGCTGCAAGGTGCAGGGTAGGGGATGGAGATTAAAATAGCTTTGAGGAAAGACCATCTAGAACTTTATCCTTTACCTCTGTTTAGCCCACAAACCGTCAGGAGCTGGTGAAATAATTGCTTTGGACAGATAATAAAACATCCTCCAGCAAAACTAAGGTACTTAATATACTGCCCAAGTCAATTTCCCTTATTTCTGCTGTCCTCTTGCTTTTAATAATGGTTTAATGAAAAATTCAAAATTAATTGGAACTGGCATTAGACATTCACGTGTTCCAGTGAGGGTTTCACTGCTTCAATATTTTATAAGCAGACTTCACTGCTATGCTTCTCCTTATCCTGGCTTTTATAGGCTAGAATATCATATCTTTTCATAAAAGGAAGGCTCCCAGTATGGGCGGATGGGGGTACATGAGAAAAGTCTGCAACCACATCATAGGCAAAGAAATAAAAATAATAGCTGTGTGTTTTCTTTCTGCCACCATTCCCCCTTTCTACGTAATGATACGCATCTGAGCCTTGACTGGAAAGAGCTGTCCTAAAAATAAACAGGAGCCGTCTGAAAGGTGTCTGAAGGAGGTATTTGGCAGCTGTCAGGCTGTCACGTATGCTAGAAGGAGCTGATGGACTCGCTGACACCAGACGGGCTCTGCTGAAATAAGAATGCCTTATGCTTCCCTTGGCACTCACTGGGCCAATTCTGTTGGCCAGAGCCATCAGACCTCGGTGTGTCTGGGGCCTGATGCAGTTCTGGCTGCCATCAATGCGAGTCTGCCCTTGGATGGCAGTGGGAATTGGATCAGACCCTTGCTTTAGCCCCGAGACTCTGGCTTTACACCCGGGATGAATTTTGGCTCCCCACGTGAATATCACGCCAACGGAGAAGGATGCACCAGCCCCCAGGCTTGAAAGTTTCTATAGGTCTCTGAAAATGAGATCTCTCACTGAGATGCCTAGATATGGAGACCAGAGCCTAACCTTTGACATTTTTTGTTATAATAGCTTTGCACCACTCTGTGCCTCAGTTTTTCCTTCTCTAATAGGGGTGTTGTCCTGTCTTCAAGAAGATTACTGACATATCTGTAGGTCCAGGCATTTTTAAATGCTTCCAGACCATGACTGTGCTGAAAGCTGTTCCTATTTCCCACAAGGCACTTAATGGACACGTGTTACACCATGCAGCAGTCACGACATGAGCAAACAGAAACACGAAGGCATGAAATGACTCATCTGAAGCCTTTGCAGCAACTCAGTGGCAGAGTGAGGACCCAAGAATCCCAGTCCCCACCAAAACAATCATACCTTTACAGTGACCGAATCTGGAAAGAACATCTTGCTAGCAGAAGCTTCAGTTCTTCTCAAGTGCACAGGGAAATCTCCATTGCCTGTGGTGTAACTGAAGATACTTGCTGCTGTTCTTGCCAGAGACATAATGTGCTGGGGAGGGAAAAAGAAGGGAGGTGTGATGACAGGGTGGAAACCTCCTTGTTCTCAACAGGAGACTGGACACCTCTCTTATTCTCAATGGGAGCTGACTGCTGCCATATCTGAAAATCTGACAGTTTGTTTTATTATCTAATGGGCAAGAGCAGCCCCTTTTCAGTGAAGAGCAGACTCTGAAGTCAACTATCTTGCAGTACTTTGGTCTGAAAATACTGGTCTGTGTTGAGAAGAATGGACAAGGGAATTAATTCCTGTAATATGGGCTGCAGGAAATTACCTACAAGATAAGAGGGTGACTTGATCTTTTTGCGAAAAAGAAAAAAAAAAAAAAAGACTTCCTTATCTTGATGATGTTTGCTCTGAAGTATCATCTTGTGACTGCCAGAGTCTGCCTTGCAGGATCATTCAATTACAGCCGGCTCCCGTGGCTGGCATCGCTTCCTTCCTTTCAGAGGTATTGCTGTATTTACCGAAGTATTGCTTGTTCCTCTTGGTATTCTGAGGCCTCTGTTGCCGCCTGTTTGTGTAGTGTGCCTGCAGCCCCGTGATGCGTTCCCGCTCACGTGTTAGAGCAGGATACGATCAGCCCTTCAATTAGGCAGGGATCTGAAAAGAAGAGGAAATCAAGATGATGAACCAGTGAGGAGCACATGTGAGTCAATATTAGATATCTGATGGTATGACGAGCAATGAATGAGTCCTACCCCTTTTGGAGGGTCCCAGCCTGTTTGCCTACAATAACTATACAGATCTCCTAGGGGGAAACTGCACTGCACTAATGAGGGGTGTTCACACCAGCCAGGCTCTGTGTCTCCTTCAGGGTGCTCTGGCATGGGAATTTTTCACTATGCAGAGTACTTTTCTCTTCTTCATTCAAATGGCCATGTTAAATAGCTGTGAGGTTCCTCAACGCCTACTTTGTTGAACTGATCTACTCCACAGCTGACAGCTTTGTAGAGCAAGAGACACGAGGTTACTAAACCCATTCATTTCTCACATGCACCCACGTTTCTAATGGCTATGGAGATCCAGCTTTAAAGTCCTCTGAGAGCCATTGGAATGAAGAGCACTTTGTGAAGACGTTGTAATTATTATGGGATTTAGGGGTGTGTGGAAATGATTCATGGAGACGTTTCCCAGCCAGCAGGCTCTTGGAGCCAGGTGAGCTCTTCCCTGGAATGTGAAGCATGCAGCACGGCAACTAGGAGGAACAGGTTTGGCAGGACATTTTAAGTTGTTCACGGCAGACAGCCTCTTCAGAGCCACATCCCTGCTTTACCGACCTCCCAGCTGGATGCTCCTCTTTGCCACACTGGCCTGGGTGCACTGGAAAGGATGGACACGCTGCGAAGGAGCCTTTCTCGCTGGAAGAGGTACCACATTAAGGTGCACCTGGCTGACGAGGACCTGATGATGCCCCTGACAGTCAAGCCCAGAGACACAGTGATGGACCTACGGGCTCACTTAGTACGGGAGGGCGTCACTTCCTGGAAGAAGACATTTTATTACAACTCCAGGCAGCTCGAGGAGCACGAGACTCTCAAAGAAGCCAATATCCAGAATGGCTCTGTCCTGCTTCTTGTCAGCAATAAAAGGTAGGCAACGAGCTCGTCTGCAGCGGGGGCGGTGCAAAGGAAGGGGAATGCTCTGTGTATCTCAGCCCCTTGGGACGCTTTCCTGTTGGGGTTTGCAGAAAGCAGATCAGGAACTCTAACCCTGCAATTTCCAGCAGGCAGATTGAGATTCAAGGCTCTTTATATCCAGACGTGCTGTGGTGTGAAATAAGGGGCTAAGAGGAGGAGGAAATCTGGTTGATGCTGCCTGTCCTGTTTCTGATCAGGTCTCACTTTCCTGACTGCGTGGCCAAGCACAGAGGGAGAGACAAGACGTGCAAAAGGGCAAGGGAGATTGTGCGACATGGGGGAGTACTCTGGGAGCCTCTCACTTGTCCTCATTCTTTCTTGTTATGCCTGGCTCTCTCCATTCTTTTTAGTAGATACTTTCTGCAAGTATTTGGGGGTGGCACAGTCCTGCTTTGACAGGGAAGAGCTGTGAGCCACCAGCTTACAGCAAAGCACAATGAGTGCTGGACAGAGACGGCAAGAGGCTGCAGCTTCCCAAAATGTGGCCAGATCGCTGCAGAAAGTACAGCGAGACTAGAGACTTCCAGGATAGCCAGAGCAAAGGAGAACAAGCAGGGCAAGTATTATGTTCCAGTGGGAATGAAAGCTGAGACAATGGACCTGAGACCCACTGGCTCACAGGTTAATTTAGATTCAGTGGGGTGAATTTATGCCCACCTGCACTGTCTTTCCTAATGCCTGGTGGTTCCTGCCAGCAAGATTAATTCTGTGAAGCAGTCTGGGGATACGGGGTAGAAGAGGTGCACAGCAGAGCACAGGTGTATTGTGTCTAATTCAGCTTTCTAAATCCTGAGCCCTCCGAGTTATGTGTCTATGCTGATCAGAGTTTCCTCTGCAGAAAAACCTGCACTAAAGACTTCAGTTCCTGATTATATGCCACATACTGGAATGGTCCTATTTTCCAGTCCAGAGGTAGCTTGAAATCTCACACAAAGAAGATTTAATAAAGCATTGCCTTTTACAGCTCAGCCAAACATGAGAGACTTCACATCGCTCAGCTAACTGCAAACCTCAAGTCACCCACAGCCCCTTTCTCCAACATCTCATTTCAGCTCTCTGATTAACATGGCTCAGCTCCTCCTTTTCACCTTGTTTTTAATGGCAGGAGCATTTCTATTTGTTGTTGTTTCCAGTGTTTATTTTCCTGAATTGCACAGCCTGAATTTTTGAGAGTAAAAAAGGATTCAGAGGGACTCAGTTGATGGAGTGCACATATTGACGCTCTTTTGACAGATGCCTGATTTCCATAACATGCTATGCACCTTCCCACATGCTGCAAAAGCAGGGCATAACTGCAACAACGCAAAAATCACCAGGAGATCCTGTCCCCAGCGTGCTGAGTTCAGGGCGCCCACCTGAGGTCACTAGTCATTTTTGAAAATTTAGAGCCTGTTGCTCAAAGTCCCAGCTCAATTTTTGTGAGTACATGAAAAAGGGAGTGGGATTTCTAATATTTTTCTCCTTGAATTTCATCAAAAGCTTCCTGGCTCCTAAACAAGCACTTTTGGCCAATCTCTTATTCCTTTTCCCAGGGCTGGGTGCATTTTGAGGGGTGGACAGTCTCTCCGTGAAGTCACGGCTCTCCTTGAGTTCTTGGACGTGAAGGATTATTGGGTTGTGACAACCTCAGCCACTCCCAAAGCATTTTGTGTGGCATGAGTGGTAAATGCCCAGGTATTGGGGATACATTTCTCTAAAGGCTCATGGGAGTGACTGAGCTATCGTTGTAGCATGGTCCCCCTAGATATTTCTGAGACATGCTTATGTATGGCTTGGCAGTCATCACCCTGCTCAGTACATAGTCCTCGGCTGAGTGCAGCCTCTGTGACTCAGCACCTTGCCAGATCCTCAGCATACAAAGGGCTGGCTTTGAGAGAGCTCTCTCTGTCACTTCAACTGGGAGTTAGGAAATACAGAGTGGGAGAAGGCAGGTGCTGCATTGCAACTGAGATTACAGCACCATTTCGAGCCTTAAGATTATTCGGTCAGATCTTTATGTATTATAAATCCGTGTTGCTCCAACAGTGTCCACGGATATATGCTGGTCTGCATCAGCTAGGCAAGAGTGTGCAACCTTGGGGAATACAAGGAGAGTAGCCCATGCAGTGTTAGGACTGTCTAGGAGCCATAGGAGCAGAGAGGAATAGAGAACATGGTGCTGGGTTTGGCCAGCAGCCCTAAGGATTTAAGAGTTGGTTTTAGTACTTCACCGACTCAGTGAAGTATGGACCCTTTCCATCAAAGGTCAGCATCTGCTTCTTAAGTTCTCCCTGAAAATCCTGGTGTCTCCTACTTACTCTTTTGTACTGAGATGCCAGCCAAGCAGAGCTATATTAATTCCAAAAGTGGAGTTGCTCTGATTGCCAAGGTCTGCAGCTCAGTGTCATGCCTATAAATATTAATGGTCACTCTGCATGCTATGTGTTCCTACAAGGGGCTCACGGGACAGTTTACTCTGAACCAGAGAAAACATGAAAATGACCCTATTTTTCATCCCCCCCTTCCTCCCCTTTAATGCCTTTGTAGATAATTGGCATTTAGCAAAGGCCAAGTCAGCATTTCCACTTCTTGCTCGTGTTTTCTGGGGTTTATAACTTAGTCATAAAAATTCACTTAAGGCTGCAGCTTGGCAGGAAAAGGATCAGCATACCAGCTAATGCTGAAAATTTATTTGGACCTTAGTGTTTAAAAGTTTGAGCAAGCCATTTTGGAGTTCAGTCAACATGACCTCTCGCCCTGGGAAAATACACGGGCAGGCCAGAACTGGGAATATCACATCCACTGAGTATGCAATTCCCCCTTGTGCAGAGCTTGTTAATCACATTACTGCTGCACTGATTGAGATTGCAATCCTGTTGCAGAAGCTGAGCAAAGAACACGCTGAAAAACAGTTTCTGCCCTAGAGAGCTACATATTACAATAACATGGCTTGCAAGTGGGTAAAACAAGCAAAGCAAGACTTGAAATTTGAATGAACAAGCAGAGAAAGAAATCCCCCAGTTCAGTGGCCTTGGGCCAGCCTGTGGTGTCCAAGCCATCGGTGCCCAACGCAAGGAGACCACCAGCGAGTCTCGACATGAAAAGAGCAGCCATCCAGCACAGATGCAAGAGCATCCACAAGAGCATGCAGCAGGCTGTCCCAAATGCCCGAGGCGTGATCAGTCCTGGCACTGCGGACCACGCCACGGCAGAACCTGTTTGGCTCGCTCTGGAGGTGGTGCAGGGCCCCAGAGCCAGGTAGCTGCTCAGCTGGTCTGGTGGTGATGTGGGAGTTCCTGAAACTGGCACGACTCTTCCCAAATTTTCTCTGCCGCAGAGAGCCGCCCAGATGCTCTTTGCCGGCTGCGTGCTGTGGAACACCAACCAAAGAGGCCTCCCGCAGTGTAGTCAGCAGCAGCGCTGGATAGTGGGTGTACGGCATTCGCTGCTTCTTGTTGATAATTTGTTGGCTGCATTTTGATGTTCGATGTCAGGTGGAGGGATGTGGTCTTGAACTGGTGAATCCACCACTTAACCCGTGAGCTATTTCAAACAGAAGATAGAAATGGGTGATCCAGAGCGATTCCTAGACGTGCTGTGTGCCTACTACTGACCATTCCTAAGGATGTACAGCTCCAGCTGGATCTGGACGTGGTATAAGCACAAGCACATTGACAGAGCCTTCGCACTTGGTTTCAGGCTCCTTTCTTTTGCGGTCACCTCTAGCAGTCAGTTAGACAACATCTGTACTGATAAATCAACCAGTACCATGACTGCTCTCTGTTACAATGCTGGAGTATTGCACTGCAGTTTTGGCCCAGTCCAGATGCATTTCAGGAGCTAGCACGGGCCAGGGACTGTTCCTTATGGGCTCTCTGGATGTGACCACGCAGGTTTGGAGGGTAAGAATTTAATATGAAAACATTGGCCATTCTGTGCCAGCTGTCCTCTCAATGCAGAAGAAAGTCCCAGGCACGTTTAATTTACCAGCATAGGCTCAGCCGCAGCACATGGGATCCCCTCAGTCTTTTGGAAGCCGAGGTTCATTGAAGCCAAGCAGCTATTGTCATCATATGTGGCTTGCCTGGAGAATGGAGTTCAGCAAGTCATTGGTGAATAGGTTAAATAAAGTAGATGCTGGCATGGAGTTTAGCAGAAGTCTATTATCTGGAATCTATTGGTGTTGATTTTCTGGCCTGGAGCCACCTGAAAACATCTATCTTGAGGCATTAGCTCAGTTACCATAACAACTCATCTAGGAACAACTCCTGACAGCTCAAAGAGCAGACCAAGGTCCCACGTGGTATATAAGCCACTCTTAGGTCAAGATAAGCATGTCCAGGATTCTTCCTCTTCTGCAATCCAGCCTCAGTGTCCCTGGTGAGTGCCAGTGCTTATACAAGCTTTAATATGCTTGGGACCCTGTTTTATCCTTCAGAGGCTGTTCAGCCTAGTTTTCCAAAGTTTTCCATCCAACTCAAGGAGCTACCTCTTGGCAGAATAACAAAACCATCCATCTTTGGGGAACCTGGCTAATTCCCTTATTGGCATTCAGTTTACAGTTGCTGATATTTGGCCTCATAAATGAAAACTATGCCTGAGCCACTTGCATAAGGTCCAGTTTAGCTGATGCTAAGAAACTACTGCCTACATTTGACTGCTGTGATGACATAAGGATCAATGTTTGACATAGACACTCAGCATTGGCTCGCTCCAGGCTTATATTACTCCACTATCCTGTCACCCCTCTTGCTCTCACTGGAATTGCCTGAGGAGCAGTCACCTGAGAAGCACAGCAGATGATGTTGGATCTCTAGAAAGAGAAACCAGAA